>NC_067399.1:677133376-677473376 GCF_016432865.1 Antechinus flavipes
GAATATTTATGAGAATGACTGGGATAATTGGAGAATCCCCATGAAATTTCCAAACCCAAACTCTTTGGGGTAAACCAATGATGTCAAACACAAAAAGAAACCCTACATTGACTTAGAAAACAACAAATTAACATTATGTTCTATTTTGTTTTTACTTTGTTAAGCATTTCCCAATTACATTTGGTTTGGGCATTTGACACGTTGGGCACTGGAGACCACAAAAAATACGCGCTTATCTGAAAGTCACGTAAGCCCACACGGTCACGATTTCCACTGCGTAAATTAGACAAAGCAAAATGCGGGAACCACAGCTGATGGTCCCATTTTAAAAACAATGTGTTTTATGTCTAGATGTCGGACGCATGGATTACCTTAGCATAGTCAGGTTTCTTATCTGCCACCTCGGACTGAAGGCCTCTGAGGGAAAGTCGATTGCTGTCATCGTACGGGCTTGCCTGAAGTCCTAGGAACAAGGAAAAATCGCCTTGCTTTAGAACATCCGCAAGACAGGCTCCTCTTGCACCGATAGCTGCTACAACTAACACATTTTATACCAACAGGCAGATCAAAGGGTTTCTCTTTCTGCCCAGGAGAAATCCCTTCAATTCCTTGCTATCTTTTTTCAGTAGTCAAAATCTCCGGCATGGGCTTGCATGGTACTTTCTTGGGTGGGTGGGTGCATTGACAATGTATTGTTATTTTTTTTTCTTTTTTGCTGAGCAATTCGGGTTAAGTGATTGAGACCAGCTTTGAACTGCGGTCCTCCTGATTTTTGGGTTGGTGCTCTACCCACTGCACCACCGAGTTGCTCCCACCATTATTATTTCTAAGGAAATTCCTCCCCTTTTGGAGGCTCCACCCCAGTGATGTGCAAGACCCGTGTCCTATCCTTCAGGGCACAAAAGAGAAATTTTACCTCCTTTTTTACCTCCTTCTTAGGTAAAATCAGCCTCTTGCTTCATTGATTGAGGCAAGAAATTATTCCACTTTTCTGTTCTATCCCCAGCTTTTATCACAGTGTCTAATACAGAGCAAGCACTTAATGTGGACTGACTGACTGATACTTCAAGGTGCAGCAAGGTCCTTGTAATTCAATTCAATAAATGTTGGGCCTTGGGTTGACAATAAACAAAAATGAAATGGTCACCGCACTCAACGAGTTCGGATTCTACTGGGGCCAATGATCCATATGCTGCCAAGTCCATCAGTCAGTCAACAAACATTTATTAAGTGATGAACAACAACCAGCAAAGGACACCGAGAAGGAACCGTTATAGATCTAGCGAGAGAATTGAGAGTTCGTCGCAAAAACCCAGGGAGAGAAAGTCTGCAAGAGAGAAAGATCAATAGTGTTACATGCTTCAGAGAACTCAAAGAGGATGGAGACGGAGAGAGATCCATCACAGCTGTCACTTAGATCGCTGGGAGCTTTAGAGAGAAGAGTTACAGCTGAGAAGCGAGCTAGCAAGGAGGCTACGAGGGGGAGAGACGCGTTTGAGAGGGGGAGAAACGGGGGCGACAGCTTTTTCTGGAGTCTGCTGGGAAGGGGAAGACAGGTGTATAGTGTGATGGCGAGGGGCTGAGAGTGCTCAGTGACAGCTTTTGTTTAAGGAGGTGGGAGACTTTGGCGGGTTTGCAGCCATCGAGAAATGAGCCAGTAAATAGCGAGAGATTGAGAATTAGAGGGAGACACGATTCTGGGGGCAAGCTGCCGAAGGAGGGAGAGGATCGATGGCACATGAAAGAGGCTGACGTTAGTAAAGAGAAAGACCCCTTGATTGGAGTGAAGAAAGGAGGAGTGAATGGGGTGAATGGCGAAAGGTTTGGAGAGGTCTATTCAGGGGAAAGAGGGAGCCTAGAGCATGGTCTCAATTTTCTCATGCCAAGGCGACATCTTCAGCTGAGGGGGGGAGGAGGCTTTGAGGAGAGATGTGAAGATTTAGGACAGATGCTCTGTGAATCATGAAGAATTATCTGCAAGCACTAAAAACCTGCTCATTTGAATGCAGACCAGTGGTTTTATTTGTATCTTCAGTCACAGCATCACTATTGTTTTCCATGCTATCCCCTTTCTCCTCCCTAAGAGCCTTTTCTTATAATGAAGCATAAGAGAAAAAATGGCAGAACCAAAACTTTGGTCAAATTGACTTTATGGGGGACTCCCATCTACAAATAAGCAGTAGCCGATGCTACCAAAGGAGGGGCTCCCCTTGTTGGGCCGGGTGGGCTTTGCCTGTCAGAAGAACAAGCCAGGCTGGCGATGGCTCAAGGTGGAAGGAAAGGCCTCCGGAGGTTGGAGCCCCACTGCAGGTCTTCAAACCACTTGTTGGGGGTTTATGGGAAGGATGAGCCTGACCTGCTCTATCATTCTGCCTCCTGCCATTTGGTCCGGGCTCTTATTCTGCAGTGAGGGCTGGAGGGACCACAGTGAGAAACCTTAGTGCCAAAGAACAAGGGCAGAGTGGGGGCCACCCTGCTGCTTCCCAGACACTGGGGACAGCGGCTTTCGACCTCGATATTTATAAATCCAACAAGGAGGCAGAAAAGCAGCCTATTGTCATCTGCTGCAGGCAGAAGTAAGTAGGCTGGTGACCCCGGGACCGCCCATGCCATCGTAGCTGGAGTGGATAGTGGGCAGTCTGTCTTCCTGGGGCCCCAGAGGAGGGCACAAGGGGGGCCAGGAGCCCGCAGCTCTCGCCTCTGTCTGCTACTGAGCAATCTCCCGGAGGCTCCTGGAGGATGGAAGCTGCCCTGCAGAACACCTGTCTCCTTTCCCTATGTAAGAGGCCCACCTGCCTCTGTCAGAACCATTGGTTTGAAAAGCCTTTTCCACCCAGGTGGGATTGTTTCTAGGGAAGAATCTGACCCTCACTGGGGTTCCTTTTCTCCTTAGGAAGTGGGAAATCCCAACACTAGAGTGCTTTTCTCATCACACTCCTGGAGTAAAGGTTTGATAAGGACTATTTTTCCCATCCCCAAGGGAGAAAATGAGGTGGAAAGAGGTCAAAAGATTTGCTTAAAGTTTTTTTTTTTAAATAAAGGATGGAAGGGAAGAAAAAAGAAAGGGAAAGGAAGAGAGAGTAGAAGGAAAAGAAGGTGGGAAGGCAAGAAAGCAAGGAAGGAAGGAAGGAAGGAAGGAAGGAAGGAAGGAAGGAAGGAAGGAAGGAAGGAAGGAAGGAAGGAAGGAAGGAAGGAAAGAAGGAAGGAAGAAAAGAAGGGAGGAAGGAAGGAAGGAAGGAAGGAAGGAAGGAAGGAAGGAAGGAAGGAAGGAAGAAAGGAAGGAAGGAAAGAAGGAAGGAAGAAAAGAGGGAGGAAGGAAGGAAGGAAAAGAGGGAGGGAGAGAGGGAGGGAGGAAAAAGAGAAGGAAGGAAGGAAGGGAAAGAGGGAAGGAAGAAAGGGAGAGGAAGGAGAGGCAGGAGAAGGGAAGAGGAGGTGGGGGGAAGGAGAGGGAGGGGAGTTTATGGGCCGGGTAGGGATATTCCCTGAGAAGTTCCAGGGGATTGCTAGACATAGATCTTGCACAGATGCATGAATTCCTTTGCAGTGTTTTAATGAGGCTCTTACAAGATGAAGGGAGCAGCCAAAGGCTGGGAGAGCCGAGTGAAATGGCCTAAACTGGCCCCCAAGTGGACCTCTAATTTTAAAAATGAATTTAAATGATACTAATTAACACCCCAGAGGGGTTCGGGATTTTTGGATTAATCCAGTCTCCCCAGCACACCCAGGGGCTCTGTCTAGGGTGGAAGGTGAGCCCGAGGACAAGGGAACTTTCTCTCCTGAACCCCCCAATGGGACTGCTCCGGTTCCTCCTGGAACTTCATTCCATCCATCCTCCACTCCCACAGGGAGCACGGCAGCCCCGAATTGGGGGCAGGAGGCCTGGGAAGCTCTTTCACCCGGAGTGTCCAGGACAGGGTGGAGTCCAAGTTTCTCCCCTAAGCCAGAGCTTGGGTCTCTCTCTGACCCTCATCCATCTCAGCCCTCCATGACCAAGGTGAGCACGGCCACCCCAGGGGACAAGGAGGCGGCGACTGGAGCACGCTCGGCTCAGGGTCTGGACTCCAAGCAGGAGGGAGATGCCTCCATCATTAGCCAGGAAATTCTAAAGGCAAAAGCGTGTTCTAAGAACATGGACAAGCAGGCCTCCCCGAGCATTGTGGGACTTGGGGCGCCGTGCTGGACTCTTCCGGGCTTCGGATAATTTCCCTGTAAGATGGCAGGAATCCCGTGGAGGCGGCCCTCCTCCCCCGACACTGGGAACACTCTCTTTCCAGCCTCCATGACTTTGCTTTGGTGGTCCCCCTTCCCCCCTGCCAGAAACGTCCTCCCTCTTCACCTCCATCTTCCAGAATTTCTGGTTTCTTTCCAAAGCTCAGCTCAATCTCATCTCCTTCAGGAGCTTCTCCCCCACCCCAAGGTGCTTCTCTCCCATCACCTTCCGTCTCCTCCCATGGACCCCGTTATTCACCTATTAATTTTGCCCTTAGAATGAAATCTGCTTGAATCTCTGGTGGATGGAAGCCCTTGGTGTGGTCTAGGGTGGGAGCTTTTGATGCAGTTTCCCTATGGTGGAGTTTCCTTTCCAAACAGGGAATCTCCCCACCTGTTAATCCCGAGCTGGTCTTCTGAGAACCTGTAACCCAGGACTGTCACACGTGACTCATGCTTAGAATCAAAAAAGGGAGCTCGGAGATAGTCTGGCCAATCTGTACTTGTTATAACCATGTCCCTCCTTTTCCTTTGTTCGCAAATTTCTATAATCAGGGCAGATGAGCAGCAGAAATTTTGTAAGTTCAATATTACAACTATTAATGAATAGACTGATAGTGGAACATTTCTGAGCTACTATAATAGAATAGAAATTTGAAAAAATCTTATTTCACTTTATATTTGTGTTCAAATGATAACATGGGGATAATAGATATCCTCCTAAATGGAGAATTAGATGAGGTGATAAGCCAAGGGTGTATGTAAAAGCTTTCTAATTAAACAGAATGGTAAATCTTGAGAAAGCAACAGGATTAGACTTTTCCAAATACATCTAGTGTGGAAATTCAGGCTCAAAAATGAATTAAGAATTTTCTATATGAAATGATATTGATAATTATAAGTGAAGTTCCCTTTTTCATGGGAGATGATCATTTTTCTGATAAAAATATAGAAAGAAGAGTTCATTTTACAAGTTAGATGCATGAATTTTTTTAAGATTCTTAAATCAGAGAATTTAGGTAAAGATAAAAACAGCAAGTAGTAGATTAAAAAACTGAAATTCTCTCAAGTTTTAGTTTGGAGGACCAAATGTAAGAGATTGGAATAAATTGTATTGTCTTCTTGTTGGCAGATAGCAGCAGAATCATCTGAGAATGAGCCAGAGAAGCAGAGCCCTTTTTGGAGCTGTCCTGAGGATGAAGTCTATCCCAGAATTCCCAAGAGAGTCTCTCTAGGAAGCAGAAGGCTACACGGGACATCTGGGACTCAAAATAGGCTGATTAAATGAACACTAAGAGAGGGTTACTAGGAGACGGGGAGACTTGATGTTGGTTCATATTGATGATCATCACTGTATTGTTTTGCCCTTTCATTTCACGGTGTTTGTGTTTATGTTTAAGTTTTCTTGGTTACCTTGGTGACGTGTAAATCTCCCCTCTCCAAATGAGTTCATTGTGAGCACTCTAAGCATCTGATCTGGAGCCTGGCTTTTGTACTTCTGATGATGGATTTAAGAAAAAAACTCAGAGATTCGGCTTTTGAATAAGGGATCCGTGGGAGCAGGGGATTCCCTCTTCTCCCATCTATCAAAAGGGGGAAATTGAGGAAATTAAAGGGATCAAGACAGCGCATGGTTAATTAATTATGGGGCTAGAATGAACCACGTTGACTCCATCTTGTGACTTATTCTGGAACTAGCCCAGTTCTCTTTCTATTCAATTATGGGTCTAGTCCAATTTCTGTACTGTGAGAAAACTTTATTCAATTGTGGGAATTGGAAGGAAACCTTATTGTATTACTTGAATCTCGCCCTATGTGGCTGGGAAGCTGGACAAGCCCTCCTTCCCCTGACTCTCCCCATCCCTCTCCCCTGCCCCCCACCAATGCTGCTTAGAGATCCCTAACTAAAGACCTGGATTGTGCTGACCAGAAATTCTGTCAGAGCCAAGGATGGATGGGAGAAATTTTCTCACAAATGTACATCTCAAGCAAACCATATGTCTTATCTGGAAGCTGGCGCCATATTGATCAATCAATTATTCTTTCCATGTTCTTTTCATTGCTCACAGACACTGGGGGATGGGGGGGGAGGAAGACACCACTTTTTCTGGTTTCAGGGCTTTGCCCCTTTTGGCTTTCCCCTTTTAACCTGTAAAGTCCCTAATCTTCCCTCCAATTGGAAATCGGATGACCTAATCTTGGGTCCTAGTGAATCGTTTTAATTGACCTTGATTGTTTTTGATGCATTTGGGGTCCAGTGCTGAGGCCTTATAAGGAAGGGATCTCAGCCCAGTTTGTGGGACAATTGGCGTGAATTTTTAAATAAATCCAAAGCTCAGACCTTTATTTCCTCAGTCACTTCCAGTCCGGGGTCAGTTTTTGTTTTACTCCTGTGTCCTTAGCTCTGAGTAAGGGGCCTGGTACCTAGTTAGTATTTAATAAATGTCTGATGCTTGGAAATAACAGCTGATTTTGATGTAGGGTGTCCCAATAGTCTGAGTGCATTTTAAAGCCTTAATAGCCTAAACTAGACTTTGTAACTCCATTCCCACAAGAGCCACATGAAGAGGATGCCGTAAGTATTATTGTGAGGAAACTGAGGAAGGCAGCGGGGACGCGACACATCCGGGATCTGAATTCAGTCTCTCTGACGTCACGGCCCCGGCTCTGTCTGACACCCTCTGCTGCTTCTACAAAGAATAACGCTCGTACTGAATTCCATCCCCATAATGTGTGTATATGTATAGACAATTTGTTATTCACAGCTTTGTTCTGTGTATTTGTATTAAACCTAAAAGAAACTTTAAAAAACCTCAACCTAGGGCATCCGGATGATTTTGTAGATAGAGCTCGTGACTTGAAAGGGTTTATCGGCTGTGTGAGACTGCCCTGTCTGTGCCTCAGTTTACCCATCTGTCAAAGCAGGGAGTTGGACCTGACGATCCCAGACCCTTGCAGCTCGCAGTCTCGGAGCCTGAGGGTCTCCTCTGCTGGAAGAGGATGGTCATCGAGGGGCTCTCTCACCACCTCAGTCACTCTCGGGTGGGAGTGGAGTCTGGGGAGCAGTCACACCATACCTGCCGTGGCTGGGCTGAACGTGCTTTCCTGACGTTTCAAAGGTTTTCGACTGCAGGAGGGAGGCTGAGCAAAGACCAAATGGAGCCGCTTAAATTTGAAAAAAAACAAACCAAAACTGCTTCCCTCGGGACTCTACTCCAACCCTACTGGGGGGCTAGAGGCTGGCGGGGGTGCTCCAGGGGGCTTAGAATGTTTACACGGCAACGAGGTCAGGACGGAGGGTTCTAGCTTCCAGGTGCGGCGTTAGGAACCAGCCAGCGGCAGTCGGGCACCTTGCGGGCCAGGAATACGGGGCAATGAGGGAGCCCAGCGGGGCCGGAGTCGGGGAGACCCGACCAGTCTCTGACACATACTAAGGGCGGACTCCGGGCAAATCGCTCAGCCTGCTCTTCTCAGTTTCTTCAGCTGTAAAATAAGCTGGAGAAGGAAACGGGCAACGCCTCTGGTGTCTCTGGCAAGGAAACCCACAAAGGGGCACCGAGAGTTGGTCGTGGCCGCCATCAGGCACGTCTGGCCCGGAGACAAGACTGCTCAGAAAACCCCTTTGACTTTCCCACGAATGTTGCCCAGTTTAGTTTGATCCTCCTTCCCAAGAGAAAATGAGTCATGTTATATTCTCTCTTAGCAGGCTGCCCATCTTCCAATCCCGCACATCCTGGGCCAATTTTCTTACAGATTTCTTCTTTCCCATGTTTAAAGATCGTATTAAGACACATTCAGACAATCCCAGCAGAACTTGGAGCTGAGCTGAAATTCCCTTTAACATCTAGGGATCATGTGAACCAGGTGAATCACTTCACTTCTGTTTGCTCCTCTTTTAAATGAGGAATAAACTTAACTCACCACAAATGGACCTCAAGCATTTACAAGTTTAAGTCTATTGGATATGGCCTTTCCTCCCTCCTTCATTTTTCTCCTTCTTTCCTTCCTTCCTTCCTTCCTTCCTTCCTTCTTTCCTTCCTTCCTTCTTTCCTCTTCCTTCCTTCCTTCCTTCTTTTTCCTTCCTTCCTTCCTTCCTCCTTCCTTCCTTCCTTCCTTCCTTCCTTCCTTCCTTCCTCCTTCCTTCCTTCCTCCTTCCTTCCTTCCTTCCTTCCTTCCTTCCTTCCTTCCTCCCTCCCTCCCTCCTTCCCTCTCTCTCTTCCTCCCTTCCTTCCCCAATCCCATCACTAGTTCCTTCTGTCATTCTACTCCCATGAGAAAAGGGATTAACAAAGCCTTTGGAAGGATTACACAAATAATCAAACAAAGCAAACTTTCCCGTTCCCTTTGTCTCTGGGAATGAGAGGAGCCCTAACTCACCTTCCTAGGAGGCCCAGTGAGGAGGAGTCCCAAGGCCCCGGCTGTGGGAGCCTGGGATCCCCCTCCCAGGGACTTGGGTCCCTCTGGGCCGGGTGGGCCGCCTCTGAGGAGCACCAGAACCCAGCCCTGCCCCCCCCCGAAGCCTTTCAGAATGTAGGTGGGCTGCGCTCTGTCCCTCATCAGGTCTGAGCTTTCCAGAGCCACAAGGGAGAGAGCTCTTGGTGCAGCTGCAGTTCCCTGCGGGGTTTGCCCAACCTTCCCCCGGCCCCCACGGCCCCTTTCCTCCTCTCAGTCTCTGAAGCGCGGAAGCCATTCAAGGCTCAGTTAATGCCCACATGTACACCAGACGTTGCCTCTTACTCCAGTTATGACTTATCGCCCCCACCAGAATGTTACCCCGGTGGGCAGGTGGCTCAGAGATAGAGCCTCAGTTCCAATCCAGCCTCGGTCCATTAATAGCTGTGTAAGCCTAAATCCTTTCATCTCTGTCTGCCTCACTTTCCTGATCTGCAAAATGGGGTTAACTAAAAGCAGCTCTCTCCCCGTATTGTGAGGATCAAAAGAAACAATAATTGCAAAGCACCTGCACACAGTGAGCTCTGTAACCGTCAGCTCTCATCATTACGTATTTTCTAGTCACTTGGAAGTGACCGCCCCCTCCCCTGGGCAGAACGCCAGCTCCTTGCGGGGCAGACGGAGCTTGTGGCGTTCCCGCCGTCCCGTGTCCAGCAGAAAGCCCAGCACAGAGTAGGCGCTTTCTAAAGGTTCGTTGATTGCCTTAACCGTTCCGGAAGGATACTCCCCACGCGCAAGTCAGCTCCGGGCTTTTTCTCGGCCTCTCTGGCTCCCAGTCCTTGGCCCTGAGAAGGCCCCAAATAACGCTTGGATGAATTTTAATGGCAGGGAGTGGGGGGGGGGGGGGAGGGAGGCGGCTCAGGGCAGAGCTGGAACGCCACAGGCGGACAAACGAGGGGGCATCACTGCGGCCGCTGAGAAGTCTCCCAGAAAGGAGCCTGAGGTTTGGGCCAGAGAGGGGCAGCTGGGAGGGGCGCGGGGCAGGGGGGTGAGGGGGGGGAGAGAGAAGACAGGGAGGGAGGGGGGGAGGCCCGCACTCATTATGCAAATGAACGCAGACTCTAACGCCACAGTCCTCAGGCATCTGCTTGGTTTGGGGTTCAGTTTTTCCCTCCGGGTTGCCGGTCAGGGGCCGTGTGCGGGCCGGGCTGCGGGAGAGCACCTGCCTGCCGGGCTGATTACCAGCTCCCCCAGCACGCAGTACAAATGGGGCTCATCCGCAGTGGGAGAGCCTTGGGCCAGCGGTCTCTCATCCATGCCATTAGGTCCAGGGCGCCTATGGTGGGGCAGGGAGGGGGGCTATAGGGAACAGCGTGGCCCAGGGCTCTGTGGGGGGGGGGGGCTGTGGGGACTGTGAGGTTCAGAGCTCCCATTGGGGGGGGTGGGCTGTGGGAAGCAGCGTAGCTCAGGGCCCTGATGGCCACGTGGAAGAAAACAGGCAGTGCAAGCCCAAGCCCTCCTCCCCTTGGAGTTTGCACCAGGTAGATTATCCCATTTCCCAACTTGTACTCGAGCATCCTCTCGGAGGAAACCGAGGATGGCCCAGCGGCCATTGGAGGACCATTTGAATCGGGGCAGTGCTTCTAGGCCTCCAGATCTGGGCGGAAAGGCCCCTAGCAGCCATCTGAGTTTTATGGAGGAAGATGTTGAGTGCCCCACAACACTAAGCCTCAGAGGCAGGATTTGCACTCAGGGCCTCTGTTGACAGAGCCCCAGTTCTTTCTGGTGCATCTTTCCACCATCCTGAATTTGGGGGCACAAGTTCAAGTGTTCCAAGGTCCCATGTCCAGTTTTCTCCTTCACCAAACCTGGCCAAGGTCAAGGAGACCCGACATCCCTTAATAGAGAGAAGTAGGGAGTGACCTGGGAAGCCAAGTGGGAGAGGAGGGGAGATCAGGATGCAGGAGTCTCTCTGGGAGGGAGCCATGGAATCCACCCATCCCGTGCCGGGCCAGCTCTTGCCCTGTGCCCGCCATTGTCCGGCCTCTGCTTCAGTGGGGGCCATCAGCCTCCTACTCCGTGTGCCGAGGGCTGGGAGAGACCCCGGGAGTCTGGGCGCCCTCTCCGGAGGGATGTTGCCTCAGGACCCTCCTCCCAATGTCCTGGCTTTGCCCTCGGGATCGGAACCAGTCTAGATCCTCTCCAATGAGATCCCTTCGGCTCTGAAAGGCAGTCCCGCAGGATGCCCCTCCTGGCTCTTCTCCCAGGCTGACCAGCTACGGGTTCTCCAGCCATTTCTCAGGGGAGGGGCCCACAATGCCCTTGGCCCTCCTGGCCACCCTTGTCTGACGGTCCTGAGGTTTGAGTCAGGTCACACCGACCCTGCTCATTCCTGCCCCACTTCTCTCCCTTCCCTGCAGAAGCTTCCAGCCTTCGCCTTTTGGGAATGGGATGGTGGGCCCACTGGCAGTTAAAAAGTGCCCTGACCCTGGTACCCACGGCAGCGCTTCCTGTGCCACACGGGGCAATTCTCCTGCGCCCCCCACTAGTGTGAGGATGTGGGGGAAATTCTCCTGCGCCCCCCACTAGCGTGAGGATGTGGGGGAAATTCTCCTGTGCCCCCCACGGCCCCCACTAGCGTGAGGATGTGGGGGAAATTCTCCTGTGCCCCCCACTAGTGTGAGGATGTGGGGGAAATTCTCCTGCGCCCCCCACTAGCACACGGATGTGGGAAAAGCACTGGCGTGGGGAGGGGGGGTTCTGAAGGCTTCTGAACCACATGGAGCCTTTCCAGTTCTGGATCTGTGCTCCTACTACTAAGGAGGCTCAGCGTTAACCGCACAAGTCTGAGGCAGTTTAATGGAGCCCCAATAAAACCCCCACCCACGGATCGCTGCAGCAACCCCACGGGGAAGACCGAGTGGATGACAGACTCCGGTTACCGCCTCATGAACCGCCGCTGGTAGCCCAGGGAGGCAGGGAGCGCATCGGTGCTTCCAGAAGATCCCCCGGCCCTAGAGGTGACCGACAGGAGGCCCCCAGACAGGACCCGATGTGGGAGCCCCAGGCCCCTCCCTGCCCCCAGTCTGTGGTTCTACCCCTGGCACTGTTTGGGAAGTGGAAGGGCCCCACCAGCAGGAGATTCAGAGGGTGGGGGCCCAGAGGGCGGCCGAAGGGGGCAGGGCGGGAGGGAGCCTTGGGTCACGGGGGTAACTGTAAGAACCAGCACCAAACCCGCCGGCAAGGACCCCGGGGCAGATCCGTTCTGTGTCCGGGGAGGCTGATGCCCCTGTGCCTTTGGCATAAAGCGTCTAAAGGAAGGCCTCGGTTACCTGGGGGGGGGGGGAGCAGCCACACTGAGGAGGTGCCAGACTCAGCAACAAAACCTCTGAATTTAATGACCCCCCCACCAAGGCAGGACTAGGAACAAGAGGCAGAAGGTTCCCCAGAAAGGCAGAATTTCCAAAAAGGGCAGAGAGCCCCCGCCGTGTCCTCATGGGGAGGTGGCCTGGGGCCGGACAGCTGCCGGTCCCGTCTGTGAGTCCGGGGATCCCAACCTCAGGAACGAGGCGGGAAGAACGCTGCTCTCTCCTGCCCGCCCCCTCCCCTCGCCCCCCCGGGAGCGGGAGCCCTACCTAAGGCCGCTCGTCTCCCGCCATCCTGCAGCATCACGGGGCCAGGCGGCGTCCTTGGGTGGGCAGCGAGAGCCGGCCCTGCCCGCTCCCCCAGCCTGGAAAACGAGACCCGAGGCTTCTGCCCGTGAGCCCGGAGCCCAGGGAGGGAGGGAGAGGACGGCCGAGGTGCGCGAGGGAGGCGCAGCTTTCCCCGGCTCGTTAGCACACGTTCCTTCCTGCCTCGCTCTAATTATCACCTGGCTGTCAGACAGCCCGAAAGGCAGCTGTAATCACGCCGCCTCGTCGGGGACAGAGCGAAGGAGGCCCGGCCTTCTCCTCCGCGGCAGGGGGGGAGAAAGGGGGGGAAAAGGTGCCGGAGAGCGGGAGGGGGCGGGAGCACCGAGGGGGGCGGGAGCACCGAGGGGGGCGGGAGCACCGAGGGGGGCGGGAGCACCGAGGAGAAATGGGGTGTCACCTCCCCCAAGTGCTTCCCGAGTGGGAGAGGGAGGCCCTCGGGGAGGAGGAGAGAGTCTGCGGAACAGGCTGAACAGTCGGGAAGGTTTTCTCAGCAATAGTACCCAGAGCCGGACTAGGGAGGGCTGGCCACTAGAAGGAGGAGGGGGCCCCGAGGGCCATCTCGTAAGCAGGGCCGGGGGGCACTGAGAGCCGGGCCCCTGGGGGTGAGCCTGCGTCCCGGCTTCTAGCTCCCGTCTGATCGGGCACAAGGCCAGGTCTGCGCTGAACCGTTAGAGCCGGAGAGACAAATATGATGAATACGGAGAAAGCGGGAAGGCGGCTCCGCTGGCCACGCAGAGGGAAGCCAGGGAAAGCCACGTGCGCACGGCGACTGCGGAACCAACGTTAGCTGCGCAGCAATCAGAGGGGAGGCGGAAAAATTACACCGAGCTGGACCTAACGAAGCCATGGGAGAGGACCCTTCCCCCACTCTTTGCAGAGGTATAGAGGTTTCTCATCTCCGTTATTGGGTTTTGATGATTTTGCTCTCCCCCTATTATTCATATATATGTGTGTGTGTGTGTGTGTGTGTATTCACATATATGTATGTATATATATGTATATATATATAATATTATTTGCAAAGCACTTAACAAGTGCTAGGAAATTAAAGAAAATTGTAATTAAAGAAAGTTGCCTCCCTCAAGCAGTCTCTTGTCTAAGCGATCTATTTTTTTATCAAGGCTTTTTATTTTCAAAACATATGCACGGACAATTTTTCAACATTAGGCCTTGCAAAACCTTGTGTTCCAATTTTCCCTCCCTCCCCCCACCCCCTCCCCTAGATGGCAAGTGCTCCAATATATGTTAAACACGGCAGAAATATATGTTAAATCCAACATTTGCATACATATTTATCCGATTCTCTTGCTGCACAAGAAAAAGCAGATCAAACAGGAAACAAGTGAGAAAGAAAATAAGATGCGAGCAAACAAGAAGAGTGAAAATGCGATGTGTGAACCACACTCAGTTCCCACGCTCCTAAGGGATCGCTCGCCAACATGTAAATCATGGAATATACGCAACTTAAGAAAAAGTAGAGGATCAGAGATCAACCCTTTCCTTTTACAAATGAGGAAACCGAGGTCAAGAGAGTGGAGAGTCTTGCCCAACATTTCACTAGCAACGAATGGCATCGCTGGGCTGCAGTACAGATCCTCGGAATTCCACCCCCGCGTTCTTTCCGCGGCACCACACAGAACCACCTCCAGTATTGCTTCCCCCCGGAATGGGCAGTGTTATCCACTGGAACAAAGGGTGCTGCCATTTTGTTTACCGTTAGCTCTAAATTAAGCTTTGTCTTTAGACCAGTCGATAAATTTATTACCTGTTATTCTTAAAAACAACCACCACAACAACTCCTTATTATAAGGACATTCTTTGTGAGGTGTGAGAGGAGAAATATGGAAGCAATCCAGGAGATGTCAACATGAAAGACGGCAATAAGAACTCTCTTACATGTTGATTTTGTCACAGGCTTGACAAGCAAGCTGGATGGAAAGACTGACATATCTGGACCCCTTTTTATTCTGTCTCAGGTGAAGAAATGCTCATTTTCTTGGTTCAAAACAAAAAATTCTATTAAAAAGTCATAGGAACCTCTCCAAGGTAGGGGGAATTGTATCCCCGACCCCTGGGCAACCAAGCCAGGCCCATCATCCTTGCGGATTGACTTACAGACCGCACAGTAGGGATAGAGGAAAGATTTAAAAGTTTACTGACAAAAGGATGACTCAGGGAGCAAGTGGCAGAAGCAGGCTTGGAATGCGAGTCCTCTGGGCTCCCCGGCACTAAGTCCCCACTTTGGATGACCACAAGCCCCTCAGACTCAAGTACTTTAAGGCAACTTGCTTTGCAAGACTGAAAGCTCCTTGAATTGATTTCCAGTTCTCTTCTATTTCCTCCCTGTCTCTTCCCTGCATTAAGAGTGGGAAGCCGATTTCTAACTGCTGGTCAGCAGTTCTTACCCTGGCTTCCAAGTGTTGGCGACCGGCTTCAGAACTCTGAAAATTAGCTCGGAAAACCCAATAAAAGATGGCGAGAAAGCTCTGACTCTGACAGTTGGAAAAGCCTTTAAGGGACCCCCCTGTCGCCCACCTTGCGGTGTCCTTGATTGCTCCACCAATAAGAAAAGCCCCGGCCTTGCAGCCAGATTTCGGATTCTGCCTCCAGCCTGAGATCTGGGAGCTGTGCCACAGCCAGCCGTGGGATGGGGCAGCTTGAGGACAATCTGGAACCGGACACAGAACCCTTAGGGTGGGACACAGCATCGGGGGGAGTTTTAGGAGCAACGAATCCCGAGATCCACTTTGGAGGGCAGCCCTTTAAAAAGGGCAAGAGAGGATTTCCTTGCCAGCTCCCATGCTCAGGGCTAAGGTCTGGGTTCTTCCAGGGAGGAAGAGAGCTGTTGATTCACAGCCATGATTCAGGCTGTGTGAGCAGCCAAGCCGCAAAGTGGGAGGTGCCCTCGGGGGCAGGTCTTCCCACTGCCTGGCGACCCGATCCATGTCCTGCAAGGACTCACAGGAGACAGCAACCAAGCAGCAAGCTCCGGATACAAAGACAAAGGCTGAGAGGCCCTGCCCTCAAAGAGCTTACAAACAACCCGTGTACAGAGAGGCGCAAATGAGATACATACAAGAGTACAGGGACACTCTTGGGAGTCATTTTTTCAAAGGCAAATATCACTTTTCTATTTTGTTTTTTCAGTTCGCTCCGTATGACAATCCAAGGGGATCTGGCTTGGGAAGAAGAGACAAATGAGGAGAAGTGGGCTATGAAATATTAAAATCTGGTGGAACTAATTGGCCTTCCTCTCATTCTCTGCACCCACACCGTCCCTCTGGGGCGCTGGGGCCTTCCTGAAGCCCAGGGAGAGGGTTTAATTCCCCAGAAGAACGAGTGAGGAAAGAGGAGGACAAATGGAGCGTCTACTTTTTAATCTTAAGCAGACTGGAGGGGGAGGGAGGAGGAGGAAATGTACATGTGTTTATATAGTTTTCCAGATTTTTTCCTTAGTAGATGAACAGTAGGAGAAACCAATGGGAAAAATGTAATTTACAAAATCTTAGTCACATATACTAGAAAGAGCATCGAACGTGGAGTCCAAAGACATGGGTTCTAATACTGCCTCTGAAACTCGTTAGCAGGCGGACCCTTGACGGGGTCATTTGCTATCTCTGGGGAAGGTTTCTTGTTTTCAGAGATGGGGGTTGTAAAAGTTGATCTGTAGTTTCTCTTCTCGAGTCTATGACATACAAGATGATATACAGTGAATTCTATCATACACAAAGGTGCTAAGCACAGGGTAGAGCAAGATGGTGCAAAATAGTCATTTCCATTCTAGAATTTGAAATTTCAGATTTGCATTTTATATCCATTTTCCGTTATTCATTCAACACCTGCCGCAGCCTTTCACACTTGGTTTTTCACAGAATCCTAGAGTTGAAGAGCTTATTTAGCCAACATTCATGCAAAGTGGAAATTTTCCTCATGATATCCCTTGACACAAAGTCACCCAGCCTTTGAGCTCTTCCGTTGAATGGGAAGCTTACTACTTTACTGGGCAGCCCATTCTATTTGGGGTGAGTTTTTACTGTTAGGAAGTCCCCCACCCTTGACTCCCTAGAAATCTGGCTCCCTAGACCATTTGTCCACTACTGCCAGTTCCACCCTCTGGTGTCCTTTCACTAGAAGAAAGCCTGCCAGATGTCTGAAGGTGCTCATTCATTCTTTTATTCAACAGATTTTACTAAGCTCCTACTATGGGCCAGACACTGTCCCAGGTGCTAAGGGTACAAAGATTATTGCTGTTTCCTCTGCCCAAAAGATGGCAGAGTGTCTAGAGCACCGGCCCTGGAGTCAGGGAGATCTGATCAATCACTGTGTACCCATTCATACTTAATCTGTGTTGGCTCAGTTTCCTCACTATAAAATAGGATAATAGCATCTACCTCTCAAGGTTGTTTTAAGGATCAAAAGAAATATTCGGTATATCATTTAATGTGACACCTGAAATACAGTGTTAAATAAGTGCTTGTTTTCTGCCTTCTTTCCTCCTTTCTCTCTTTCTTTCCTTCTTCCCTTTCTCCCTCCCTCACCTTCTTTCCTCCCTTCCTCTCTTCTTTTCCTCCCTGCCTCTCTTCTTCCCTCTCTTTCATCCTTTTTCCTCTTCCTTCCTTTTAAGAGTTTTTGTTCTATTGGGGTAGCATATACCCTGAGAAATAAATACAAAATACATGCAAAGTCAATCTGAAAAGGGGGGGGGGAGCTGCCCATGTGATAAACCTGGTGGGCTTTATCTGGCTATCCCAGACTCTGCAACTCTTCCTATTCAGCTATTCCCCAGACGCCATGTTGAAGCACTTCACTACGATAGCGTTTGGCCTGGGGATGCGCCCCATTTATCAACAGCCCTCATGGCGGGCAGCCCTGGACCAGCCCTCCACAAACGGGCTCATCCACTGCACAGCCAGGGAGACTGAGACTCCTTCCATCCGGGTGCTGCTTCTGGCACACAGGCTCTGACAGCATTAGCCTTTGTCTGACAAGCAAGTCACACACTGTTGGCCAATATTGAGCTCCCGGCCACCCAGAACCCCAGGTCTTTGTCATATTAGTTGCCACGGCATGTCTTGTCAGCACCCACGGCAGTTCTTGGGTAAATACCAGAAATCCGCAGGATTTGAGGCAAAATCTCAGTGGAAGCCTGTTATTCACGGGGAAGTGCCGCAAAGGACTTAAAGAAATGGCGTCCCAAGGGAAGCATCAGAGATAACAGGGACGTTGCTCGGTCTGGGGGACAAAAGCAAGAAGCCATGAAATGAGGAACGCTAAGGATGGTAGTCAAGAATCCAAAGTCACGATCGAGAGAGAACATTTCACTTAAAGTAGGATGCTCAACAATGAGATGACCTGACGAGGGGATAAGATTTTCTTGCTCAGGACTTTGGTTTCGGACCAGCTGTTACCCGAATCTGGGCACGCCAGCTGGAGGACCAAAGCAGGTCTCTCAATACAATCTAACCATTGACTTAAGCACCTACTATGCGCCATGGATTTTGCTGGGTGTTTGGGCTACCATGACAAGATGAGAAACTGCTCCTATCTTCAAAGAACTTAGACTCCTTTGTCTTTCTCTGTCTGGAATTGATTATTTTGACCCTAAAAGTCAGACTCCATTTATCTTTGCGCTGTTTCATCTGCCTCATCTGACCTTGCATTTTAGTCCTTCAAGATCATTTGGACTGCGCATCTGTCATTTATTAGCTGTCCTGCCAGTTCTGTGTCATGTGCAGATCTAATAAGCAACCTTTCAATCCTTCTTCTACGTTGACATGAATCCATCAACGATCATCCCTTACGATCCTATCCTGCCCGTGTGCCGGTTCAGCAAAGCGTTGTCCATAAATATTATCTTATGCTTTCTTAGCCAATAGAATCCAGCTTGAGGGCTTATAACTGAATGTGGGGGGCATGAAATTATGATTTATTATTAATAAATGTTTGATTTGTATACTAATTACATACCCTAAATACCTGGGGTCATGTAAAAATTTCTCAAGTGAAAAGGGGTCATGAGGGGGAAAAGTTTAAGACTTCCTGGTCTAGAATATGCAGATAATAATACCCCATCTGTTTTTTCTTCCCTTGATGCTTCCCCCAATATCCTACAGTTTTTTGTACACTCTCCCCCCAATCTTCCATTAGGTTCGTAAGTTTCCATTCAGACATATACCTTATGCAGCAATCTTCTCCCCCACACAAAAATGCATTAATTTTAAAAAGTCACACTCTGACCCTCCTCTCTACAAATTCCAGTCATGAGTTTCACCCACCAGTGCTTGGCCATCGCTCTGAGACTGTAATTATATCAAGTATTTAAGTCTTTTTCTTTGTTACTCCTACTTGGTGTCTTTGTAGAGAGATATTTGGGGCTGAAATTATTCCTTACTTATCCTCCCATTAATTTCCCCTGAGAATATCTGATATGTCCCAAACTATCATTATATCTACATTGCCCTTGTGGTCCTCCAGAGTACCTAGTTTTATCTAGATAGTTTCTTCCCACCCTCTGAAAATTTACTTGTAGCCCCTTTGGAATCAGGTGTAGAAGTCTCTTGCCCATTGGATCTTGGATCAATCTGGTTTGGGATGGGGTAATTCCCCACCAGGGTAGCCTTTAAGCAAAGCCCAGATGGTCCCATGACTGTAACAGCATGGAGGGGCTGCCTAGTCTGGATGGATTGCCTGGATTGCAAGCTATTTGGGTTGGACTGGATACCTTCCAGCTCTGAGATTGCCCCCTGTAGTGTTTGTAGTCATTATCCACAAAGGAGAAGAGGGGGGTGGTATTAACAAGCGAGACCCCGGGATCTTGAAGGAATATTTTTTGATCAAATAATAATGCCAATCAACAAGATTTCTTTGGTTTTCCCTTTGCTTTGTCCCTTGATGCAGGAAACAATTACCATCTCTGAAAGGAAAGCCGTGGGGCCTTTTTACTTTTCTCTTTGCACCTGGCTGATCTCTGCCTACTCCCCTTGTTACTGCATAAAGTCAAGAAGAGCAATGGAGCAGGAAAACTGAGACCCAGGTGTTCCCGAACCTTTCACAGTTGCCAAATATAGCTCCCAATAAGTGTGATCCTTGGGATGACTGGCCACCAGTTGTTTTAATTCTTCCAGGAAGATGCGATGGGCTGCCTCCAGCTCATCCATCATGAATATGGCTGGCAGGAAGACATTGAAATTTGTGCAAAAGTCTTTTCCAACTTGTAATGGGCCATCAGCGCCTACAAGAATTACCTAAGCGGTTGAGTGGGTGGATTCCCCTGTTCGAGCACAAAGCCTTTCTGGAAATCTATAATTTGGAAGTAGGAAGAGTTGTTCCTGTAATTCAGTCGTGTTTGACTGTATGTGACCTCATGGACTTTTGTCCTTAGGGTTTTCTTGGCAAAGATACAGGACTTGCCATTTCTTTCACTACTATTCCCACATTTTATAGATAAAGAACTGAAGCAAATCAGGAGTAAGGGAACTGCCTGGGGTCACATAGCTAGCAAATGTTGGAGGCTGGATTTGGACTCAGTCTCAACTCCAAGTTCTGCCCTCTATACATCGCATCAGCTAGCTGCCCCATATGGAAATAGGTTAAATTGGTTTTAGGGAAATGTTAGTTTTTTTATCTAGATTAGGAGGTCCCCAACCCCTTGCTTAATGGCCACTACTGGTGGGGATTGTCCCCTCTCTTTTGAGTCAGCCTTAGGGGCAGGACTCTTGTGCCCAAGATCTATAGAACACAACTATGCTAATTGTAGGATGGCAACATGGCGCCATGGTCCGTGGCATTTCCAGCAGGGAGGGGAAATGAATCTCTACCCTTTCAAAAGCAATTCATACCATCCCTTCCAGAAGTCATCCCTGATCACTCCCCTCCATAATGACCTTTGCCCTCAGATCTCACATGGTGCCATAATGGGCAGAAATGGGCAGATTCAGGAGTTCAAAGCACCTAACTCTCCTGCTTCCTACCATGCTGATTTTGAATGAGTTATTTAAAAGATTTGGGTTTTGTTTTCCCTATTTCTCAAATGAGGGGGTGGACTAGATGGGAGAAAGAGTGGAAATAACAAAAGTTCTGGAGTCCACGGACCTGAGTTCAAATCCTACCTCAGGTACTTATTACACATCTAAGTCATTCTCTTCCCATGGACCACATCCAAGACTGGGATGGAATACAATTGTGCTAGAAGAAACGACGAGCAGGCAGATTTCAGAGACACCTGGAGAGACTTCTAGGAACTGATGCAAAATGAAACAAGCAGAACCAGTTCACAGAACACAGCAACCCTGTACCATGAAGAACAGAACTCTGAACAACTTAGTTATCTCCGCAACAGGATGATCCCAAAAGACTCATGATGGAGCACAGTATCTACCTGCAGAGAAAGAACTGACATTGTCTGAATATAGATAGAAGCATGCTGTTTTTCACTTTCTTTTTTATTATTCAATTCTTCTTGCAAAAAATGGCTAATATGGAAATCTTTTACATGTATAACCTAGATCTGATGGCTTACTGTGTCGGAGATGGGGAGAGGAGGAGGGAAGGAGGGATAGAATTGGGTACTTAAAACCTGAAATAAAAATGTTTAAAATTTTTTAACTTGGGGGCAGCTAGATGATACAGGGGATAGAGCACCAGCCCTGAAGTCAGGAGGACTTGAGTTCAAATCTGGACTCAGACACTTAACGCTTTTTGGCCGTGTGACCCTGGGCAAGTCACTTAACCCCAATTGCCTCAGGAAAAAAATGCATGGTGACCAGTGCTTGAGAAGTTAGAGTAATACTTAGCATTTTTAACCCATTAGAGCTTGTCGAGCACTTTTCTGTTATCAAACAATCAAAAGGCTCTCAAACTGTGCATCCTTTTTCGATCCAGCAGTGTCTCTACTGGGTCTGTATCACAAAGAGTCCATTAAAAAAGGGAAAGGGCCCATGAGTGAAAAATGTGTGTAGCAGTTCTTTTTTCTGTAGAGGCAAGCAATTGGCAATTGAATGGCTGCCCATCAGTTGGAAGACGGCCGATTAAGTTAGGATACATGAATGTGATGGAATATTATTGTTCTGCAGGAAATGATGGGCAGGCTGATTTCAGAAAAGCCTGCAGAGATCTAGATGAACTGATGCTGAGTGAAGTGAGCAGAACCAGGAGATCATTGTACACGGCAACACCAAGATTATGCCATGATCGACTGTGCTAGATTTAGCTCTTTTCAGTGATCCAAGACAATTCCAATAGACTTGGGATGAAAAATGCCATCCATATCCACACAGAGAAGTATAGAGACTGAATGTGGACCGAAACACAGTATTTTTACCTTTTTTTTTGTTTGTTTTTTTTTATTTCCTTTGGTTTTTTCCCTTTTGTTCTGATTTCTTTCTTGCACAACATGATAAATATGGAAATATGTTTTAAATGGCTGTGTGTATTTACCCTATCTCAGGTTGTTTGCTTTCCGGAAGGAGGAGGTGGTAAGGGAGGCAGAGTGAAAAAAATTTGGAACTTAAAATCTTATAAAAATGAATGTTGAAAAGTATCTTTGCAAGCAATTGGAAAAATAAAATACAATCGAGGAGGGAAAGCACTTTTCTGACAGCAGCCTGTAGTTCAAGGATGATTAGCCTCATTTTGCAGATGGGGAGACCGAAACTCTTAAAGGTGGAGTGATTTATTCAGTGTCAGAGAACAGGAACACAATCTGGGATTCAAATGGAGATTTCCTGCTGCTGGGTCCTCATACTACCCATCATCAACAAGAGATAGTGATGTTGTTATGGACCACATTGCCCTTGAATCCATGGTGGACTTCTCTAAAAATCCCACTAAGCAACATCAAAAACTGAACAAGGAGAACATGAAGCAGAGTTCAACCCAAACCAAACCCTCCAAGATTCTGAAGGCACACGAGTGTTTTTGTGTACAACACAGATCCTGGGTATTCCAAGATTACTCCCTTCCTCCCCCTTCTGTTGAGGACCTTAGCCAGAAGATGCTGATGACCCCCAGATCAGGCAAACACAAAACTCGAGCCCCATGGAAGAAGGGTCCCTGCTTATCTTTATCTCCAACAAAAGACGCGGGTAATTGCTTTTTTATCTCGGGGCTTTGAAGGGGAAGCCTAAAGCAGAGGCAAAGCTTGATATTGTGGCTTAAGTGGAAGGCACCCAGATCCTTCCCTGTCTGTCCTTTCCCTGAGTACCAGGAGGGAAATAGCTTGACCTCCACTGAGGGCAGAGACAGGAAGGGAAAACCTGAGCCTGGCGATTCCACCAGCTGACAGCTGGCTTTCAGGGACAAGTTCCAAGTTGTTATAAAGTCTGCTCCCGGGGCCGTACCTAAGCAGGAGAGGCTGGGAGGGGGGCTACATCTTTGCCCAGAGATGGGAAGCCTGGTGTCAAGATCCCGGCAACTCCATCAAACGTCTTCCCGAAGGACTCGGAAGGAGGAAAAGCCCAGCCGCAGAAGGCCTGTAGACGACAAAGGCGGAGGCTCTGGATGCAGGAGGGAGGAGGGCAGGACTTGTACTTTCATCCCCCGTCAGCATCACTTTGTGCCATTTCTTCCCTGGCTGCTCCTCAGATCCTCAGGCTCTGCCCTGGGAACTTTGAAAGCATTTTTGCTTCTCAGGTATAGGTTCTCTGTACCGGGGAGAAGAGACGCCCCTCACTCGTGAAGTTTTATCATTTCAAAACCACAGAATTTGTGGTTCAGAAGGAAATAGCAGAGGAAATCAAGTTGTAGAACCATGGAGAGCTAAGGCTGGATCTCAGGGATCACCAGCTGGCACAGCCAATAACATGCTGGAATCAGACTCGGGGAGTCAGGGCTTCGGATTTCCCCTCTGACCCTTCCTCACTTGGAGCCATGAACAGATCTCTTTTGGGAGCCTCAGCTTCTGTATCTATAGAATGGGTACAAGGAAAGGGCTAACAGTGTGGAGGGGATGATCGATCTTTAAATCTATAAGTATGATAACCTTAGGACTGATCTCCCCAACTGATAGTTCAGCTCAGACCCTGCCCCATTCTAAAAAAACTACTTTGTGTTTTTATGTTCATGAATGTACAACTGTTCATAGATTTAAGTTAGAGGGGACTTCTGAAGCCAATAGAACAACCCCCTAATTTTCTAGGTAAAGAAATTGAAACGGTGAGGGATTTTCCCAAGATTTCCCAGGTAGAAGGTCAGATCCAGGAATTAACGCTGAAATTCTTGCTCTTTCCACAACGGTAAGCCCCTTGAAGACGGGGGCTGTTTTATTTTATCTTAGCATTCCAGACCCCTCAATTTCAGGGCACATTTATTAATCCCTCACACCCTTCCCTACACAAGCTGAGTGTAACTCATCCCAACCAAGCTGACTTCTAAACAGAACAAGAAAGCCTGACCAGTCGATGAATTATGAAATATTTAGTATGTTGATGGAAGGCATATTGCCAGCAGAAGCAACAAATGCCTTTGGCTGGTTGCCCAGAGGCTGTGAGCAAAATTAACTCTCAAGTTCGTTAAACCTTTGTGACCCAAGCCCTCACAGGGAAAAGACCAGGGTCCTCCTGGAGTCGCTGAGCAGGGAAGGGGAGCAGCTCAGAAGGAGCCATTTTACCCCCAAAGAGTCAAGTATTCTTTGTATGTCACTTACTCGGGAGGAAAATGGGTGACTGGGAACAGTTGTTGGGTTTCCACAGCTGAGGAGGGCTGAGGTTTCCAAAGGTCAGAAAAGACATATACAGGCCTGGGATATGTGGGGGACGTACAACATAATCCTTTGTTATAGAAGGCAGAAATACTCTATGGTCTAGCCATCTCTTACCAAGACGGGAAAACAAAATGGTAGCCAGTCATATCTAGTAAGCAATACGGGAAAGAGAAGGCGGCTGCTATAAATCACACGTCCACAACAATATTGTTAATAATAACACCTGATATATTTACAGTCATTTACAGCCATCACCTCATTTGAGTCTCACAAGAATCCCATGAGGAAGTTTCTATTATGAGGCCCATTTTATTTTATTTTATTTTCTCAATAGGATTTCATTTTCCAAATACATGTAAAAATAGCTTTCAACATTCATTTTTGTAAAATTTTGTTTTCCAATTTTTTCCGTCTCTCTCTTACCGCCTGACTCCCCAAGACAGCAGCAATCCGATATAGTTATACATGTACAATCCTTTTAAATGTATTTCCATACTTGTCATGTTGTGCAAGAAAAATCGGAACAAGAGAGAAAAACCAGGAGAAATAAAAAGCAGACAAACAAACAAGCAAAAAAGGTGAAAATACTACCCTTTGATCCACATTCAGTCGTCACAGTACTCTCTGTGTATGGATGGCATTTTCCATCCTAAGCCTATTGAAATTGTTTTGGATCACTGTATTTCTGAGAAGAGCCTGATCATCACACAACATTGTAGATACTGTATATAATGTTCTCCTTATTCTGCTTGATTCCCTCAGCATCAGTTCCTATAAGTCTCTCCAGGCCTCTCCAAAATCATCCTGCTGATGATTTCTTATAGAACAATATTTTGTAATATTCACGCACCATAACTTATTCATCCATTCCCCAACTTATGGGCATCCTCTCAGTTCCCAGTTCCTTGCTACTACAAAAAGGGCTGCCACAAACATTTTCCCCCCACTTTTATGATCTCTTTGGCATAAACCCAGTAGAGACCCAGTAGAGACACTATTGGATCAAAAGATGTGCACAGTTTTGAATCGTTTTGGTCATAGTTCTAAATTTCTCTCCAAAATAGTAGGATCATTTCACACTTCTACCAACAATGCATTAGTGCCCCAGGTTTC
The DNA here is from genome assembly GCF_016432865.1 of Antechinus flavipes. NCBI lineage: Eukaryota > Metazoa > Chordata > Mammalia > Dasyuromorphia > Dasyuridae > Antechinus > Antechinus flavipes. The sequence continues at coordinate 677,158,481 of NC_067399.1, forward strand.
CCACATCCCCCTCCAACATTTATCACAATTTTTTCCTGTCATCTTAGCCAATCTGAAAGATACAAAGTGGTACCTCAGTGTTGTCTTAATTTGCATTTCTCTAATCAATAGTGACTTAGAATATTTTTCATATAATTTATATAATTCATATAATTATAATGGCTTTAATTTCTTCATCTGAACATTATTCATATTCTTTGACTATTTTTCAATTGGGAAATGATGTGTATTCTTATAAACTTGACTCAGTGCTCTTTTTGTTTTAGCAATGAGGCCTTTATCAGAAATATTGAATCTAAAATTTTTCCCTCAGCTTCCTGCTTCCCTTCTAATTTTGGCTACATTGGTTTTGTTTGTGCAAAATCTTTTTAATTTAATGCAATAAAAATTATCCATTTGGCATTTTATAATGTTCTCTGGTTCTTCTTTGGCCAGAAGTTCCTCCCTTCTCCCCAGATTTGACGGGCAGACTGTCTTTCATTCTCCTAATTTGCTTATAGTACATAGTCTATTAGCTCCTTTATGTCTAAATCATGAGCCCATATCAACCTTATCATGGTATAGGGTATTAGATATTGATCTCTGCCTAGTTTCTGTATTAGGCCCATTTTAGAAATCAGGAGGCTGAAATCCCAAGATGTTGTGACTTGCCCAGCTAATAAATGTCAGAAGTAGGATCTGAACCCAGGGCTTCCTGGATCTGAGTCTGGCTATTGGGCTAAGTTACTTCCAGAAAAGGGATGTTAAAGTTCATTCTGAGTCCCCTCCAGAATGAATTAATAAGCATTTATCAAGCACCTACTAAGTTCCAAGTCCTGTGCTAGGTGCTAGCCAAACAGAGGAGAAGATGGCACAGTCTTTGCCCTCAAGGAGCATGCATTCTTATTGAGAGAGACAACCCATAAGTGAGAGATAAGCCTTAGGGAGATGAAAAGCCCCAGAAGTTCTAGGGTGCGAGCCGAGCCGATGGGGTCCCCCTTCTGGACCAGCCATCCCAGCCAGATTGGAGGGAAGAGTCAGATGACCCGGGAAACTCCAAGTCCAAGCCTCCTGGTAAGATGAAAGAGCATCAGCCCTTGCCGTCCGCTTGGCTGCTGTGCCTTCAGCATCCCCAGATCCCACAGCATTCTTTGAGGTACAAAAATCTCTCCTTAGAAATGTTTATTTTACAGATTATTTTATTGATAAAGTCCCTGTTATCAGTAGTGTAATGGACAGATACAGGGCTCAAAGCTCAGGGTTCAGGTCCTACTTCTGACAGACACTGGCTGTTTCATTTGCTATTACTCTAGGAGGCAACCCCTAAAGCTGAACTGACTCCACTGGGAGCTCCCTAAATCAGTGCAGGAGCAATCGGGTCAACAAGTGGGAGGTGGATACTCCGGACTTTGTGCCAAAGCAGACAGGGAGCAACAGGAAGGCCATTTCCACCAGAGTGAAACATCCTGAGAGGGGGGACGGAGGCCTGAGCCACCAGAGGACAGGCTGAGTCAGGATGGAAAGGACTTTCAGGGAAAGGAGCAGGGGGTACTTTATCTACAAGCCACTTCTCCTACAGGGTCTCTCTCAATCTGGCTGCTCCTTGGAGCATGGGCTGGAGAGAGGAGAGACTGCACTAAGGAGTCCTGGGGGATGGAGGACGGACTCAAACCCACCCCCTCACTTTCTGACAGCCGCCTCCCGCCTGGCTGCTCCATCTAGTGAGGATTCCCAGAGTCCTGGAAGCTGCCTGCATTTCTGCCTCGAGGAAGATGCTTAGGGTATTTTAAATATATCTTGACACTAAAAAATGGGACAAAATGTTAATAATGAGACACACACACACACACACACACACACACACACACACACACACTCCTAAAAAGCAAAGGATTTTTTTTCATTTTCACTATTAGTAGCATGACATTAAATGCATCTGTCTAGTTAACACACTTCTGAGAAAGATAATTACAAACATACATATGGAGGCAAGTAGAGAAGGCAGATCTTTCTTTTGGTGACTCTATTTGAAAAAAAAAGCATTTATTAAGGGTTTGCTGTATACAAGTCACTGTAAGTACTAGAGATAGGATTACAAACAGAAAGAAATTCTCTAGGGGAAGACAACATATAGAAGGGAGCTGAGAAGGAAGGGGGTGGGGTTTGGCTGGGCCAAAGGTACCCACAAGCAGGTATGGTGGCAAAGGCCAGATCTGGAGTTAGAAACCCAGTCAGTAAGCCTGGTTTCTCTGAATCCTCTCTTTTATCATCTAAATCCACCATAATTTATTCAGCCATTCCCAGGCGATGAGCACCCCTTTGTTTTTCAATTCTTTGCCATCACAAAAGAGCTTCTATTAATATTTTTGTACATAGGGGTCCTTTTTCTCTTTCTCTGATCTCTTTAGGATTTCTGGGTCAAAGGTTCCACACAGTTAAATAGTTTTTGGGTGTTGTTCCAAATTGCTTTCCAAAATGGGTGGGCTGCTTTATTGATTCCCCAAAAAGTACATTAAAATCCTGCTTTTCCCACAGCCCCTTCAGCATTTGTCATTCCCATTTTTTTGATCCTCTTAGACAAAGTGATGTGTGAGAAATGGAATTTCAAAGTCATTTTAATTTGTCTTTTTGTACTTATTAGTGATAGCCTTTTTTATATGGCTATTGATGACTTGGATTTCTTCCCCTGAAAACGGTCCGTTCACATCTTTTGGCCATTTATCATTTGCCCTCTCCCTATTTACATGCTTAACTAGACTCTTGCAAATGAGTCACTGTGATTTATTAATGAACATGTACCTGAAGGATGTTCCCTTGTCCCGTTCCCCCAGGCTTTGAGTCGTTGTTCTATTACACAAATAGGAAGACGTTCTTTGCCCTCGAAGAGTTTACCTTCTAATAGGGAGAGACAACATGTGTTCTATAATGGAAATGGAAGGAAGCCGAGCCATGATGTGGCCGTGAGCATCTGCTCGGCGGGAAAAGGCCGGACCAATCCCTGGTACATCGGTGATTGGTTCATGAGCAGAACCAAGAGAGCCATTTGCACAGTGACTCCAGGAATGGCTTCGTTCCCGAGTGCCGTGGGAGGGATGATACCTTACAACTGGGAGACTAAATAAAGGGGACTGGAGCGAACCACAGGTCTCACAATGTCATCCATTTCTACGGCTCCCTGAAGGTTACAAAGATTCCTTTCACAATAACCTGATAGAGCAGGTGCCCTAAGCATCATTATCCCATTTTCCAGGGGAGGAACTGGACTGAGAGGACTCGCCCATGATCACTCCCTGAGCGTCAGAGCATCAAAATTCAAGCCCGTCCTTCCTGATTCCCAGCTTCCTCCAGGACCGGTTTCTCTGAAGGAGGAAACCTCACCTGCCTCTTAAGTTAACAGTGAGGGCTTCGGCTCAGTGGCCGTGGGGAGGGTCAGGGACTAAAAGCCCCATCCTACCTCGGTGTCTCTAGCTCAGGGCCAGGCTGGCTCATTCATTTTCAGGACTCATCACACTGTTTAAAATCAGCTAATTAAGCTCGCTGGGCTCTGGTCTGGGGCAGCGCAGGGTGAAATTAGCCTCACACAGCCATGGCTCCCCCCCCCCCAACAGTTGGGAGTCTCCCAATGCTTGGTCCGGGAGAGAAATCATATTTCACAGAGGAATGACTGCATCTGCCTGACTCAATTTCGCATTTCAATCTGCCGTGACACTGGGGAGAAATTAGGCCGGATTGGTGGATTCTGTGGAGCCGTGGACCGGGACTTCCAGACGTGCCCAGGGCCGATGGGAGGGAGAGTGGGCTGAGCCAATCTCCTGCCCAGGATGCCCTCCAAACCAAGGAACCGACTCCGTCTCTATCGTCTGCCCCCCTTCTCTCCCCTCCTCGGCCACAGTCCCAGGGCAAACCCTTCTCATGAACCTCTGAAGGACCTTCTCGTTAGCCTCCGTGCTCCCAGTCTCCCTCTCTCCCATCCTTCTTCCACAAGCTGCCAGCATGTTTTGCCTGAAGCTACTTGCCTCCCGCCACCGTCCCTCCTCCCCTCAGGCTTCCGCCACCCCCGGCTCCCTCACAGTGTGGGGGCCACTTGTACGGGAAACTCTAGTTTCCTCTCCCTTGGGTTGGCTCAGCGAGTCCTGCATCCATATTGTTCCCTCCTAGGAAGATGAGAAGAATTCCTTTGTAAAGGAGATCATTTCTTTTTTTTCTTTGTATCTCCATCATCCAACACAGTGCCTGGAGATGGCAGCCATTTACCCAACATCTGTGGGATTGAGCTGACACATGCAGTGACCAAAAGGCACAACTGTTGGCTTGGTGCACGCTCACGCTTGATCTGAGGGTCCCTCACCCCACGAGGTGGGGGCGTTTCCCTGGCAATCTTACAGAGAGGGTGGAAAGGGGGCACGAGTGTGGGCGCGAGGGGCACGGTCACAGGAGCTGCTGCTACACCAGGAGTCACCAGAGCCACCACCCCGTCAGGGAGGACGTTTACACTTCCTCCTCCTGCTTATCAAGCCAAGACATTTTCAGCCTTTTTTTTTTTTTTCCTAGCGACAAACTAGAGAAATGATCCTTGAAATTCTATTACGAGGAGGAATTTTCCTTCATTGCTTATTTTGATATAATTTCAATAAATGTACAGTAGGTGAAATTATTCCCCTATTTCATCCTAGTTCTGAAAATGAAATCCAATTTATGAAGCAGGCAGTGGAAATCCAGCTGAGCACACCACACTGACAGGCCCGACAGAGATATTAACTGCCAACTCCAAGGCTATGTTTCCCCAGTATTTTTCCCCCTTCTTGGGGGCAAGAGTAGATTTTAATTCTCATCTAATGAGAAGCCTCATTGATCTCTTTAATCCTAATCGATATTTGCAGCCTGAAAGCCCATTTTTTTCCTATCACTTTCATGACCTTTCAAAGAAGGTTCGAAAGAACTGGAGCTATACAAAGCTGTCTGATACAGCTCAGAGGATTCTGGATAGATTCTGGGCTTGCCATCCCCCATAGGTCCAGGCAGCCTCCTTGAGGTAATCAAAATAAAAAAGCAATCAACCAATAGGCAAGTATTTACTTAATGCTACTCTGTGCCAGGCACTGTGCTGGCTGCCAGGGATGCGGGCAGGAAAGGGAAGAGGTCCTGCTCTCAAAAAGCTTCCATTTTTACATTTTGCAATGTGTCCGTGTCCTAGAACGGAAGGACGATCCTACTGTGTTTTTTAATATTTTGTTTTGTGTTTATCTGAATAGCTGCTATCCAGTAAAATAGAATAGACATAAAAGCGTGGATTCCCTTGCTTTTGTATTCTTATCCTCCACATGGTATGTCTAGAACAGGTTTTATGTACTGGTTATAAAACCATTTGTGATCGTTGTCTCCTTTGATGTCTACAATCTCCCTATGTGGGGGGAAGGCGAGAATCCTATTATTTCTTTACTACAGATAAAAAGTGAACGGGTGAAATGAGCTGCAAGGAATCACAAAGCAAATGAGTAGGTAAGCCAGGACACAAACTTTAACTTTACTGTCAAACGATTGACCTTTTTCTTCATTTCTCAAGAAACTAAACTCTTCTGAACTTTGACATCGTGCCTCCTCTTCCCCTACTTTCATTTTCAACTTCTTTATTTGTTGTCTTCTCCATTCGAAAATAAGGTCTTTTAGGGCAAGACTCCCCCTTTGTCTGTCTGTCTGTCTCTGTCTCTCTGTCTTTCTCCCCTTTATTATTATTTATATTCCCAGTATCTGAGGCCATTGCCAATCATCCTGACCTATGTCTTGCCACCAGACCCTGATGACTCTGGAGCTGTGGAGGAGAGAGGGAAGCTGATGACTTTGCAAAGCACTTAAATCCAATTCAATTACAAGTCAAGTCATCACCTTCCTGATGTCATTAATCCTCTTCAAGAATGAAAAATGAACAACTACAACAACAGCAGCATCCCTTTCCTAGATCCAGGGAATCCCTCTTCTTTATGCAATCCATCCACAGAGTCAAGATGATATGACTAAAGTACGGTTCTAGCCATATCATTCCCCTCCTCAAAGAATTGCAGTGGCTTCCCTAGTGCCTGTAAGATAAAATAAAACCTTTCTGGTCAGTATTTAACCCTTTTCATAACTTATACCAACCTACCCTTCCCCAGTGACAATCACTCATCCTCATTTATTTAACGTCCTAGCAAAACTGACCTGCATTTGATCTCTTCCTCTATAACCATCCATCATCTCTCTTCTGGCCTTTTACAGACTATGTCATGCCTAGAAGGCATTTCCTCCTCACTTCCCACTAAGGAACCATTAACTTTCCCAAAGCATAATTCAAATGTAATTTCCCACTAGTCCCAAAGAGACTTTTGCTAATCCCCCCAACTACTGATCTCTGTGCCTGAGATTCCACTGACATTTTTTCAGGATCAAACAAACTCCTCTGTGTGGCGTTTTTTTCTTTTAAAATAAGCTTTATGAGGTATCTATTGTTTCTTACATGATTATAGTATGCCATGTGTTCTTCCCCTTTTCCTTCCCCTCCCTTTTGACAAATAGTATTTTTTAGATGGGAAAAAAGCAATAGAATTGCAATGTTTAACAGGTGGGGAGGCAGGTTAGAGATACCTTCTCATTTCTCTTAGATGAGTTCTCTTTTTGATTCTTTAATCTGTTGTTCTTTCCACTTACATTGTTATAGTTACTGTGTAGATTGCTCTCTTGACTCTGCTTGCTCCATTCTGCATCTGTTCATGTAGATCTTTGCAGGCTTCTCTCTATTCATCCCACACATCATTTCTTAGGGCACAGTAGTAGGAATGAATTTCTTTAGCCATTCCCCAATTGATGGGCATCTACTTTGTTTCCAACTCTTGGTTAAAACACTAATTACGAGCATTTTGAAGTATATGGGGATTCACAGGGGTTTTGCTAAGGAAGCCTCATGGACAGTATGGTCCATAGGCACAAAAGTTGGACAATTAAATAAATAAAAAAATAAACACATGTATATATATAGTATATCATTATTATGTATTATATTACGTATCTCTCATATATGCATCACTGTACACAGTGCCTGGCCTGGAGTACATGCCTAAAGTGCTTATGGAATTGAATGGAATGGCAGCAAGTGGGCACAGCTATAGCAGGTCAAAGTTTGGCTCTGTCTAGCAAAACTCTGGCCTGGAAATCTTGTTCTGACCATCCAACAGTCTATTGTATTCTGATGGATATTGATACTGTGGTTTAGGAACAATTGAGATGAAGCAGATACTGGCTTAAAAAACCTCATTGGGGAGAAACACTACTTGATATGTCTCTATTTAGTTGGGAAAAAAGTAGTAAAAGGAATATAGCCTTTGACTTCATTGGCAGACCATTTTTCATCCTTACTTAGGAAGGTCTGTGATAAGTACAGGTAAGCCACAGAACATCACCAAAGTCCACACACACCCAAGAAGTAGCAAAAGAATATCATGAAACCAAGTGCCAATGTTTATATAGGGTAATGTACCCAGGGAGAACCCCAGAGCAATCTCATGAGGTGGGTACTACTGGCATTCCCATTAAATGAGATCACATTGGTAAGGTGCTTACTGCAGAGTTTGGCACATAACAGGCACTTAAGAAATGCTTCCTTCCTTCACCATTTTGATTTAGCAGATAAAAGAACTGAAATTCAGAACAGTGAGGTGACATCAAGATCACTCACTGTAAGTCAGGCATTGTGCTAAGTGATGGAGATACAGAAAAAGAGAAAGAAAAGAAGGAAGGAAGGGAGGGAGAGAGGGAGGGAGGAAGGAAGGAAGGAAGGAAGGAAGAAGGAAGGAAGGAAGGAAGGAAGGAAGGAAGGAGGAAGGAAGGAAGGGAGGAAGGAAGGAAGGAAGGAAGGAAGGACGGAAAGAAGGAAGGAAGGAAGGAAGAAGGAAGGAAGGAAGGAAGGAAGGAAGAAGGGAGGGAGGGAGGAAGGAAGGAGAAAGAAAGAAGGAAGGAAGGAAGAAGGGAAGGAGGGAAGAAAGAAAGAAAAAAAAAGAAAGACAAAGAGGGAGTTCCTACTCTCAATGAGCTTGCAATCTAATGGAGGAGCCACCATGCAAACAAACTTGTATAAAAAAGATCTTTATAGGGAAGGCACTAAAATTATGAAAGTTTGAGCCTTTCTGTAGAAGGTAAGATTTCAGACTCAGTAGCAAGGCTCCTGCTGGCATGAGGTAATGGGGGCCTGCACCAGGGCAGGGTCAGAGAAGAGAAGGGGGTGTCTTGAAGAGATGTAGAGGTGAAATCGATGGGTTTTGGTGCCACATTGGATATGGGGGGGAGGGTGAGAGAGAGGGGACAAGTCCAGGATGACTCCTACAGTGTGAGCCTGAGAGGGCTGGGGTGATTGTATGAGTTACATATTTAGTGAATGTCAAAGGTGGGATACACTCAGATCTCCCTCACTCCAATAATAATTATTCACATTACTGAGCACTTTAAGTGCTTTACAAATATTCTCTCACTAGATCCCCATAATAACCCTAGGAGATAGGTACAATATCCCATCTTAAGGATGAGTAAACGGAGAAAGACGGGGCTTAAATGAACTGTTCAGATTCATATAACTAGTAACTGTCAAAGGCAGGATTTGAACTCAGATCTTCTTGACTCGGTCTAACACTCTCTCCATAGCGCTATCTAGCTGCCTGTTAGGTAAGCTCTGTCACCACACTGCCTGTGACATGTGATATATATGACTAAAGAAGGAGATGCTTCATGCATCCAGGAAAGGGACAAAGGCGGCCTGCACGCTGCGCTGGTACTCTGACCTTGAGCCGTCACTTCAGCCCAATCAGCCTCAGTTTCAGTTAAATGTGCTCTAAGGCTCCTCCCGGCTCTGAACTGTGAACTCGAAAGATCCAGAGCAACGAGTTCAGCACTTTGGACAGCTCTCCAATGGCAGGGCCAGAAGGGCTTGGACAGCTCGGGGCTTCCCAGGGGGGCACCTGAGGTCTCCTGGGGCATCCAGCATGAACATACCGGGTACGATAACTGGGGGGAGTAAATGTGACCACGCTGGGAATCCACAGCACCTCTGGATGGCCACGACCCTGGCTCCACACGGGTGGGTTCTTTGTCCAGGACACTGGGGACGGGAAGAGAAGCTAATTGATGCCTAAAAAGTAGGGCTGGTCCCCATACCGCGACATACGGGAAAGAATGGAGGAACTGGGTCAAATGCTGCCGGACCCCCATTTTCTAAGAGACTCTGGCCAAGTAAAACTGTGCTCTCAGGTCTCGGTTTCTTCCTCTCTCGTTCCAGTGGGAGGATTGGACGGCTCAGCATCTGTTACTATAGGATTCCTATAGTAACTATAGGAGGCCTAAGGGCCTCTCCTGCTTTGCACATCTCCAATTCTGTAACTGCCTTGGTCCATGGACTGAGAGGAGGTACAGAGTTAGAGCTCAGAGGTCACCTTGCTCCACCCACCCCTCCATACCCATAGGAGCAGACGGTCATTTTGTCATGCTCATCCCTCGCTGCCTGTCTGGGCCTGAGACATTTCCCCCTTCTCCCTCACCAGTACCCTACCCGAGTGTCCTGGCCATCACCCCATGAGTCCCACTCAGTCCCCTTCCCCTCCCTTTCTATCAAGCTCTAAAATGACGCATTTCCTCCTCTCTCTCTTGTCTGTGCATTTTTTGCATCTTGTTTCTCTTATTAGACCGTAAGCACCTTGAAAGCAGAGATTAGTAGGATTTTGGTTTAGATTTGGGTGGGGAGGGAGAGAGACTGTCTTTGTTTCCCTGATGTTTAATAAATGCTTGTTGCTAAGGTTAGAAATGGGATTTGAACTTCCTCACTCCAAGTCCAGCACTCCTTCCACTCTGCCAGCCTGGCTCTTATCTTCCCATTTCATAGATTAACAATCTGAGGCCCAAAGGCTTGAAGTCACACAGGGAATAGGAACTATAGCAAAGATTCAAACCCAGGTTCTCTGATTCCCAATAAGTTCTCTTCCTTCTCAAAGATGCTGCTTTTCAATCCTTTCTTATGGAAACGTCCTCATTCCTCAGACTAGAAAGAGTCAAGACATCCCCTCATTCTCTCTTGTGTGTTTCCTCCTGGCCTATTAGTGAAAAACTATCCTCCAAACCCTCTGTCAGTTTGATCTCCGGCAGATAAGGGGCCTCATCAGGCAGCATCCAAAACAAATGTGCTGCTCTTAGCCAGGGGGGTCAGAAGCACTAAAAATCAAGGGAAGCGGAGACAACCCTTCAGGAACTGCTGAAGGCCGGTTCATCCTGGGAGACAGCTCAGGATGCCCCAGGGACTCCGGACTTGGAAGCAGAGGCCTGAGTTCCAATGTTGCTTCCCTGCTTATGTGGTCTCTGGGTGCTTTAAAAGCACAAAGGAGGCTCCCTGGGCCTCAGTTCCCTCAGCTGTAAAGAGGGGAAGCTGAAGTAGCTGGCCTCTGAGTTCCCTTAACTAAGGGCCATGGCCCTCGGTGAAAGGGTGGCTCGTGTGCCCTCCCTCTGCCTTCCTGAGAAGGCTCCGGTGGCTCTCGTTGGTAACCGGTGGAAATTCACCCAGCCGCTCCCTCCTGGGAACATGGCAAGTGGAATTCCTCAGCTGCTGGGTGATTCCATGGTGATGAGGCTGCAGAAAGCCGAGCTTCCTGGAACACTCCTGATCACAGAGGATACCGTGGGTGGGAAATTGGAGGCAATTATGTTGGATCATGGCTACAGACAGTTCTGCAGAATTCATTAAAACCTCCTCTCAAAAAGGGATCAGAGGATCCGGGGGCCTTGATGCCAAAGGCAAATTTTTCCTCCCTTCCTCACCCCTCACCCCCTCCCCAAGCCTGGAGTCTAGGGGGAGTTGAATGCAATGATCACCCCAGATGATGACAGGTCAAAGAAATGGTCTGAGCTAGGGAGCTCAAAGAATAGCTAATTAAGTCAGTGCAGAAGAAAGAGGAGGAGAGGGAAGGGAAGGGAGAGGCAAAGGGGAAGAGGGGAAAGAAGAGGAGGAGAAGGAAAAGGAGGGGAGGAGGAGAAAAAGCAGGGGCAGGAGGAGGAATAAGAAGAGAGGAGAAGGAAGGGGCAAAGAGGGGGAAAGGAAAGGAAGAAAGAGAAAGAAAATGAGGAGGAGGGGGAGGAGGAGGTAGGAAGAGGAAAAAGAAGGAGGGGGAGGATGAGGAGATGAGGGAAAAGGAGGGGAGGAGAAGAAAGAGAAAGGAGAGGAGGAGGGATAAGAAGAGAGGAGAAGGGAGGGGCAAAGAGAGGGAAAGAGAGGAAGAAAGAGAAAGAAAATGAAGAGGGGAGAAAGGAGGAAGTGGGAAGAGGAGGAGGAGAAGGAAGTGGGAAAGAAAAAAAAGGAGGGAGAGAGGAAGGAAGAGGAGCGATAAGGGGAGAAAAAGGAGAAGGAAAGGAAGAAGGAGGAAAGGGAGAGAGGACAAAGAGAAAAAAGCTTTAGTAAACTGAGAGTCAGAAGCCGACCAGCAGGCGAACTCGTACATTTTAGCTCCAAAGAGGAAAGAAAACTGGCAGATCCACCCTCCTGACATCGTGTTTCCCTGCCTCCAGCCCCCCACTGATAGTCTGCTAACGGCCTCTATCAACACTTAGCAAAAGCATCGACCTGGGGAGAGCCCAGCTCAGAGGAAGCGACTTTGCATGTCAACTTTGAAGCTGAGTGAGAAAGAAACCCTACTGCGAGCTGAATGAGGGAAGCAAGATCAGGGCCCTGGAAGCTTTGACAATTAGGAAGCGAATGATGAGAGGGGTACAGAAAGGAAGGGAGAGCTCATTCCGAAGGCGAGGGTGCGCTGAGCTCCTCTGAGGACCCAGGCTGGATGGAACTGCTGTCAGAGCCCCGGGAGCCTGGGGATGGCAGCCTGTTCCTGAGGAGCCTCGGGTCCTCCAGATGGTGAGAGGAAAGCTGGTGGAGGAGCTCCCTGCCTTCTCCAGGAGGGAGCCACGTCACACACATCCCCAAGGCAGGAAGGAGTGAGGAGGTGTGCTCTTCGTAGCCCTTTTTTTTAAAGGAGTGGAGACCAGGAGTGTGGGGGTCCACAGGTAATCCCTGTTTCTGCAAGGGGCAACACTGTGCTCTCTACATGGGCTAGGTCATCCACGCAGTGACTTTAGAACAGAATATTGCACTATGTGTAGATATGATCCGTAAATGTAGACAGGGAGAGAAAGCAAATGGGGGGAGGAAGAAGGAAGGAAAGGAAGAGATGAGTAAGGAAGGGAAGAGGGGAGGAAGAAAGGAGGAAGAGAGGGAGAAGAGAGAAAGGAAAGGGAGGAGGAAGGGAAGAAAGAAGAAAAAGGGAAGAAGGGAGGAAAGGAAGGAAGGAGAAAAGAAGGAAGGAAGGAGGAAAGGAAGAAATTAGGGGAAAAGGGAAGGGAGAAGGGAGGAAGGGAAGAAAGAAGGAAGAAAGGAAAGAGGAAGGGAAGAAAAGAGGGCAAAAAGAGAGGGAGCGAAGGAGGAAGAGAAGAGAGGGAAAAGAAAAGAAAGGAAAGAGAAAGGGAGGGTAGATGTTTAAGTCTTTTTTCAAGACCAAGTTTGCTGCATACTTGTTATCTTCACCCTTGTTTGCCGCAAGAAGGAAAATGAAGGTCTGGGCCTGGCGATGTTAGATGACAGAAACCATGGCAACCTCCTCAATGTACTGGAAGAGACAGCATTGTTCTCTATTGTAAGGCGGGGATCCCGCCTCCCCCATTTGATTTTCCCTTTCACTCTGGCAGAGCACAATTGCTACATGGCTCCATGCTCATCATCGCCTTCCCCACAGTCGTCGCTATTTGAAGGAGCTGCGATTTCCTTGATGGGGGTCTGTTCATTTCCCAAACAAATCCTACTCCTCTCCAACTTAGGAACAGACTTTCAAGTCTCCATATTCAGAAATCTCCCCGGCCCTCACCTCTTTTCCTCCTGATTCCGCATTATCCCCTCTCCCTCTCTACAGCCCAGCCCCACTGGTTATCTCTTCCTATTAAAAATGCCAAGTCACCCCCTGCCTCCGTGCCATTGACTGGTCGTTTCCCAGACTTGCCGCGCTCTCCGTCCCTAACTCCCTCGTCTGGAATTCTTGTTCTTTTGAATCTTCGGGCTCTTTCTGGAGGCTGAGGTGCCGTGTCTCCCACAGGGCTTCCCCTCCCCCCTCCTGCCCCTGATTCTATCCATGCTCCCCCCGCAGAATGCAAGCTCTTAGAAGGGCAGCCATGGTTTTCTCCAACATCTGCTCTCTATAAATACTTAACAAATGCTTGATTCAGCTGTTCATCCCATAAGCTCCCCAACCAAGGATCCCACCCAACATGGCAGGAAGATGCCCCTGTAGTGTCTCATTTAGCCTGTGTTGGGACTTTTCCAAGGCAACTTTTGGTGGCAGTGCCTTGAGCACGGACTAACCCACTGGGAAAAGGCAGGTCCCCATGGAGCCTCCCCCTCCGATAGGAGCCTCCGCTCCCACTCAGAAATCCCACACTAGGGTAGGTCCTAGTACATCAAAGCCCCGGGTTTGTTTGAACAAAGAGGAATCGGAAAACAAAAAGCCCAAATTTCACGCCTTCCTTGAAGGAGCAGCAGTTAAACCCAGGCCCTGTTTGATGCCTCCCCTTTGCTGCCATCAAACCCCCGGAGAGAGATGTGGTCCCCACCGGCCTGCGTGGAAGTGCTCAGGGAGCTACATCACCGGGTGACAGGGCTGCGGGAAGCGGCTGGAGCTGAGAGCCCGGTGCGGGCACAAAGGCACAAATATCTACCTGGATCTTAGGGAGACGAGTGCCGGGGGAGTCTCTTCACCTACACGTGCCCTAGTGAACCAAGGGATCAGGGCGGACCTCCGCTGGGAGAGAACGCCCCCCAGAAGGGCCCAGGAGGAGGAGGCGCCACGAACTCAGGCCTTCGGCCTCTGAGCCAGCTTTCCAGCCACCGTTCAGGGCCCTTCCCACATGCACAATCGCCATCAAACTTGGAGCTCAGGAATTCCTCGTGGAGCTAAAGGAAGTGGGGAAAGTGCAGGGTGAACCTTGGCAAGGAGACAGATTATCTAAGTGCCCGCGGGGCTTTCCCACAGGTGGGGCCAGACTCCTTATGCTAATGACCCTGAAACCAGAACAGGCAGAGACCTGGATGGGGAGGCCCCAAATGCAGGCTCAGGGGAAGGCACAGGGAGGTGGTCCCGGAGAACAGAAGGCTCAGGGACGCGTGGGAGCTTGCCTCAAGAAAGTCCATCCTGTGGGAAGGAAATGAGACCCGTCACCCCGGCCCCAGGGAGCAGAAACAAGAGGTTTCAAATGAACGGAAGGAAAAACCCTCGGGACTATTTGGGCTGTTCCAACGGGGGATGGGCTGCTTTGGGAAAGGGGGGCACCCCCTGCTGGGGTCCTGTGGGCAAGGGCTGGACGGCCTCCTTTTGGGACCTGGCGGGCTAGTAGGTGCAAAGCGTAAAGACAACAAGAAGTCGGCCCGTCCCCGGCCTTCCTTTTACAAATGGGGAAACCAAGGCCGAGAGGCTGGAGGGGACGGCCGACAAAGTCGCTTCAGTAGGGAGTAGCAGAGGGAAAATGAAAGGCAAGTTCTCTGACTCGGCACCCCGTGCTGTTTCTACGGCCTGTCTACTTCCAGGGGGAGGGGCCTCCGTGGCTTCCCAGCCCCCTCCGGCTCTAAAATCCCGGGTTCTTTGGTCATGGTCTCCCTGAGACCACTTCTTGGTCAACAGCCCCCAAGGACCGCAGGGACTAAAGAACGAGACTGAGCAGGCACGTGGCCAATTGCTGAGCCCCCTCTGGCATCCTTTCCCACTCAGCAGGACCCCCCAGACAAGGGCTGCGCTGCTAAAGCCGTGGAAACCCTGAGTGTGCAGTGGGTGGAGCACCAGTCCTGGAGTCGGGAGAACCTGAGCTCAAATCTGACCTCCAACACTTAGCACTTCTGGGTGTGTGACCCTGGGCAAGTCCCTTAACCCCAACTGCCTCGGGGAGAAAAAAACCTGGGCAGCCTCTGCTGCATGAAGGCAGTGCTCAGAAGGTCCTGGTCATTCCCACCCATATGGACACCCCAGGGGGGTCAGTCTGTAGGGGAGGACAGCAGAACTATTGTGCATCAAACCAAGACATTAAGAATAAAAGATAAAGAAAAACCCCAAATGCAAAACAGCGTGGAAACTGCCGGCTCCCTCCAGAGATTTCCCAGCTCCACAGAAGGAGGTCTCTTTCCCCTTCCCCCCTTTGAGGCAATGGTACCCCTCCGGCTGGAACCCATATTCAAGGGTTCGTTTTCATCCTTATGTACCAGGAATAGCAATAACCTGCATCTAAATGGTAACGAGCTTTAGAAATTAAATCACGGCACCCCCCCACCCCCACCCCCGCTTCCCAGTCCATCCCAAGCAGCCGTTCTGGGGTCTCTCATCTAACTGGTGCCGGACCCTTTCTAAGAGACCTCTCCTCTCCTGCCGCTCCACATGGAACTGGCAAACATGACAGCAGGGCCTGCCCATCGGCCCAGAGTTCTGTGCTCTTTCCAGAATGGGCACGTGGCTGAGGCTGCCCTCTGGCCCGTCATCCCCAAGGAGGAACTGGCTAAGCCCAGACCCCGAGACCCTCTGGCCCGTCATCCCCAAGGAGGAACCGGCTAAGCCAGACCCTGAGACCCTCTGGCCCATCATCCCCAAGGAGGAACCGGCTAAGCCAGACCCTGAGACCCTCTGGCCCATCATCCCCAAGGAGGAACCGGCTAAGCCTGACACTGAGACCCTCTGGCCCATCATCCCCAAGGAGGAACCGGCTAAGCCTGACCCTGAGACCCTCTGGCCCATCATCCCCAAGGAGGAACCGGCTAAGCCTGACACTGGAGACCCTCTGGCCCATCATCCCCAAGGAGGAACCGGCTAAGCCTGACACTGGAGACCCTCTGGCCCATCATCCCCAAGGAGGAACCGGCTAAGCCTGACACTGAGACCCTCTGGCCCATCATCCCCAAGGAGGAACCGCTAAGCCTGACACTGGAGACCCTCTGGCCCATCATCCCCAAGGAGGAACCGGCTAAGCCTGACACTGAGACCCTCTGGCCCATCATCCCCAGGAGGAACCGGCTAAGCCTGACACTGGAGACCCTCTGGCCCATCATCCCCAAGGAGGAACGGCTAAGCCTGACACTGAGACCCTCTGGCCCATCATCCCCAAGGAGGAACCGGCTAAGCCTGACACTGGAGACCCTCTGGCCCATCATCCCCAAGGAGGAACCGGCTAAGCCTGACACTGAGACCCTCTGGCCCATCATCCCCAAGGAGGAACCGGCTAAGCCTGACACTGGAGACCCTCTGGCCCATCATCCCCAAGGAGGAACCGGCTAAGCCTGACACTGGAGACCCTCTGGCCCATCATCCCCAAGGAGGAACCGGCTAAGCCTGACACTGGAGACCCTCTGGCCCATCATCCCCAAGGAGGAACCGGCTAAGCCTGACACTGGAGACCCTCTGGCCCATCATCCCCAAGGAGGAACGGCTAAGCCAGACCCCGAGACCCTCTGGCCATCATCCCCAAGAGGAACCGGCTAAGCCCAGACCTTGAGACCCTCTGGCCCATCATCCCCAAGGAGGAACCGGCTAAGCCCAGACCTTGAGACCCTCTGGCCCATCATCCCCAAGGAGGAACCGGCTAAGCCTGACCCTGAGACCCTCTGGCCCATCATCCCCAAGGAGGAACCGGCTAAGCCTGACCCTGAGACCCTCTGGCCCATCATCCCCAAGGAGGAACCGGCTAAGCCTGACCCTGAGACCCTCTGGCCCATCATCCCCAAGGAGGAACCGGCTAAGCCTGACCCTGAGACCCTCTGGCCCATCATCCCCAAGGAGGAACCGCCTAAGCCAACACTGGAGAGGCACTGGAACCCAGCTCCAAGCCACTTTATCCCCCAATGCCATCAGCACCTTGGCCCTTCACAGGTCCTGTTATTGCTCAAAGGGCGAGCCTGGAAGACCTGGCCCAGGTTTTGCCTCTGGGACAGCCTGGCTGGGGGACCCTAAGGAAGTAGTTTTGTTTCTCAGTGGAGACATTAAGGAAGGGGTTTCTAGACCAGGAGGCACTGGACAGATCTATGGTGGCTCTAACAGAAGCCACCAGTGATGCTCTTGTGGAGGGGAGCCCGGTGGGACTGTGCGACAGAGGAACTGAGAAAGTGTGGGTCCATCCTGCCCCCTCCCCCTCCCGAGATCATTTTAAGATGCTTCCAGCTCCATGACCCAAACTAACCCAAGTATAACACGGACATGTGTCTGTCTGTCTGTCTGTTACCTCGTTGCAGACACAAGTTTGGGCCTGGAGCCAGGAAGACTTGGATTCAAATTCATTCTCAGATACTTGCTAGCGAGGAGGCTCTGGGAGGGTCCCTCAGTCTGAGTCAGTGCCATGCACAGATCCCTCTCGATTTATGCACGTGCAGCCCTCTATGGGAAGCAGTTTTTACACAATGCTGATTTTCCTGTGGACTTGGGGGAGAGGGAGAGCCCGGGAGGGAGAGGGCTGGGGGGGCAGAGAGGCACCCGATCAGGGAGGCCATAGTCTCCTATGCCATTCTTGTTTTCATTTGGAGCACTTTTAAGGTTTTTGTTGTTATTTTTGGTGAGGGTGAGATGGGAGACGACGGAGTCCCAAGGTGCGAGAGTGGAGACAGTGCACAGCGCTATACAATAAAATTAATATAGGTTGGGGGGGGTGGGTTGGGTTAGATTGGGGGGGGTTGCTTTTTTGGAGTGAGAACTTTTCAGAATTCTTTACATAAAGTCTAAGTTGAATACTGCAAGCATTTCTGTAATAGATCCCTTCTCTCTCTTTTCCTCCCTCCCTTCTCTTTCCCTCCCTTCTTTTCCCTCCCTCCCTTTCTTCCTTCCTTCCTCCCTCCCTTCCTTCCTCCCTCCCTCTCTCTCTCCTTCCTTCCTTCCTTCCTTCCTTCCTTCCTTCCTTCCTTCCTTCCTTCCTTCCTTCCTTCCTTCCTTCCTTCCTTCTTCCTTCCTCTTTTTATGACCTTTACATAGATGAGGCTCAAGGAGAAAGTGGAGAGGAGGGATTCAAATCCAGATCTTCCAAACTCAGATCCCCCCAAATCATGTTGTTCAATGCAGGTTTTAGGAGAAATCCCCCCCCTCCCTGCCCCACTCACACTGCTACCAGCCCAGGTTTTTCACCCTGGGAAGGGGGTAGCCTAAGAAGCTGCCCGAACCGACCAAGGGGACCCAGGGAGAGACAGAGACTGGCAGGACTTACCCTGGCCGGCGGTGCCCTCAGGAGGGCTGGGGCCCAAGCAGGTTTCAGAGGCCTGGCATCTCCCAGCCCCCTGCCCTGCAGACGCAGCTGGGGAGGGCCTAGGAGCCTTTCCATAGTCCCTCCTGAGGCTGGGAATCTGGGCTGTGGAGGAGGGCATAGTGACCCAGAGGGGAGGCTTTTGCCAGGAGCAGTTACAGTCCTGGAGGAAGCGCTTCTGACTCCAGGGAACACAGAATGGAAGCACCAGGAGCTTAGCCTCTCCTTGGCTGGCTGGGCTGGTCCTGGCTGGGTTGGGCTGAGCTGGGCTGGGCTGGTCCTGGCTGGGCTGGGCTGGGCTGGGTGGGCAGAGCTTGTCCTACCTGGTTCTGGCTGGGCTGGGCTGGGCTGGGCTGGGCAGGGCTGAGCTGGGTGGACTGGGCTGGTTCTGGCTGGTTCTGGCTGGGCTGGGCTGTCCCAGTCCTGCTGGGAACCCGCACCCCAATTGCCTGCTCAGCTCCCTGATTAGCATTCCGTGCTCTGGGCCTGTCTGGAAGGCGGGGACTCCCAGACTAATAAGGGCTGTCCAAAGGGGAAACCTGGCCCTGCCCCTGGGGTACTTCCACCCCCAGAGCTCTCCTTGCCTTCCCCCATCGAAGCTCAGATGATCCGGGGCTTGGAGCTGGAGGGGCCTGGGAGGCCCGTGGCCCCACCTTCCTTTTACAATCTCAGATTTCGGGGTGTGCTCTGGGGGCCCCATGATAAGTTAGTGATGGGATTGAGCTGAGGCTCTCTGTGTCTGTGTCCGGCACGGTAGCCACCCTCCCACTAAGCTGCCCTGCCACTTTTCCCTTCCATCCTAGAAGGGCAGTCAGAAAGGCCACCTCTGGGAACTGCTGCTCTCTTGGACCCACAGCTGCTGGGATTTGCCTTTTATACCAGAAAGAAAAGTCCCGAGCTTTTCCTTCTATATAAAATCCTGAGGCGGGGGTGGGGTGCAGGGCAGCCCCCCTCCGGAGTCTCCCGCACTCCAGGCTTTGTGGGGAGGGGAGAGGGGAGGGGGGACGCCCCCACAGGCCTGCCTTCAGTGATAAGGTTCTCCTGGGAACGGGACACACACTGCTTCTCTTCCGGAGAGACCCGGCTGCCGTTCCAGCTCATCAGTGTTCCCCACAGGTGCTCCGGGAAGATTGCGTTCTGAGCATGGCTGAGCATGTGCATTTCCCCTGGAAACTTTACAAAAACAAACCGGGTTCTGATCTGAGATGTCCAATCAAACTTGAGAAAAGTCCCTTCAATGTCTCGGACATTTGTTAAGCGCGCGCCATGTGCCATGTGCTGGGCCTGGAGTCAGGAAGACCTGACTGCAAGTCTCCTCGGCCACTTCTGAGCTGGGTGAGCCTGGGCAAGTCGCTCCCCCGCTTGCCTCAGTTTCCTCATCTGTAAAATGAGCTCGAGAAGGAAATGGCCAACCGGGGCACTCTCTTTGCCAAGAAAACTCCATACAATGGAGTAGGTGATGTCTGCCTTCAGGAAACTTACATCCTACAATCCTACACACAGATAAATAAATGCAAAAGACAGAAAAAGTAAATAAAAAGTCATTTCCAGGGATTGAGAGCACTCATCATTAAGGGAGGCATCCTCTAGGAGGTGCTATTGAGCTAGGTTTGGGAGGAAACTGGGCTGCCACAGGGCAGTTTCATTCCATATAGTAGGTGCTTAATAAGTGCTCATTGAGTGTGCTGACCAGGAAACCAGGAAAGGCAGAAACCAAAGGCAGGAGATGGGATATGTGGGGGCGACCTCGAGGAGCCGGATTCTAAAGTGGAGCGGGCTGGCAGAGGAACAGAGAGGCTGGAAGGGGCCAAATGAGAAAGAGCCTTGAATGTCGAAGGATTCTGGAGTTGGGAGTCATTAGATTTCACTGAGCACTGAGTGAATGAATAAAGCAATTAATGACAAAACCCTTAAGTGCTGCTCATGTTCAAAGCCTTGCGCTAAGAGCTGGGTGCAAACAAAAGTCCCTGGGTGCCTTCCTTCGAGGAGCTCCCACTCCAAGGAGGAAGGGGCCCCCACGCAGGGAAGAGCTCAGCCGAAAGTGGAAATGTCCCATGATCCTTAGGGCACAATAGCAAGCAGGCTGTATTATCGCTTCTTTAAAGCCATTTACACTGAGAATATGATCTCTGAGTAGGGAATGGATTGGAGGGGGAGGAAGTCGAGGCAGGAGACTGAGGAAGGGGCTGTTGCCCAGCTGAGGTGAGAGGCAGTGAAGGTCTGCGTGAGCAGCGGTGGTCCCTGCCAGAGACTCTTTCCTGAGACAGAGCACGTTGTTGTTAAAGACATAGATATTTTCCAAGTAACCAGTTTTCAGAGTCCAGAAGATCTCTCTAGAGCACATCGCTGAGCCAGCCCTGGAGGGCAAAGGAGACCCTTTGGGCGGATGGTGAAGGAGGGGAGTAGGATAGTTGCTGGGAGAAGGCTAACTACAGCATCTTATTTCCCTCCATCTGCTGACATTCATCCTTGTGTTGCATTGACTTTTACATGTATGACCTTACACATGTCATTTCTCTCCCTGAACCTTAAGGATACATCCCTCCCCCATCCCCATCATTATTAGAAAGACTTGGTACCCAACTGGGAGCAGAGAGACAGCCACTGATGACAAAGAGAAACTGAGGCAGAAAGAGAACCCCTGAGGGGAAAACACTTTCAAGGCTTCTAAGTCCTTTTCCCCAAATGCCAAATAATAGGTAGACACATAGACATATGTGTAGATATGGATTATGTGCCTATATGTGTGTATATATAGATTTATACATATATTATGTTATTATATTATATATTATACATATACATAATTAATGTTTGTCTCTATATATCTGTATGCATATATTATTCTCTGGAGCACACCTGTCTAGAGATTATCATCTATCTAGAAATGATTTAGATATTCAGATCATATAACTCAGATAAAAAAAAAAAACAGGTTTTTTTCATGGGAAAGTATTTTGTACTAACTGGTTCTTTCTATGTTACCTAAGTAAACACACTTTTGCTTGGAAAAAAAAAAGTACCACATTCTGGCTAATTAGCGATAGGCAGCCCACGGGTGGGGGCTTATAAATAACTACTAGAAACTACCCATGCAGGATATCCCTAGTCCTTTGAGATTAGCCTCAGAACTGGGGCCCGATTTGCCCTGACAAGTATAAGTTAAGGGAATAACCCCCAAAGGTGATTGCACGGTGATTGATAGACATCACTCAAGTCCCTTGCCCTGGAGCTCTCCTGTGCTGCTGATCTCTCTATGGTAGCTGGGCATAGGATTCCTGGAAGTCTGTCCATCTGGGGAAGCCTCCCTCTAAAGCTTTTCCCTCTCACCATATTTTTCAGCTCCTGGCTCTCCTCTTTCCCCAATGCTGCTAAACAGCTGCCTTCAGTTTTCTCCCAGGCTGTTCTTTCTCTTAGTTATCAAAAGCAAAATGCTTATTGTCGGTGTCCATGGTGAATAAGTGCTCGTGTTCACCCTGTTTACTGCTGTTATTCGGCTGGATGGACCGCCTGATGCAGCAAGGCAGAGATCCAGAAACGGGCAATCTTCTCCCAGACTCCCTTCTCCTCCCCGTGAAAATCCCATGGTGCTTTCCTACCCACACTTTCTTTCCTGCCTAAGTCACCCTGATAGATCTGATTCATCTGCTTTCTTTATCTCAGCAATTCAGGCTAAAACTAAAGTCATTTATTATGCCTGAAAAGGAGTGAAAAACAAGGAAGGTTGGATGGGCATATCAGCCACAAGTTGAAAAACACCCGTTTTTGCCTGTGAGTATCTCCTGAGATCTTGTAAACCTGAAAGGGGTGAACTCAGAGGGATGTGCCATTTTGCTTCCACGGTTAAAATGCCTGATAAGGCTGAAGGCTTGTTTGGGAAATATACGCGGATCATTGGTTTACAGCTAGAAAGCCTGGGGTCTGACTCTATTACCATTTTGCATTTTTTTGGCCACAACAACTCTGAAAAACTATCAATCAAGATGTAGAAAGGTTGTGATCTCCATGGATGCAGGGAGGGCCTCCCCCTCGTTTCCTGAAGTCATCTAGTACAACCTGTTCATTTTCCAGTGTAGGAAACTGAGCCCAAGATTGGTTAACTGATTTGCACACACTCACCCAAGTCACTTAAGCACGGGTCTGACCGTGCCATAGCCCCCACTTAACACACGCCAACGGCTCAGTAAAGTCCAGTGAATCATTTCCAAGACATGAATAAATCCTTCGGTACTCCGAATCCACCAGAACCTAGCCCTCTCTTACCTTCCCACTCTTTTCCCACTTTTTTCACCCTTCTCCCTCACCCCTCCAACTCCATAATCAGTGACATCAGCCTCCAAGAATTTCCACAAGCTGTCCTCCATGAATGGAATTCTCTCCTCCTTCATCTTCGTCCTGAATTCCTGTCTTCATTCCCGACTTTATCCAGGGCTCTGCTAAAGTCCCATCTTCTCTAGGAGGGCTTTGTTCATTTTATTTCTAGAGCTTTCCTTTTATAGATTAGCTCCAATTTACCTTTTATATATCATTTTTTTTGTACAAGATGTGTGCAAGACTTATATACAACTTCCTTCTCCCATTAGAATGTAAGATCCTTGAGGGTAGGGACTTTTGCCTTTCTTTGTATTCCCAGGGTGAGTCCTGTAGTATTTTTATTAACTGACATTAAATCAAGTGGGTAATAAAACCAAGAATCAACCCTGGGGAGTCTGATCCCAAACTGAGCACATCGTTATGACTGTTATTGTTATTGCTATTATTACCATTATCCATAGATCTTTTGACGGATTCTGATTTAGCCTGAGTTTAAGACTCATCACCATCCTCATTGCCTTTTGGATAATCTCCGATTATCTATTTCCTTTCTAAGTGGTAGCTGTGGATCAGTGACCAGACATAAGCTTTCCCAAATGTCATCTAACAGAAGAAACCCAACAAGAATTCCTGGAACAGTGAAAGAAAGAGATAAGAGTGGTAGAGGAAAAAAATAGAGAGAGAAATGATAGTGGTGCAAGAAAATTGTGAAAAGAAAATTAACAGTTTGGTAAAAGAGGAACACCAGAAAAAAGAAATAATTCCTTAAAAATAGAATTGGCCTAATGGTGAATGAAACACACAAATTCATTGTAGAAAATAAACCCATGTAGGACTACCTGCCATCTAGGGGAGGAGGTGGGGGGAAGGAGGAGAAAATTTAGAACAGAAGATTTTGCAAGGGTCAATGTTGAAAAATTACCCATGCATATGTTTTGTAAATAAAAAGTTATAATAAAAATTTTTTAAAGAAAGAAAATAAAACCTTAAAAAGCAAAATAGATCAGATGGAAAATGAGGTACAAAAGCTCACTGAAAATGACTAGTTGGAAGTTAATAACTTCATGAGACATCAAGAAATAACAAAACAAAGTCAAAAGAATGAAAAAATAGAAAGAAATGTGGAATATACTATTGGAAAAACAACTGACCTGGAAAATAGATCAAGAAGAGACCATTTAAGAATTATCATGGAAAACTGCCCTGATAGTCTAGAACTAGAAGATAAAAATAGAAATTGAAAAAGAATCTATCAATCACCTCTTAAAAGAGATCCCAAAATAAAAACTCCCAGTAATCCCAAGAGCTCTCAGGTCAAAGAGAAAATATCTCAAACAGTGAAAAAGAAACAATTCAAATACATTAAAGCTCATTTAGGATAAAATACGATTTAACAACTTCCATGTTAAAAGAGCAGAGGGTTTGAATATCATATTCTGGAAATCAAAGAAGCTAGGAATTCAACCAAGAATCACATGCCCAGCAAAAGTGAATAAAATTCTTCCAGGTGGGGGAGGTAGAAATTTAATGAAATAGAAGACTTTTAAGCATTTGTAACAAAAAGACTATAATTGAATAGAAAATTTGACATTAAACAGAGGACTCAAGAGAAACATAAAAAGGTAGACATGAAAGAGAAATCATAAGGCATCCAATAAAGTAAGTTAAACTGTTTACATTCCTATGTGGGAAGATGATCTATGAAATTCCTTAGCACTTTATTATTATTAGGGCAGTTGGCTGCAGCCTACGTAGACAGGGCATGGGTATGAGTCAAATATGTTGGTATGATCTAAAATAAATGAAGGATTGTGAAAGAGGGAAGAATGGGGGAGAGAGGTGAGATGGGAGGGGGAATCTCACTAAAAAAGCATGCAAGAAAGAATTTTTTTCAGAGGAGGTGGAAATGAGGGCGGAGAGCAGCGAATTTTTAAATATCACTCTCATCAGAATTAGTTCAAAAAGAGAGAGATATCTCTATCTATCATCTATCCATCTATTCATTTATCTTTCTATCCTCAGGTAAGTAGAGATTTCTATCTTATCTAACAGGGAATAGGAAGAGCAATGGATAATAGAAAAGGGGAAAGTGATAAAAGGAAGGGCAAAACAAAAAAGGCAAAATAGACTTTTGAGATGGGATGGGGTAAAAAGAAGAGAAGAATAAATAGAAAAAATAGGACGAAGGAAAATACAATTAGTAATCATAGTTGTGACTGTGAATGGGACAAGGTCACCCACAAAATGGAAGCAGATAGCAAAATGAATTAGTCACCAGAATCTGACAATGTATTTATAAGAGACATACTTGAAACAGAAAGACATGCATACAGTTCAAATAAGAAGATAGATGAGAGTCTGTTATATTTGGGTTAAGGTAAAAAAAAAGGCAGGGGTAGAAATCATGGTCTTATCTTAAAGGAGAGAAAGGGACCCCCATGTGCAAAAAGGTTTGTGGCAGCCCTTTCTGTAGTGGCAAGAAACTGGACACTGAGTGGATGCCCGTCAGTGGGGGAATGATTGAATAAATTATGGTATATGGATGTTATGGAATATTATTGTTCTGTAAGAAACGACCAGCAGGAGGATTTCAGAGACGCCTGGAGAGACTGACAGGAACTGATGCTGAGGGAAGTGAGCAGAACCAGGAGATCATTGTACACGGCAACAATGATTATATGATGATCAATTTTGATGGATGAGGTTCTTGTCAACAATGAGAGGATTCAAACCAGTTCCCTAGTCATGAAGAGAGCCCTCTACACCCAGAGAGAGAACTATGGGAACAAAGTGTGGAACATGCCATAGCATTCTCACTCTCTCTGTTTTATTTCTCAGTTTTTCTTTTTCTTCCTTTTTGATTTGATTTTTCTTGTGCAACAAGATAATTGTATAAATATGTATACATATATTGGATCTAACGTGTATTTCAACACATGTAACATGTATTGGACTATCTGCCAGCTAGGGGAGGGAGTGGGAGGAAAGAAGGGAAAATTTGGAGCAGAAGGTTTTGCAAGGGTCATTGTTGGAGAAATGATCCATGCATGGCTGAACAAGCCCTGGAGTATGATTGTGTGTAATGGATTTTACTAAAGGAAATAATGAGGAGAATGGTTTCAGAAGAAAAGGAAACCTGGAAAGACCTATATGAATTGATGCAAAGTGAAATGAACAGAACCAATAAGTCATTGTATACCGTAACAGCAATATTATAAATAAAATATAGAAAAAATCATTCTGATATAGGGAAGAGGATATTAAATTTGGAAAAGAAATACCTATGTTCAAGTACTAGCTTCCTCTTTTACTAGCTATGGCTAGCTAAGTACTAGCTTGGCTCTTTCACATAACTTTCCTGAACTTCAAATTCTTTTCCTACATAATGAATATGATCATATTTGCTTCACATCCCTACCCAGAGGAAGGAACTTATTTTATTTAATGTCATTTTATTTATTTAATGTCATAATAGCAAATATATTTTGTAAATGTATGCATTGATGCTTATGTACATTGTAAGGATGTGTTAACATGATCCAGAATTGGATGGGAGACCGAGGCCTAATTAATATTTTTGAGGTGGGAAGGTCTAGTTTCATTTGATAGAATTTCCTTAAATGAAAAATCTTTCTTGTGGACTTTCAGATAAATTTCTCCTTCAAGGAACTGGATCTGGAGTTAGAGAATCCAACATAATAAATATGTTTTTAATGGAAAAAAATCATGATCTCAGACAAAGCAAAAATAAAACCAGAACTAATTAAAAGAAATAATTTGGGAAACTTCATTTTGATTTTTAAAAAGTACCATATATAACGAAGCAATATTTTTTAACAATTACAACAAGTTTTTCTCTTTTCCTCAAATAAGAGAACTGTGCCAAATTTATAAAAATAAAAGCATTCTCCAACTGATATGTTGTCAAGAAATATGAAATAGTTTCAGAAGAAGAAATCAACACTCTCTGTGATCATATGGAAACCTGCTCTAAATCACTAGTTTAGAAAAATGCAAATTAAAATAATTTTGAGGTACCACCTCACCTGCATCAGAAGTTACAAATACTGAAAGGAATGAGGGAAAACAGATATACTAATGAACTGTGGTGGATTTAACTTGTCTAATCATTCTTTTTTATTTAATACTTCATTTTCCCCTGATTACATATAAAAAACCATTTTAACATTTTTTAAAATTTCAAGATCCAAATTATCTTCCCCACCAAATTAGCCAGAATTTGTGTAACCCATATTTCCATATTAATCATGTAGGAAAGAAACAGTGATCTACCCATTCTGGAAAAGTTTGGAACCATGCCCAGAGGGACATAAAATTATCCATACTCTTTGATCCAGAAATACTAGTAATACCCAAAGAGATCAAAGAAAAAGGAAAATGATTTCTGTGCACAAAAATATTTTTTTTTGCAATTCTGTGGTGGTAAAGATTTGGAAATTGAGGAAATGCTCATCATCTGGGGAATAGCTGAACAAGTTCTGGCATGTGATTGTGTGTGATGGATTGTACTAAAAGAAATGATGAGGAGGATGATTTCAGAAGAAAAAAAAACATAGGAAGACCTATATGAATTGATCCAAAGTGAAGTGAACAGAACCAATAAGTTGTTGTATACAGTAACAGCAATATTATAATTATCAACTATGAAACTTACTCTAATCAATATAATAATCCAAAATAATTCAAACAACTCAAAAATGCTATACCTCTCCAGAGAAAGAACTGATGAATTTTGAGTACACCTTTAAGTACAGTTTTCTCACTTCATTTTTCTAGTTTTTTAATAATACAGCCAATATTTTCTATATATAAATGATATTATATTCCTTGACTTCTCAGTGGATGGGAAGAGTAAGAGGGAAGGAGAAAATTTGAAACTCAAAAAATTTTTAAAAGAATATTAAAAATAAATAAATGTTAAACACACATGTATATATTACATACATATATACAGCATATATATAGATGTATACATAGAAGTACATATATATGTGCTGTATTTAAAATATATATAATAGGCATATATTATGTGTATATATGTATATATATGATATACACGTGTGTATATTTTATATATATTAGGAAAAATGTTTTCTTTCTCAGTTCAAGGAGTCAGCAGCTATCTGGTAAATCTCAGAGGGATATTTTCTTTCATTTCTGAATTATGTGGAGGACAAAAACCATCACAGGCTCTTTACCCAGAACTCCCAATTCTGTCAGTTTCAAAAGTCATCGTCATGTACTTGAGGATCATATTTCTCAGAATGAGACTCTGTTCTTTGAAATCACAATAATATTTAAGCATTCTAGACTAAAAAACTGTGAGTTTATACTCTCCAGTGCCATCTTCTCTTTCCTATTTAGGAGAGTGAACAGAATCAGTTCTACTCATTTCCTGGCACTGGACTCGAAGGACAGATTTGCTCTTTGGGGCTGATGGCTTCCTCTAACCTGGAGAAGAGCCCAAGGTCCCCCAAAGAAGTACCAGGGCTGTGCGTGACAAATCAAGCCTGATTCAGCATCCTCATATAAAAAAATTAGCCAGAATGTTTGTGCTCTTTTCATGGAGTTTTGCCTTCACCCAACAGCCTTCCTGACTTTATTCCTTTACTAGAGGTCATACACAAGGGAGAGAATGTGAGATGCAGATAGGGGTACAATTTCTGCCTTTGACACTTACTGCGTGGATTCTGTCCCTGACATTTGCTAATCCTAGGCGCTGATTCTCATTTCCTCAGTCAGTCGTATGTGGCTCATTAGCCCTGTGATAAACCACAAGCTCTTCAGCCGGTCATACGTAGGATCATTTTCCAGCTTGAGCTGGGAGATGCAGCCAAGGCTTCTGCTCCATCTCCCATAATTTACAGGTAGGGAAACTGTCCCAAGCTAAATGACTTGCCCATGGTCCTATTGCTAGTCAGGGGCAGAATTGGAATCCGGGTCCTTTGATTCCAAAGTTAATGCTCTCTCTCATGACCTTTTGGGCTCTGACAAGTAAGCTTTTGCCACATCTTGCCCAGAAAACAGGCCCCCACCTCACTTCCAAATCATGTCACCATTATCTATAGTGGTCTTCTCAGATCTCCTCCATTTGTTGTCTTCCTCTATTAGAACATAAACTTCTTTTTTAAAAATTATATAACTTTTTATTTACAAGATATGTGCACGGGTAATTTTTCAGCCTTGACCCCTGCAAAACCTTTTGTTCCAACTTTTCCCCTCCTTCCTCCCACCCCCTCCCCCAGATGGCAGGTAGTCCATTACATGTTAAATATGTTAAAGTATGTGCTAAATACAATGTAAGTATACATGTCCATACGGTTATTTTGCTGTACAAGAAGAATCGGACTTTGAAATAGTGTAAAACTAACCTGAGAAGAAAATAAAAATGTAAGTGGACAAAAACAGGGATTGGAAATGCTATGTCGTGGTTCACACTCATTTCCCAGAATTCTTTCACTGGGTATAGCTGGTTTTATTCATTATCGAATAAAGGAAACTGATTTGGTTCATCTCATTGTGGAAGGGAGCCACAGAACATAAACTTATTACGATCAATATCTGTCTTACTTGCTTTTATTTCCCTTCTCAGCACATAGCTCAAGGCCTAGGATATTAGTTATCTATTTTACAGGTAGGTAAACTGAGGCTCAGAGCAGTTGCATCCCATAGCTACATAGTAAGTGTCAAAGGCAGAAATTGTGATTCCATCTGTATCTCACATTCTCCCCCTTTTGTGTGACCTCTAAGAAGGACTTTTGACTGCTGAACTAGCTAGTTTTTTATTTGACATCCCAATGACTGGTAGTTACCATTTAGAACAAACCACTCTAGAACCAACATAGAAATGGAGAGCGGACCTATCTTTAGAATAGGGAGGATCATAGAGGTCACTAAACAAAACACCCTCAATTGGCCTATGATCACAATCCCCTGTGTGACCTTAGAGACCAGGAGGCAGGATTTGAACTCATGCCCTGAGTCACCTAAGCTACAACACCTGGAAAGCACTCCAAGTGACTAAATCAATAGTGAAAAGTTGCTTGTGCCTTTGTGCCAGAATAAGCTCAGGTGGAGGGGGATTCTCCCAGAGAATGAACCAAGTAGCAGGTAGACAATGAAACCCCCAGGTCCTCACCCAGCACTGAACAAGGTCCACAAGGTCTCTATCCAAGGGAAAGGCCATTGGTTTGCCAAGCCATCTAAAAGTGGCCTTTTGAGAAATTAGAGGAATTAGGAATGTTCAGAGATGTTTTGCTCGTGCTCCTGCAGCTGAACCTAACCACACATTATGCATTCACCTGCACTTCTGGATTTAAATTAAGTCAAGAGAATACAAAATGTCTTAGAAACCCCAGTGGATCGGGAGGATGTCATCTTGAATTTTAGAGAGTTTTTAAAAAAGAACTCTAATTGAGATCCATGAGACTGACCCCTGTGCTCCTCTGGTGGATAGAGCTACAGATGGAGCTCAGAGAGACCTTGGACATCGGCCATTACTTCTGACAAACTCTTCTTTTATCTCTGTTGCAAGTGACAGCCTCGGAAAAGCTTCTAAATTATTTATCTCTATGGGTCACCCAATTCCAAATTTTCAAATGATGAAGAGGAGTTAGGAGGCAAAGAAGATAGGTTTTGAAGAATGTCAGGGTCCTCTTCAAATAAAGGCACTGACCGAAGAGTCTATATTCTTTTACCTAGAACCGAGGTGCCTGAGGTGAGCTGGGTTCCAGAGGGCTGGGTTCTAAGTCAGTGGTCAGCGACGAGAAACACAGTTCACTCAAAAAGAGAAATAGCTCCAGGAATTGTGGGATATCAGAAGCCTCAGGCTCCCAGCCACCTGGTAACTCTAGAGTTAACCTCATACCGATACCGGAACCTCTCTGGGTTCTGGGTCCTCATTGGGGAAACAAAGACAACTTCTTTTGCTAATTTCCTCCCTCCCCTGGGTGCTGTGCTGAGGCTCAGGCCTCCTAGCCCGGGAGAAGCACTCTTCCTCTTAATTATTTGATGTAGATGAAACATTTTAGGAGGAAAAAATAACAGTGCTTGAATAGGAAACCCAGCAAAGTAGAGTTAGCTTTCTTTGGAATTTGTTAATTTGTTAAAAACCCTTCCATGAGACCTTTGCAGATTTTTTTTTCCTCCCCCTCTCCACATACACCAATTTCCAGGGCACTTAGGGCCTTTTATCTGATGTTTGTCAAATATATTATCGTTTGTACTTATGAATATTCATGTCACTTTCCTTCCTAAAGTCCATCTACCCATTCATTCATTCAAATTTCAACTCAACTCAAATGGATCACTGAGCCCATTGATTGGCGTTTTCTAATTATTATTCAAAAACATTCATTAATGCTGCAAAGAGCAAATTGTGCTTAAGCACCTCTACGGGCAGAGCTCTGGGGGAAGTCCAGGCTCAAGTGGCTGCCTTAGAGTATTGAAAGGGCTATTGAGGAATGGGGGCCCTGGAGGAAGTGAGGTGGGGGAGGCCTTCCTAACAATGAAAACTCTCCCAAAGTAGATGGATCAGGAAGTATCTCTTCCACAGGGGGTTATCCAATACCTGCTGGTGTAGGTATGTTGTAATGAGCCTTTTCCCCTTTGGGTTTGGCTACTGAGATGGCCAGGATGAAAGGCTTTGAATACTGCAGTATTTTGTAGGTGGTCCCGGAGGTGATCTGACATCCTGACCTGCAGAAAGATCCCTATGACAACCAATAAAGGATGGCTTGGAGGGGGAGAGGCCTGAGGCAACCAGACCAGGTCCATCAGTAGCTACAGCAATAGTCTGGATGGGAGGGGATGAAGATCTGCACCAGAGCAGTAGCAGTGTCAGAGAGAAAAAGGGGACATGTTTTAGAGCTGTTACACACATAGAATCAACAGACCTTGGCAAAATATTGGGAAAAGTAGTGAAAACCTGAGACTGAGCCTGAGCCTGGAATCAGGAAGATCTGAAATCAAATTCATCCTCAGACACTTACTAGCTGCATGACCCTGGAGGAGTCACTTAATCTGTTTCCCTCAGTTTCTTCAATTGTAAAATAATAGCATCTACTTCCCTGAGTTTCTATGAGGGTCAATTAAAATTATATTTGTAAAACACTTAGCACATTGTATAGTAGTTGCTTTATTCCCTTTTTCCTTCCCCTCCTCACTGACATTATGAACCCAATTGATTGGGAGGATGATGGGCCCTTGACAGGAATAAAGAAGGAAGGAAGAGGGTGGGGAGTTAAGGGACCTTGAGTTCTCTTTGAACATGTTGAGTTTAAGATGTGTACAAGACATAGATCTGTCTTACTTGCTTTTATTCCCCTTCTCAGCACATAGCTCAATGCCTAGGATACTATTTATCTATTTTACAGATAGGTTAACTGAGGCTCAGAGCGGTGGCATCCCAGAGCTACATAGTAAGTGTCAAAGGCAGAAAGTGTACTCCCGCTATATTTGATAGCTATCTGAAAGTCAAAATAGGACATCGGCAGGAAGGCGTTAGGGATGGATCAGTAGATCACCAGCGGGTGACCAGAGTTAGCAGTAAATCATCTGGAACTAGCAGCAGCAGCAGCCTCAACAACCATCAGGTCTGGGAAGGAGCCTGTATACCAGCCAATCTAACCACTTTAGCAGGGGACTGAGACTTGGTTAAAATACTGCTCTGCAGAAATGCTCCTTACTACCCTAAGTCACCAGTGCCACAGCCAGAAAGAACTTGTTGGGGATTCTATGAAGAGAAACAAAGACCCTCAGAAGCCATGAGATGCCCACTCCTCAACCCCACTAGTCCTAACCTATTGGCTTAATGATGTTTGTGGTTTATAATCAGAACAGAAGTGAGTGAAAGGGATAATGTTGTAAAAGATTACCCTGGCATGGGTTCTGTCAATAAAAAGTTATAATTATTTTTTAAAAAAGAGAAAAAAAAATAATAATAAAAGAAAGAAAAGAGGCAATAAAAAGTTTAACTTTTTAAAAAAATGATGTTTGTGTTTTAAGTTTGAGCCCACTCTTCCCGGAGACTTTGCTTGGCTAAGGTAAAGCGTAGAGCCCCAGTGTGGAATATGTTCCCAGAACTTCTGTCCTTCTTGATAAATATTCTTTTTGTGAAGATTAATGGATAACAGCTAATGGATTGATACTGAAAAGCACAACATATGGGGGCTTCAGGAGCTGATTAGAAGCTACAGTCCCTCAGAATACTGAGGGAAAAGACTGTATTAATCCCTTTCCAAAATCAGTGCTAGAGTGGCCCCAGAGCTCCCTGATGCACAGAATAGTAATCAAAGGGGAAAGAAAAGGGAAAGGGAAAATGGAAAAAGAAAGGGGACGAGCATTTATTAAGCGCCTGCTGTTATGCATTGTTCTAAGCACTTACAAATATTACATTTCATCCAGCCACTCAGAGGACTTATTTATGAAGCTTATCCCGAAGTTATAAAACACTCGGTAAAAGCAGAGACCTCCAGGACATAAGCAGCTGCTTAGTCCGTGTCCATCATGGGACATAGTTCTTAGATTCCGTAACGCCCATCAGCACTTCAGGGAGCCATGATTTTGTTTCCACATGTAATGGAGTTCCCGTAGTGAGGCAAAGTCTGCCCTTCTGCCACTTGCTGTGGCCCAAGTAGCCATCCCTCTGTGGCCCACCTCTCCAAGCTGGCTAGGCTGGGCCCGCCCCAGGGCCCCCTCAGAGCTCCCAGATTCCATAGCAGAGCCCGGGGGAATGCTGGGTCACCTTCTGCTGTGATGTCTCAAAGGAGGCCATCAGGAGGGCAAGTTTCCATGGCATCTACAAATCCCCATCCCCATTTGGCCGCTGGTGAGCCTTATACATTTCACTGCTGTCTCCTTTTAAACAGATATTTAATTAAGTGGCGCAGAAGTCTTACAGTTCCCCTCGCTTTTGGCATGTGCGCTGGTCTTTAGGAAGGAAGCAATCAGAAACTCCTAGATGGGTTTATTCAGCTGTGGCATTTCTAAGCTGATTTAAACAGTTTGTCAAAATGGAGTGAAATTAATTAGTTTGCTGCAGACATTTGGCAAAGAGAGAGAGAGACAGGCAGGCAGAGACAGAGAAACCGAGAGATAGATGGGGAAACAGAGAGCAGAAACAGAGACAGAAACACAGGGACAGAGAAACAGAGAGAGAAGGGGGAGGAAGGTATGGGGGAGAGAGACAGAGAGACAGACAGACAAACAGAGATAGAGCGAGAAACCGAGAGACAGATGGGGAAACAGAGAGCAAAAACAGAGATAGAAACACAGGGACAGAGAAACAGAGAGAGAAGGGGGAGGAAGGTATGGGGGAGAGAGACAGAGAGACAGAGAGGAAAACAAACGAGAGAGAAATATGGAGAGCAGACAGATAAACAGACCAAGAGGAGATAAAGACAGAGACAGAGAGAAAGAAAAAATAGAGAGACAGAGATAGAGAGAGGCAGAGACAGAGACACACACACACACACAGAGAGAGAGAGAGAGAGAGAGAGAGAGAGAGAGAGAGAGAGATAGAAAGAGACAGAGACATAGAGACAGAGAAAGAGGAAGACAGAGATAGAGAGAGATAGAGAGCCATACAGAGACAAGAAAAATAAACAAAGAGAAGACAAAGACACAGACAGACAGAGAGAAAGAAAAAATAGAGACACACAGACAGGGAAAGAGAGAGAGAAACTAATGCAAGTCATATCCTGACTAGACACTTGTGGGATTTTTTCCCAGCCAAATGATTGAAAGCATTTCCTCGCTTATGATTTTATGCAATTCAACTCTACTCTGTCTTCAAAATGAGCTGCTACATGATACAAGCTGGGAAAGTTTTAATTGCTATTTTATGGAGGGTAATTCAGAAAGGCAGGGGAGATACTTGGTGAGGAAACGCTGCCCCCAGCTCCAGGCAGGCTCACATTTCCCCCAGTTCAGCCTTATCCTGCCTGATCTCTCCCCAGCAGGAAGGCCCGTTCGGTGTGTGCCCCATAGATAAGGGCGTTGAGTCCGCGGGTCGCGCTCTCCGAAGGGCAGCCTGGCCAGCTTCGTTCTCCCTGGATGGCAGGGCAGAGAGGATCTGGAATGTGGCCACTCCTTGGAGATCCGGAAGCACACAATTGCCTCTGGTCCTTACTCCAGCTTTTTAAGATTTTAAGTGCCTCCCTAAGAGCTCGGTACACAATTAGAGGTGGATTAGAGAGGCTGGTAATAGGGATTTTACCTCTAATCTCCTTCCAATTGTTCATATTAATTAAAGTACTTTCTTCCTTCATTATGCAACAAACATTAACCAGTCTTTAAAAGGAAGGGAGAGAAGGGAGAGACTTTCTAAGTCACATTCAGCAAGACTTGTG
Organism: Antechinus flavipes; assembly: GCF_016432865.1. Taxonomy (NCBI): domain Eukaryota; kingdom Metazoa; phylum Chordata; class Mammalia; order Dasyuromorphia; family Dasyuridae; genus Antechinus; species Antechinus flavipes. Next base: position 677,193,439 of record NC_067399.1, read on the forward strand.
CTCATGAAAATGCTTAAAAAAACAAAAGTTAGAACTTGAACTCTGTTTATGAAAGAGAAAGGGCTCCAGAACTCTCCCCATCCCCACTCCTTTTTTTTTTTTAATAACTTTTTATTGATAGAACCCATGCCAGGGTAATTTTTTACAGCATTATTCCTTGCACTCTCTTCTGTTCCGATTTTTCCCCTCCCTCTCTCCAACCCCTCCCCCAGATGGCAAGCAGTCCTTTACATGTTGGATATGTTGCAGTATATCCTAGATACAATATATGTTTGCAGAACCGAACAGTTCTCTTGTTGCACAGGGAGAATTGGATTCAGAAGGTAGAAATAACCCGCCCACCCCCACTCCTTCCATCTCTTGGGGTAAAACCTCCGTCCCTCCAGTGATCTTGGCTCTCCCATGGAGTATTCCCTCCAACAGTGCAGGTCTCAGCCCAGGCCTGCTTGCCTTTCATGCGTCCTGCCATGTGTTTGGAACAGGGGTTCACTCAACATATCGGGGGCCTTCTTGGCTTTCTCTCAATATCACATAATCCCAATAAAGAAACGGGCCGTCCATCGCTTCTATTTTCTTCTCACAATGTCTATTCAGAAGCAGGGGCTGAGGTACATTACTGTCATGTTGCATCCTTAAACCTCCCCCAACAATATGTCTCACAAACCCATGTCGCCTTCCTGAAAGATTGTGCGGCAGCTGCATCCAACTTGCTCAAGCATCTGCTGAGTTGTGACATCTGGCAAGGTGTCACACAGGAAGAGGGGCTCCCTAAGCTGTTCCACTGCCACCAAGAACTCCCACATCGGAGAGTTTTCCCTGCCTGCGGAGAGGCTCTCCAGGGGTCCTGGTCTTCACTGGCGCTTCACTGACAGACTCGAGCCCTCCACTACAGAACCTCCTTAGGGAGACCCAGAGTCAGTGGGAAATCACGTTTTTGGACGACTGTCCACACAGGAAAAACAGTGTGGATGAACACTGGGATTGAAGGCAACGTATTGGCTTGGTCCGTTGTCTTCTCCATCTTGGAGACTTGCTACAGGGACAATGAGCTGGGCCCAGAGTCGAATAGGGGAGGAAAGGAGATCCCAGGTGGATCCCCTCTGGGAAAGTGAGCAGTGCTGTGAATGATCCCGAACTGATACAAATTCATCTCCCAGCCGATTCTTTGGGGATGTGAATCCTAGAATACCGTGACCTTGAAATATAGCCAACCCCAAAGGCCAAGGCCATGGACAGCTGGTGGTTACCATAACGTTTCAGCACATTCTTAAGGGTTATGAGGAGAGGTATCAAAGATGGAGCCCCCACCAGAAAAGGCAAAGACTGGTCACGGAGCGAGAGCCAGGAACAGCCCCAAATGGTACCTTGAGGTACCAATGGGACCAGAGGAGAACCCATCATTAGAGAGAGCCCCTCCCCAATGAGTCAGGAGGTGCAAGTATGCAGAAAATCATAACTTGTGTCTCTCCTTACGCCTTTCTCGGCGAGAAAGAGGGGATAAAGTACTAGCTTTGAAGCTAGAATCACGGGGGTTCAAGGGCTTACTCTGACATGTGCTGGGCAAATCACTTGTGTCCCCAAGCTCTTCAGACGCTAAATTATAAAAGAGCTGCCAATTATTACTGACAGAAATTATTTTTCCACTGTGTACTAGTTAAATCAAAGGACAGAATGTCTCTACATAAGTATGTGTGTATATTATACAGATAAATATGTGTGTTTAAACTCACATAGACATGCACACAGATATTATATAGGATACACATAGAATGAGGGAGCTCTATATCTGTCTATAGCTATATCAAGTTTTAAGTCACAAGCTAAATTATGAAGCCCACATACATTTTTGAGTTAAATCTTTATTTAAAGTTTTTACTATGATGAGTAACCCAGCACAGGATAATTCCTAGCTTCATTGAGCTACACAAGCCCCTCCATCCCAATGAGGCAATGATCCAGGAGAGAAATTATTGTCAACAATATTTCAGTATAAAAAAGAATAAGGGCTTGTATTAGAAGCTGTGAATTTGCCACATTCAGCTTATTTTTAAGATATATACATATGCACATATACATATATAAATAATCTGACAAGATATTAACAACACATTCTATTTCTCTCTCCTGAATTAATTTTTCTTTTGTGCATTTAAATATTTTTATTAATGGTCATTTTCTTGATATCTTTTACGATCTACCACCCCCTCTCTAAGTAATCATCCTCCCTCGCAAGAAAGAAAAATGAAATGCGGTCTAACAAAACCAGTGCCTTGGCCAAGTCTGGAGCTGTCCATTTGCTTCTGCCTCTTTCTTCCACCACTTCTGGTCAAGAATGGGGTAGAGGTAGTTTCCCTTCACAGGCTTTTGAAAGCACTGGTCTTTGCTGCTTGGATTTCAGTTCTGGGCTCTCCCAGAGCTGCTTTTCCTTCCTATTATTACTGTCGACACATTATGGTTCTGCTCCTGCTCACATCACATTCTCATTCTGCATCGGTTCTTTCAAGTCTTTCCAGGTTTCCCTAAGTATGTCACATTCATCGGTTCTTAGGACGTGTTAGTATTTATCATGTTCCTGAACCGTTGGTTCCACCATGTTCCGAGTGATGGGAACCCAATCATTCTCAGAGGGCCCGGCCGTCGCAGACCAAGGCTCGGTGAGATGTCTGCCACGGGCAGGAAAGCAAGCAAGTCAGGAAACGTGCCAGCCTTTGGCCAGCTTTCTGAGAGGAAATCCGATGAGTTTCTGGAGGTCCCCCAGGCTCCAGATCCTAAGGAACATCTGGCTGGAGAGATTATCTCCCCTAGTAACTAATCAGTCAGAAGCATTTACTCAGGGGACGGACCGTGGGCCGGAAAGCTGCGTTCTGCACGGCTGCTGAGGCACATCCAGGGGATTATGGACAGAGCAGGGAGAGGGATGCCAGGAGCATATGGGTGACATTGATCTAGGATCCACAGCAGAACAATTCCATGCCAGAGATACAAATTTGAAGGCTCAGCAAGCTAAAAGTAGGAAGTTGTTTGTTTGTTTTTCCTCTTAGAAAACACATTTCTAGGCAGGTGATCAATTCATCCGAAATGCCATGGTTTCTGTCTATTATTCCTGCTTAGACTGGAAAATGCGCACTTGTGATGTGTGTGTGTTTCAACCCAATGTTGCTTTAATTAGGAAAACAGCAGCATTGGCAGCTGGTCTTTAATTAAATATTAGAGTCAGGAGAGCTTTAAAGCCACACTGCGAAATTCTAGGCCGGGCCTGGACAAAGTCACTTTTTCCATGTTTTAAGTTCCATACCAATATTTAAATAAGCACTTATTAAGCACCTGATAACCTTTGGCCTTTCATTTGTTTTTCATTTGTTTTGTATTTCTTTTCTTTGAATCCTGAGAGCTTAGCGCAGTGCTTGGCACATAAGAGGTGCCTAATAAATGTTGTTGATTAATTGACTAACTCCTGGGACAACAAAGACAAAACTGCCCCTTTGGTATCTTCAAGGAGCTTATGTTCTACTAGGGAAAAACCAATGTAACAACAAGATCCCAAACATATACAAAATAATTTCAAGAGAGGTGGGTAACAAATAGCTACAGATGATCGGGGAAGGGCTGGAAAGAGGGTTCCAGGAGGCTGAGGTGAAAAGGGAGAGGATTCCAGGCTTACCTGGGCCCCAAGGTGGAAGCTGGAAGGATGGACGGAGGGAACGGCCGGCAGGAGGGGGTGGGCACTAAGGAAATAAGGACGCTTCTAGGGCAGGGAATAGCAGCTTGACTGTAAATAGCGTAGTTAGTATTCCTGCTCTGGGGAGGCCACGAACATGATCTTCCTTCTCTATTTGTGCAGGAAGGAACGGACGCTTTAAACTCATCCCAGGCAGGTCACGCAGGGCCATTTTCACCATATTCTTGCACTGGACAGAAGGATACCGGGAGCATGTTTGACACTGATTTCTCACGGACTCTCCACGGCCTCTGGCTCTAAACCTGACCAAGAGGGTCAGGGCCTCGGAGGGGCCTGTTTATGGGAAGCAGCGGGCATTGTTCACAGGCTGACATCCCATTAGAGGAGGGTGGGACTAGTGAGAAGATGTCATTTCTCCCAGTTACCGGGGCGGGCGCCCAACCAGGAGCCGGATTCATCTCAATATGGGAGCAGACGCGCGCCTTGGAGTGAGACGCTCAGCTCCTGCTCAGGGTAAAACGTTCCTTTAATTGTCTGTTCATCTCTCAAGGTGGGTCCGTTTGATGGATGACATCGCCAAACACGGGTATTACCTTGTAAGACCGAGAGCCTTCCCCACCGCTTTTAGCTCCCGCTCCGAGACGTGATGCAAGAGCGTCGGCCACGCTGTCAGAGAGAGCTCTTCATCTCCCCCACGCAGGCAGCCGTCGGCAAGCCAACAACTCGAGACCCGCTGCAAATGAATCTCAATGTTCTGCAAATTGTCAGTAGTTTCGGTCCCAAGAATCCACTCCCTGTTTCTAAAGGAAGTCGAATTTTAAAAATTCACTGTTATTGCTACCACTTGTGGATGGTGGGGAATAATAACCGTGTATGTTACCGACGCAGTGCTCCCAGCAGTCCTCGGAGGGAGACGGTAAAAATAAAACTAAGGCTGCTTTAGAGACCGGCCCAGGGGCTTGGCCAAGTCAAGCACAAGGTAGGCCCCAGAGACTGGCCCCAGGCCCGGAGCTCCTGCCAGTCAAGCTCCGTGATTTCTTCTGTTGGCAGAATCTATTCATCAGAATGTCGCCGTCGCGACCGTGGAAATCCATTCTAACAGGTCAGTTTTTAATATTCAGAACAAGTCTTCAATGAGATCAATACAGTGCACACGTGTGTATTAAACACATGTGTTTGTATGTACACGTATGTTATATGTTTGTGGGGTGTTTTTTAGCACTTCCCGGAGTCCTTCACATTCTGCCATGATGTCGCCAACATATTTCTTCCTTCCTCCCTTCCATGCACTTCAGGCCTCTTAATGTGGGAAAAGGAAGCAAGCAGGTACTTCCGTCCACAGAAAACACTTGTCAGGCCTCTCTCCCGCTGCCTTCAGGATCCTTGTTGACTTCCCTGACCGCAGCTCTCCTCGGCCTAGGACTTACAAGTGTCATTTCCCCCATTAGATCATGGATTCGTGGGGGCAGGGACTCTGCTTTTTAACACTGCACCCCCGCCCTTAGCGCAGGGCCTGGACGTAGTAAATACCAAACCAATGTTTGCTGATCGACAAAGGAAGTGTTTAACAAATGCTTTGTTCCTTTCCCATCATCCTCTTTGCTCAGAAGAGAGAAAGACCCAGGCAGAATGTGGGAGAGAGATAACAGGAGGCAGGAGGAAGGACAAGTACAGAGAATCAGAGTGAGAGTCTGGAGATCGGGCTGCAGGGATCTCATTGCGGGCCACAAGGGGCTCAATGGCAAAAAAAAAAAGGCCCTGCCCATGTTTGTAGTAGGATTTTTGGTGGGCGTAAAAGGCGAGAAACAAGCGGCCCCCGTGCACGCACCCGGACCCTCACTGCTAACAATCCTGAGCGCCGGAACGAAGCAAACGGGCTCGTTTCCATCACGGAAGGGACCTTCTCATCTCCCCCTCAGGGGCCACCTGCCCCACATAGTGAAAGTTAAATGAAATTCAGGGACAATAATCAAGGGCCCGCTCTGTGGAGACACAGCGACCTTTGAGAAAGCAGATTCGGGAATCCTAACAGTCGCCCCTCGTTACACAGCACCGTAAGGTTGGCCCCACACGTGCCCAGAGATTTTCAGTTAATACACCCAATAACCCTATGAGACAGGGCGGTTCCCATCCCCATTTTGTAAGTGAACAAAGAGGATCTGAGGGGGCGACTGGCCCAGGATCCACGACAAATTCATGTCTGGGGCAGGATTTGAAGCCAGGTCTTTCGGATGCTAGAATCAGCATTAATGGCGCTGACTAAACCATGTGGATTTTACTCATTAGTGCAAGGGAGCAAGAGCTGCCAGGGGTTTATGGCGGAGTAAGCAGTGAGGAGGGGGATAGAGCGGGAGTGCGTAAAGTCATCTCCAGTCAACAAGCATTTGGAAGTGCTTATTCTGTACTGGGGACTCGGCTGTCTCCTGGGGAGCACAAATCAGTCCGTGCTTTGGGGGGAGCTCTCGGTCTAATGAGAGAAACAACATGCAAATACTCCATGAAATCAAGCTAAGTACAGAAGGTATTCTCAAAGGGAAGGCCTCAAGATGTAGGAGGACTGGGAGCATCTTCATATGGGAAGACTTTTTTTAGTGAAGGAAGCCAGAAGGTGAAGCTGAGGAGGCAGAGAATTCCAGGCTGGGGGGGTCCGCCAGGACAGCTGTAGGAAGGTGGGAGAGAGAGGGTCACTTGTGAGGAACGGCAAAAAGCGAGTCACTAGATGCAGCCTACGTGCGAGATGGAAGAGGGGCCAGGTCCAACAGAGGGCTTGATATTTGCTCTTGTGGGCAATGTGGAGCAACTAGAATCGGAAAGATGGATTGATCTTTGGGGACTGGTGAATGGGAATCAAAGGGGGCTTCGATCTCAGTGAAGTAAGGGCCAAACATCTACTCTGAGGTAGCTAAGTGGTGGATGGGACATCCAATGGACACTTCCACTTCTTAACTGGGCAAGTCGCTTAAACCTTGTTTGCCTCAGTTTTCTCATCTGTAAAATAAGTTCAAGAAGAAAACAGCAAACCTCTCTTTGTGAAGAAGACCCCAAAGGGGCTACAAAGAGTCAGACATGACTGAAGAACAAGAAATCAAGAGGGGGGAATTGGGAGAAGAGTTGGATGCTTAAGGAGAGAAGGACGTCTGAGGAAGGACAAAAAGGCAAAAAACCACAGATTCCAAGGGTTACTGAGATAAACTGGGGCCCAGCTGAGATTTGGCCCTGCGGGATGACAGAGGATGAAGTCAGCTAAGGGGGGTGACTTTTGTGGCACTCTGTAGCCAAGGGATAAGAATGGCGGGGAAAGGATGGTGGCAGGTGCCCAGAACTGAAGACCACTAGATCAGAAACGAGAGGGGGAAAGTAAGACTTGACAGCTCTGGGCTTCTGTTTTCTCAACTAAAGAGAATGACCTTTGGACCAAAAAGTACGAGTCTAAAAATGACACTCAGGAAAAGTGAAGAGATGAGGATGGGAGTACGAGGCCTGGGCCTGGATTGATGTATAACATCCTGGGGCAAGGAAGGAAGGGACCAGCAGTTGTGGTTGCCATGCCATTGTCAGAAATCTCACAGGAAAGACACACTAAGCTAGCAAAGGGCTAACGTTCCAGTCTTCAAAAAAGGCAAGAGAATAGAGGCTGCGAGCCCATGAGCTCACCTTTGGTTCCTGATACAATTCTGGGGCGTTTTATTAGAGAGAGGCCTCCAGAACATCCAGAAAAAGAAAGCGAGAAGGGATCCCCAGGAGCTAGCCCGGCTTTCCCCAGAACGGCCCGGGCCCAGCAAACTCCATTTCCCCTTTATTTTGTCTGGCTCTCGGCGTAGCGCCATGTCATGTTGTCCCTCTCACTAGACTACAAGGTCTCTGAGCGCGGGGACCGGGGTGGGGCTCCCTTTGCAGCTCCAGGCCAAAGGCAGCATCTGCCTGGTACAGAGGAAGCGCTCACTAAATGCTTGTGGGGTGTCTGACTTAGTGGGAATTGTGCTGACAAGGTTGCGCTCCGTGTTCTCTGAACGGCCTCCCCTCGGCTGTGTCTCCAGGAAAGCCGAGATGGAGCTGTTTCCCTCCCCAATAAAACCATCGGTGTTCCCAGCTGGCCGCGCATCTCGGTGGTTGGAAATGGGCAAAAATGCCTTGTTATGTAAGAGATTTGGCTAAAGTGATGATGGAAGCACACGTCCCTGGATGTTCTCCTCACCTCGGATTTCTCCAACACTGCGGGTCTGTCTTAAAAAGCCCTGACAGCTTAATCTGGGAAAACGGGGCTCATTTTCACAAGAGGGCACGAGAGGGCTGCATATTTTCCCGTTAACAGAGCTGGGGATTTCTGCGTGTTGGCCAGACATAACACTGAGAAAATAGGGCTGGAAAATACTTTGGCAGCCGCTAGTACAATATGCGTGCCCCGAGGACCCCCACGTGAATAGTCCTGGGAAGGAGTCATCCAGTCTCTGGGAAGGAAAGAGGAACTGATAGTCAAAAAGCACTTATTAAGCACCAGTCGGTGCAGGGCACTGGGACATGACAGTCTCCACCCTCGTGGGGAGACAACACGCAAACATTTGTGTTGGTCGGTTGGTCCTTGTCAAATCGAGGCTCTCAGAGAGGACCAAAGTAACATCACTGGTAAGGGTCTGACTGTGGCTGATCGGATCGGTATCGACTGAGCGCTCTCCCAGAGACGGGCACAAACAGCCCCTGGGACGCTGCTTCGGAGCTGCTTCCACCGGCTTTGCTCTGGGAGCCACCTCTCCCGCTGGGGCCGGCCGGGCCAGACGCTCCTGGGCCGGGGTCTCCCTTGTGGCACAGTCAGTTCCAAAGTTCGTAAGAGGGACCTTGCGAGGGTCCTTGTATGGCTTTTTCTGACCACCTGGGGAGCGCTCGCCCTATGTGAGTTCTCCATAAAACGGTCAGTTTGGCAAGGGTACGCTGGGCATTGGAACAGCGCGGCCGCCCATCGGAGTCGTGCTGTCTGCAGTGGAGCAAACAAAATGGAGATCTGATAAATGGGGCCGTCTCAGAGGGGAGGCACCGAGATGGGGGCAGGCTGGGGAAGAAGTGGGGAGCTTGACAGAGACTGGGAGCCAGGGAAGCTAAGAGGGCAGAGAAAGAGGAAGAAAGTGCCTAGTTTGGGATCAGAGAAAATGTTCAGAGACTGGAGAAGCCCATTTTTCTTGTCTTCCTTCCATACTCAGCTCAGATCTCGGGTTTTTCAGGAAACCCTTCCCCGTTCCCAGCCTCTCACTGGCAGTTCCACCTGCCCTCCACAATTACCTTCTATTTTCGCCATTATGTATCATGTACACACATAATCAGTTGTTTGTTTTCTCCCCCATTTAAACGGGAGCTCCTGGAGGACAAAGCCTATGCTTTGGTCTGGCCTTGGATCCCCCAGCATTCAGCACACTGTCCAGTGTGCAGTAAGCACTTAATAATTGCTTGTTGACTGTCTTGTCTGTTCTTCCACATTTCGCCCACCAAGCGTCTGCATCTGGGAATGATGAATGGTCCCCTTGCTGTAGAAAGGACGCAGTGTGACTGCTCAGGAATGGGCAGCCTCTCCACTATGTGTCACCTCCCTTGGTGCTCTGGGCTGGGGTCTCCCCATTCCTGCTCCGCCCCCAAGTTCCATGACTTTTTGTAGCTGCAAATTGCGCTATTGAGCCATTGAGTCACCAAAGCTTCGGTTAGAGCAGCTGGAAGAACTTCCCCTGATCTGGGCGCTGGGGAGAGAGAGAGCAAAAGGAGCTCGCCTTCAACGAGCTTCACGTAATGGGGTGAAGAGCAGCAACTTTGTGACTCCGATGCTCTGCCGCCAAAACTCCCGGGAGGCCTCCGGAAGTGGCCACCCATAGGCCTGGGAGTAAAGTTCGGGGCTCCTTGACAAATAACTGGATTTCTAAATTAAAACCTTTCCTGCTCCATGTCTTCAGTAATGCAAACTGATTTCTCTCAGCAGCCCTCTTCTAAACTCCAGACCGATGACAGCTCCAATAATATTTTCTTCATTGTGAAAAATGACTTTCCTAACTGGAGAGTGTAGAGGCAGGAATGGGGAAGATCCAGTCTCGGGATGCCCAGCGCAGCCATTTGGGGTCTCCCGCCGTGATCCCAGCTGCCAAAGCCCCAACTCACTGTCCCCATTTCCAAACCGGGCCGGCTGGGACACAAGCATTTATCCGAGATCGATACTGGACAAAACGCTGGGAATCGAGCGGGAGGCCCCAGTGGGGTCTCAGCTGCTGGGGCCTGTCCTCGGGGGGTTCTGCACCCAGATGTGTCCTCGGATGCTTCCCCCATCTCTGTGATCCTGGGCACGCGGGACCTCAGGGTCATTGGAAAAGTGCGAAAATGAGAGCATCCCCCGCCCGAGGGGCGATGACCCTCCTCCCCCCTCCCATGGCAAATCTTTGGCAAACACTGAGAGGGCACAGAGAGGAGCTAGAAGGGGGTGAGGGGCTGCATCCTGGGCCTGGGAGCAGCAAACAGCCTGCAGCTGGGCGGTTTGAGGGGCTATTCCCAGGTACCCAGAAGCCTGGAAACAACATGGAGTCTCGGCCATGAGCCGGCTTCTCCTGGCCCTAAAAATGGCATCTGCATCGTGGACGCTGCTGCCTTTCCAGGGCATTTTTAGGCCCCGGGATGGTTTCCCATTAAGAGTCCACGTCTGTAGCATTAAATCTGTGGTGGAGCTCGAGGGAGAAGGGAGGCAGCAGCTCCTTCAAGGTCACCCTGAGCCAGTCTCTGCACCAGGAGGGAGAGCCGGGCTTGAACGGCGGCTCCGGGGAGGCAGCTCTTGTTGCAGGGCTGGCACAGGGAGGCCTTGGCGCAGGGCTGGGAGGAGCCGCATTTCTGCAGGAAGCCTTTGGGGACAGGGATGGGGGGGCACCGGCGTAGGGGAGGGAGGCTGAAGAGAGCACCCCTTCTCTGGGTTACCAGAATGGGACGCTGCATCTTGTCAATGTGAGAGCAACACAAGCGAGTGGGAGACCTGGCAGCAACAGGCACAGGGGAGCAGCCTTTGATCTATGCAAAGGGGGGCTCATCTTTTTGACAGAGTTCCTCATAGTCATGCAATTAAGAGCTCAAAGCCCAGGTAAGGTTTAAAAATGACACGATTTCTTTCTCTCTCTCTGTCTCTCTGTCTCTCTCTCCTTCCCTCTCTCTCTCTCCCTCCTTCTCTCTCTTTCTCTCCCTCTCTCTCTCTCTTTCTCTCCCTCTCTCTCTCTCTTTCTCTCCCTCTCTCTCTCTCTTTCTCCCTGCCTCCCTCTCCCTCTCTCTCTCTTCCTCTCCCTGCCTGAGTCTGTCTGTGTGTGTGTATCTCTCTCACTCTCCCTCTCTCCTTTCTTCTCCTCTCCTCTCCTCTCTCTCTCCTTTCCCCCCACTCTCTCTTTTTCTGTCTCTGTCTCCATCTGTCTCTTTCTCTCTTCTTTCTCTCTTTTTTTCTCTCCCTCTCCTCTCTGTCTCTCTGTCTCTCTGTCTCTCTCTCTTTTTCTCTGTCTCTCTGTCTCTATTTCTGTCTCTCTGTCTCTGTCTCTGTTTCTGTCTCTGTCTCTTTCTCTGTCTCTCTGTCTCTTTGTCTCTGTCTGTCTCTGTCTCTCTGTCTCTCTTTTTCTCTGTCTCTCTCTTTTTCTCTGTCTCTCTGTCTCTGTCTGTTTCTGTCTCTCTGTCTCTGTTTCTGTCTCTTTGTCTCTCTCTGTCTCTCTCTGTCTCTCTTTCTTTCTCTCTCTGTGTCTCTCTGTCTCTGTCTCTCTGTCTCTGTCTCTCGCTCTGTGTGTCTCTCTGTCTCTCTCTGTCTCTCTGTCTCTGTCTCTCTTTCTTTCTTTCTCTATGTCTCTCTGTCTCTGTCTCTCTCTTTTTCTCTGTCTCTCTGTCTCTGTTTCTGTCTCTTTGTCTCTCTCTGTCTCTCTCTGTCTCTCTTTCTTTCTCTCTCTGTGTCTCTCTGTCTCTGTCTCTCTCTCGCTCTGTGTGTCTCTCTCTCTCTGTCTCTCTGTCTCTGTCTCTGTCTCTCTTTCTTTCTCTCTCTGTGTCTCTCTGTCTCTGTCTCTGTGTGTGAGAGACAGACAGGCAGACAGAAAGGGGAGGGAGCCCCTTAAAAGAGTGTAGCATATTAAACAGGCTGCGTGCAGACATTAGGGAACGGGAACTGATTTCCTCCCTCTTCAGTCTTCAGTGCTTCCCTCTCTCTGGGCCTTCCACCTACTCAGCCGCTCGCCTACCTCCTCTGACAAACGGGGACAAGCAGCCTGCCGGGGTCCGTGCCAGCGGCGGCTCGGAGACGGGCGCGATGGGCCGGAGTCACATCCAGCGAGCTGCCAGGCCTTGGCCTCCGTCTCCACCCGCCTGTTCTGGGAGAATGGCCGACTGACAGGCTATCATCTTGTTGTCATAAAATCCGAGAGTTCTGGACTCGGGGAAGGGAAAACACGAATTCACATCTTTTTTCCACCACTTTTTAATGAAATAACTCCCTCTCTCTGAGTCTTGGCTCCCACAGCTGTAAAATGGGGATGATTACAATATCCAGAGCATCTCAGTTATAGGATTTCCTATGGCTCCAATGAGCTGAAAGACTCTGCAGAGCCCGACTCCGTTGCCCGCCGGCGACGCCGTGATCTCCCCATCGTGGCCGCTCTCTCCCATGAGCGAGATTGCCCAAGTCTCTGCCCTTAGAATCTGAGCCTGAGACTACGCTTGAGGCCTTGTGGCCAGGGAATGTTTCTTCAGCTCTTTGAAGATCATTATCTACCAGTAGCCGTCCTTCGGGAAATACAAAGGTTCCCGTCCTTCCCCTGGCTCCCCCCCATCCCAGTCTGTTTTTCCTGTCTGACTTCCTTTGGAGAGAGTCTCTAAGTTGGATGGCTGGCCCATCTCTTGGGGAACAAACCGAGGGACCCTCTCCTTTCAGCTCTGAACATAAGCCCGATCTAGTGGATGCCTAAGAGAGAATGAGGAAGGAAAACAGAGATAAAGGAGCTCAGTTCATTTTGTCCTGGAGTTTGGACTGAGGAGCACTTCTATGGCGGCACTCCGTGAGGGGATCACCTTTCTGCTCTTTCCAGTCTGCTGGGCTCAGATCCCCCCAGATCCAAAACTGGAGAGAAAATTGTGACTGAGAAACCAATGGAAATGGTTTCCTTTTTCAAGTCAGGCCCATAAATGCTTTTTAATTTTTTTTTTTTTTGGCACTTTCTACATGCAAGCTGCTATAGTTGGTGCAGGTACAGTTCCTTCCCTCAAGGAACTCACATTTTATTTTATATGGAGTACCTTAGATACCTCCTCCCCCCATAAGATCTACCTCATATTCAAGGTATATCGCAAGTTTAAATGATGTCAGACTGTAGCTTGTGATTCCCCCACCAATGTATTTCCTTTTATTAGGCAGAGCACAAATAAAGACATTTAGTGAAATGCCAAAATAAGAACAGTGGCTTATAAAATAGTCTCCATTAATAATGTGGGGGCTTGAAAGAAAGAAAGGAAGAAAGGAAGGAAGAAAGAAAGGAAGGAAGAAAGGAAGGAAGGAAGAAAGGAAGAAAGGAAGGAAGGAAGGAAGGAAGGAAGAAAGGAAGAAAGGAATAAAGGAAGAAAGGAAGAAAGGAAGGAAGGAAGGAAGAAAGGAAGAAAGGAAGGAAGGAAGGAAGGAAAGAAGGAAGAAAGGAAGGAAGAAAGGAAGAAAGAAAGAAATGTGGGGGTCTTTCACAAATACACAGTCTCTCAGTTGGAAGAGTAGACCCAATCTGGAGGTATGTGCATTGAGGACAGGAGTCATCAGAGCATCAAGTCCCATCCCTTCATTTGTGCATCAGGGCATATGGGGGTTGGCCCTTCAATACTACAGGGTCATCCATGTTTTATGGTGATGTCACCTTGCTGAGGGACAAAATTACTAATTAGTCCTCAGGTTCACTCTCAGAATATCGCCACCCGGATGTTAAACTGATACCGGGTGTTCCCGGCTCATCTCCTCCTACTGGGACAGAGTGTGATAAAGAGAAGCTCTTGGTTGTTGTCCTCAGTGGCTGCCCACTCATGTCCCCGAGGGGTGTGTATGTGTGAGGGGTGGGGGCCGAGACGTTATCGACCCTACAACCAGAGCCCCTAGGGTCCAAATCCTGACTCAGACACTGCCTGTGTGATCTCACATTAATCACTCACTTAACCTTCCTGAGTCTCAGTTTTCTGATCTCTACAACTCAGGGATTCAATAAAATGGTTCCCGAGGTCCTTTCCACTTCCTGATCTCAGATCCCAGAACCTGGGGCCCACAGCATTCTCAACAGATAGCAAACAAGGCTATTCTCGCCGACCATCACAATGAGTCCCTATTCCCAGCTGTCATTTAACCTTGTTAGAAGCAAAAAGGGAGAGCCTCTGATTCCTGCCCAAAGTAGAGCCTAATATCCTGCTTCCAGGAAATCTTCCAGTTGCTCTCCAGATCCGTTTGGAGGTCACTTCTTTCTGAACCCGATTTAGCCAAGCAGAGAAGTCACTCCTCCCTCGTTTACGCGTGGAGCTGCTAAAAGCTTGTTTGTCCATCATGATTTTCCAATGCCCTTTGTGGAAAATGAGTTTTAGGCGGCGAGGTACATTTTCACGGGTCCTCAATTGGTCACTGTGAGTTTCGGTATTAATGACTTGAATGTCAGCTGTAGCCTTAGTCTTAGAGTTTCATTCAACCACATCATTTAAAAAATGCCCCCGGAGACAGCAGGGTACAGTGGGAAGGCCGGGACTCTCACCCTAAACCTAAATGTCGGCCTCTGCCTCTGACCAGCCGAGCCCCTGGAGGGAGTCGGCTAAGGCTCCTGACCACAGATGGAAATGGATGATTGTAATTTTTTCCCATGGACCCCTCACAATGTCTTCTCCTTGACCTTCGCTTCTCTCCATAACTTTATGTTTGAATGGATCAGAAAAAATAATGTTAGGTTTTTCTTACTAAATCTCAGAGCTGCCAGAATTTAGAAAAAATGTTGTTTTCAGACTCATTGTCATCTTGTTGGGGAATTTGTATCGTTGAATCTCTTGTTTAACAATAATAAAAGATCTCAAAACTAAAAAAAATTAAAAAGTGAAGCGCTCCTTAGTCACCAAGTCCCTTTATTAAATAAATGGGTAGGAAATTTGTGGCTAGGCCTTGGGATAGAGCAAGATTGAGGCTTTTTGGCATTGTCCGACTTGATTGAGAAGATAGAGGTGAAAGAAAGAAGAAAAGGGAAGGATTAGAAAAAGTTGAAATAGGAGCTAGAGACGTGGAGTCCCAAATTGGCAGGTCAAGCCTTTCTTAGGTGGCTCTTAAGCCAAGAAAAGAAAAATAGGTCCTTGGACCGAGAGCAGGAAGACATTTTCATAAAACATTTTCAAGCCCCGTCCCTTCATTTGCACAAAGTCACAGAAGTTTCAGGTTGGAAGAGATCTCCCTGGTCATTCGACAGCTTTTTTAAAAGAAATATTTCCCCAGATATCAAGCCCAGATCAGGCACATTGCGACTGCCACAGTCTTGTCTCTAGTTCTGTCCTCTGTTCCCCAGGGAAGTTTAAAGCAATTTCCTGAAGGTCATATAGGAGGAACAAGCCAGGATGGATCCCAAGTGTTCCCACTCACACACGCACTCACACACACACATTCACATTCACACACACACTCACACACTCTGAAACACATTCACACACACACTCACACTCTTGCATACTCTCACACACTTACACACACACTCACGCACACACACACATTCACACACACACTCACACTCACACACTCTGAAACACATTCACACACACACTCACACTCTTGTATACTCTCACACACACACTTACACACACACTCACGCACACACACGCATTCACACTCACACACACAAAGTTGTTTGTATATTGCCTCCCTGGTTAGAACGTGAGCTCTTCGAAGCCGGGGAGCATGGATTTGCGTCCTTGTACCTTGCATTTACCACGACACTAGCACGAAGGAAGCACTTATTGCTACTCATTGAGGAACCGCTCCGTCCAGCTTGACGGGTCAGCCATTCTGAAATTTATTAGCCGGTCCCCCAAGGTCCGGAGGCTCCAGTGTTTTTCCCAGGGCCAGAGGCAGTTTTTAACTCAGGTCTCCCTGATTCCTAGCCCAGCCCCTTCTCTTCCGGGCCATGCTTTCTCTCCCGTTAATTGTGTATTGATTCCTTACAGATCTTCCTCATTATTGTTATTGTCCTTCCCCAGCCCCGCAAGCCCTGCCTGGCACTCCCCCTCAGATTTGAGTCTGTTCCGAGGGAGGGGCCCCGGGCTTGCCGCCCCCAGCTCGGCTCTGAGGGGCTCATCGTGGCCTGGGCCCAGGCTGATGGCTTTCTCAGTCACGTCTCCTCAGCGAGTCCATCATCCTGGGCAAAGCAGGGCAGTGATTTGCTCCCGCCCGGGGAATATCAGCTCGCGGAGAAATCACAGGCCTTGGCGGTGTTATTGAGGAAGATTGGTATGTTTAGGCTAAAAAATGCCTACAATCAGCACCACGACTCCCCCCGGCGCGCATTTGCAAGCTCCCGACGCTCTTTCTTCTGCGGCACCGGGGAGGGGGGGCAGCCAGGAGAACGCTAGCTTTAGAATCCCGCTGAGCTCAATTTCTGCCCCGACACTCGCCCCTCGTGGGACCTTCGGTCCCTTGAGTTCTTTGGCTCAGAAGAGATGACCTTAAATGCCCCTTCCAGCTGGAAATCTCTGACCTAAGTAGTGCAAGCATTCTGTACCCATTTTGTAGATGGGAAGACTGAGGCCTGAAGGAGGGAGGTGACTTGCTTGTGGTCATCTTGAGCTGATATGTTGAAACGAGTCTCCTCCCCCTTTCCTCTACAGCCCATCGCGCCTCCATCGGGAATCACGGAGAACCACTGGAAGGGCGAGCTTCTTCTGGAACGGGACCTTGCCCAAGCACCGCGCCCGGGGCACCGGAAGAGCGGCGAAGGGCTCACAGAAGCAGCGGCTGCCCTCGTGTTCACGCATCTGTCGGACAAGCCGATGGATCGCCCCCTCTTAGCTAACAAGCTCTGCCTTGATTACAAGTCATTAGTCACTTGTGATGGATAACCCTGTGAACATGGGAGAATTCTAAGTCTTGCCTTTCTCCATTAAAGCCAGGCCCGGGAAGGATCCAGGAGACCGAAGGCCAGGGGCGACGATTGGGCCTTTACTAAAACAAGTCAGCGTCCCTTCCCTGGGTTACCAGCTGGTGACATGACGTGGCCAAGGAGATGGGGTTCTGCTGGGGAGCCAGTCGCTTCTGACCCCTCCGTGGTCACTGCCCATCACCCCCTAGTCTGAAGAGCTGTCCGGGGTCCCTGGAATATTGGGGTCCGAGTCTGGCTCGTGTCCCCATCCTAACCTGGAGGCCCCAGGAGAGCCGGGCTGAGCTTCTCCCGGCTTTGTCTCCCACCGTGCCAGAACTGTGCTCTTCCCAATTGGTGTTTGATGTTTACTGAAGGAAGAACTGAGACTTACCCAGAAGTCTCCCTGCTAGCCCACCGCTCTGATAGTCAGCACAGTCGTGACCCTGGGTCCGACTGTTCCCTGCAGTGGAGGCTCAGGCCCTGACTAAGGAGCTCCCAGCCTCTGATCCCTCCCATCCTCCCCTTGGACTTTTCCCATTACCTGCAGTAATGTACTCGCTGATAAATAAAGAGAAAGACTCTCCTGGGATCCTTAGTGCATTATCAGCAGACATTAAACATAGAAAAATGCTGAGCCTCCCTCTCACCTGGCTTGGGGCCACGGTTATTGGTTAATATTTATCAAGTGCCTGTGATCTACTAGGTCCTTCCCCAACCCAGTTGGGGGCTGTGCTTGAGAGCCCTGCCTTGGAGCAGCAGCCACGTTCTGGGGACCGGCCGAAGGGAAGAAGGAAGAGAGGAAGCCGAGAGCTTTTCCTCTCTCTTTCCCTCTTATTCCTCCAAAACTCAGCCTTTTGCCTGAAGCCTTCCTTTCCTACCCTCTACCGTGGTCTACCCAGCCCCAAATTAACTGGCAGTTATTCTGCATGGGCTTTATATTGTACCTGAGCACGTGTTTTTTCCCTGAGAGAATTTAGCTATGTGAAGGCTAGTGATGGCTTCGTTGTGGATTTTGTATTCCTCAGCCCTAACACAATGCCTGAAATACAGTAGGTGATTAATAAATGCTTATTGATTTGGGCAGGTGATTAAAAGATCCAGACTAGACATGTTGGGGAGTCTCTGTATTAACCTCACTGACTCCACTCACCTTGCCTAGCCTAGCTGCCCCTCCCATGGAAAGGACATTTCCTTCTCATCAAAATCTCACATCCCTTAATGTAAATGGGCTGAAATGTGCCCAAAGGGTGTAAAAAGGCAGAGGCTTCCCCCCAATTTGTACATAAGACATGTTAGAGAGACTACTCACTTGGTAGTACTTGAATGCCAATTAGTAACTCTATGAACCTGGAGGTCCCCCCATTTGGACTTTAACCCCTGGCTGCCCTTGTGGTGATTACTGACCTGAAAGGAAGGCTGCTCCAGAGACCCCAAGAAAACCCCAGCAAGAGAAGATTACATGTTAGAGAGAATATTACAAGTTGCTTCTCTGAGTTTCACTTTTCCCACCTCACATG
Source organism: Antechinus flavipes (assembly GCF_016432865.1). Lineage (NCBI taxonomy): Eukaryota > Metazoa > Chordata > Mammalia > Dasyuromorphia > Dasyuridae > Antechinus > Antechinus flavipes. The sequence goes on from NC_067399.1 coordinate 677,211,732, forward strand.
GTGGTTGGGAGGATCCAATGAGCCCACCCATGTAAGATGCTTTATAAACCTTCAGATTGTCAGAGAAATGTTAGTGACTGTGAGACCTTGTCAAAGTCGTGAGGGAATGAGAGCGAGCCGGGCTCTTCATCCAGCAAGAGGGAAGGAGGCTCGATTTTTAATCCTAAGCAAATGCAAAGAGAAGATAGAAGTCTCCAGCACCTGGGAGAGCCCCTCCAGGACCCCCAAGCAACCCCCACATCAGTTTCATAAAGATCCGCCAGGTACCTGAGCTGCTCTTCAGCCCCCATTCTTCCCCAATGCTTTTGAAGGCATCGGCAAGCTCGCTCCCCCATCCCTGGAACCCCCAGTCCCCCAGGCTTCTTTTCTCTCAGCTAAACGCTGCCAGAGCCCTTGCATTTTGCACACTTCTCATCACTCTTCTCTGAGCTCTCCGGCTTCTCCACATCCTTTTTATGCATTCATTACCTTCATCACCATAAAACTTGGCGAAGAAGCTGAGCCGGGGAAGACTTTGCAGGCACTCTAATAATGCCTGACAGGGCCGGCCTGCCTGCCAAGAGCTGCTGGAACCCTCCCCCCTCTGCACCCCAGTCAGGAACTTGTGCAGCCACGCCGCAGGGCTCAGTCTGGCCAAGCTAAGGTTTGCTTTTCCCCTTCAGAGATCCTCGGAGGCCCCCAGAGTCCAAGGGAGCCTCTGCCCCACCCCGAGATGCCCAGTGCAGGGTCCTTTTCTCCTCGTCTGGGTCGGACTTCAGCTGGTTCAAATCCTACCAATGCTTCTCGCCGCTCGCCATTCACCAGGCCCTCCTGCCCATGCAAGCTGGCCTGTGCTGACCTTCAGGGCCGTCCTGGAGTCCCAAGCCTTGCCGAGCCCTGGCCCTGCCCAGTAGCCCGCCTGCTTTTCAGGACCTAACTGAGCCCATCCCATCTTATTTCACCCCATCCCAGGTGTGGCCCCTTCTGGCTTTCTTGTGGGCCCAGGCCCTGAATCTACTCCTGACAGGCTCGTCCCCCTTCCGCCCTGTACCCTGGGCCCAGGAGATCCACCTCCCTGCAGATGCTCAGAGAGCCCCTTAATGAGGCCTTTCTGGACCCTTCCTTGCTCTAACACTGGAACCCCCAATCCCAGCAGATTAGTATCTGGGGGTTCCTAGAGGCAGCTCAGAGGAACCCAGTCCATCTCATTCCCCAGGAGGGATTTTCCCTGAAACATCCCCAGTGAGCGCCCATCCCTTTCCTGATTACAGACCCTGGGGGGGATCCACAGCTTCTGGAGCCGTCATCCACCGAGGCCCTTGGGTTTTCCAGCTGTGACCTCATGGCTGTCCAGCAAAGCAGTACCTGCCTGCCCCCTGACAATGGCCTTTCCACCATAATATCCGGAGCAAAAGGGAAAACGAGCAGTCCCCTCATTTGTAGATGAGGAAACTCATCTACCTGAGGGGAAAAAGGTGGAACCCAAGACTTTTCCCTTATCCCACGTTGCCTTTCCCCAGCTTTTTCTTGGCCGGACTCTCCTGGTATGAGTTGGGAGAGCCTCGGGATCACTTTAAAGAAAATTTTTAAAAAGGAAAACCTTTCAAGCAACTGTTTAGTTTCTGTGCGCATCTTTCACATCTGCCACAAATCCAGCGGCCGTGCTGAAAACCCTCCCACTACGTGCCACGGGGTGACTGGACTGCAGACACAGAAGATCCGTGTTTCCCGGTGACGGCGAGCGCCGAAGTCCGGTCGAGTCGGGGGCCTTGCTGCAGACCTGCATCCTGACCCAGGACGCTGGCCGAAGGAGGATCCTCACCCCTGCACTGGCAAGCTCATCTGTCACGCAAAGGAGCCACATTCACTCAGTTCCATCAAAGCTGGCACAGGAAGGGGGGAGCTGATTTCACTCGGGTCAGGGTCAGACAGTGAGGGGAACAAAGGCCCTTCATGTTACTTTCAAATTGCTCCTCACCAAGTCTCCATCACTCATCCATCGCCTCCTTCTCCTCCCCAACAACCTGGATTCGGTTCCTGCTTCCTCAACTCTGACAGATGAGTTCTCGGCAGGGCCCAGACCTCATCCTCACCCACGGACATCCTCCTCTTCATGCTCCCCTTTATGTATTATTTTCTCCATTAGAATGCAAACTCTCTGAGGGGATCAACTGCCATGTTTGTTCTAATTTGCATTCCTTTCCTCCCACCCCACTCAGCACTGGGTCTGAGACACAGTGAGAGCTAAACAGATGCTCTGTCTTCAGATATTTTTCTATCATGATTCAGGGGCCCAAGACAGGTAGATTACATGCAATTTTTATGTGGTTTTTTTTTTTGCATGTATCCATGAATATATATTCATGCTCTTTGAAAAGAGAGAGAGGATGTTCGGGGAAATGACAAATACCAAATAAGAAATAAAATTGATTATATTTTAACAGATGAAGAGCAAGTGGTTCCCAATGAAGGAGTCACTTCCCTCTCAGATGTCTGTGGGTAGTCAGATCAGACTGATGGAGTGCTTCTTGTGTGACTCAGTACAGCAAAGATTCTAATTAATAGATTAATTGAAAAAAATGAGGAAATCTGGCTTGCAATGGATCTGTGTAAACAGATTATTGATAGTGAAAATGGGAAGGGATAAAACATCTGTTTAATAAAAGATCAGACATTAACAAAACATCAGACATTAACAAAGACTATAAGCATTTTTAAAGAAACTTTAACCAATGTTTCAGCTGCCATTATGAAGCTGATGAAAGAGCTTAAAAATCTCAAGCATCAAACACTTGGTCTCCTTGCCAAGCAGAGAAATATGGCAGCCAAGGACAATACCAGTTTAGAATGTAAACTCATTTGTAAAATCTGATGGAGGAGGATGGCAGAAGGTCATAGGCAGAATCACTTCCATAAAAATGAGAAGCAGTAGAAGGAAAATCAAAGTTATTGAGAGCTTGGCAAGAGACCCAACTGAACCAAATCATTCCTCAGCATTTGCAAATGGAATTAGGAAGACCAAAGATGAAATATGGAAAAAAAGAAAATATGTAAAGACTATTAAAATGAGGAAATATTAACAAACCCCAAAATGAGATAAGCAATTTTACCATATAAATGGTTTGGTACCATTTATACCCAAATAATTCTGTAATGAAGGTGGCCCAATTTATGGGACCTTGGGACCAGTTCTCCATATATCTAAAAGAAGAGCAGATATCAAACACTCGGGGAAAAAAAATCACAGACTTCCCTCTGAGAAAAAGACAAGAAACTTAGGAATTGTTTTTCATGATTACCAAGCTTATGCACACAAAGGTCAATCTTTTAAAATATCCAGTCTTCTATTGATTCCATATTTTGGTAAATTTTGTGAAAAAATAAAATAGTCACCCAAAGAACAATAGAAAGATATCTAGTGGATAAACCATATGGGGAAAGTAGTGTAAACAATACCATTAAAAAAGATGAATGACTAGAAAAGAAAATAAGTTGGTTATAGAGCAAGAGCAAGAGATAATCAATATATAGTCTACCAATGTGCCCACTGAATTAAATTGAATCCCCATGGCTCCTGTCAAAACCCACCCACTAAAATCTCTGGTCCCTGTCCATTCACCAGTACTTGTGGGTTTTAGCCGCAGTCTCCTTTTATAAAATGAGAACATTATTTGTTCCTATCTCATGTTGATACTGTCAGTACAAAGAGAATAATGGTTTTTTTGTGCTCTGTGGGAAAAGAAAAACAAAAGTAGCTTCTGTTTCTACAGTGGGATGCCATTTTGCTATTACTATACCTGATTTTATAGAAAAAGTCTAAAAAGTTACAATTACCATTTGTTTTACTGTAAAGGAATGGGAGTTTTGCACTTCCCAGAATAAAGTATAAAAGCCAAAAGCTGTGTATTAAAAGATGCAAATAATAAAGGTAGCACTGTGACCCCAAGGAGCATTTGCTTTCTCATTTAGCTTTTATTCTTGCCCAATTTTTTTTGTGTAGAAATCAGAGGGAAACTTGGGAGAGCCCCAGTTCTTTTTTTTTTTTTTTTTTTTTTTTTTTAATGTTTTCACTCTTTTTTTTTTTTTTTTAACTTTTTATTAACAAAACCTGCCAGGGTAATTTTTTACAGCATTATCCCTTGCACTCACTTCTGTTCCAATTTTTCCTCTCCCTCCCTCCACCCCCTCCCCCAGATGGCAAGCAGTCCTTTACATGTTAAATATGTTGCAGTATCTCCTAGATACAATATATGTTTGCAGAACCGAACAGTTTTCTTGTTGCACAGGGAGAATTGGATTCAGAAGGTAGAAATAACTCGGGAAGAAAAACAAAAATGCAAGCAGTTTATATTCATTTCCCAGTTCTTTCTTTGGGTGTCACTGCTTCTGTCCATCCTTGATCAATTGAAACTGAGTTAGATCTTCTCTTTATCAAAGAGATCCACGTCCATCAGAATACATCCTCATACAGTATCGTTGTTGAGGTATATAATGATCTCCTGGTTCTGCTCGTTTCACTCAGCATCAGTTCATGTAAGTCTGGTCAGTCCTTTCTGTATTCATCCTGCTGGTTATTGCTTACAGAACAATAATATTCCATAACATTCATATACCACAATTTACCCAGCCATTCTCCAATGGATGGGCATCCATTCATTTTCCAGCTTCTAGCCACTACAAACAGGGCTGCCACAAACATTTTGGCACATACAGGTCCCTTTCCTTTCTTTAGTATCTCTTTGGGGTATAAGCCCAGTAGAAACACTGATGGATCAAAGGGTATACACAGTTTGATAACTTTTTGAGCAGAGTTCCAAATTGAGATCCCCAGTTCTTGCAGAGTATTTTTCAGTCCCTAAAATGAGTTTTTTCAGGATCCCTTTAGGGATAGAAAGCAAATATAAAGAATTTTTAAAAATCTAAATTAGATCTGAGGCCACAAACTCAGAATTTGCACCGGACACAAGCAGTCGAAAAAGTGTAGGCTTTGTCTTAGCTGGGACAGATGCTTGTCTACCTTAGCTCGAAGAGGTCGCTCGTCCCTTTGGCTTGAAAGAGCTGTGGGTCTGTCCTTGTCAGGGAGAGGCTTTCTCGTCATTGCATCTTGGCAGATGCCTCTGGGAACGTAGAAGATTCTGGCAGAGAGAAACCTGGGGATCAGGAAAGCGGCAGAGGGAAAACTTCCATGGCCAGAACATCCGGCAGAGGTGATGAAGCTCCTGACACCCTTGAGCAAGGAACAGCAGAGAGCAGTTTAATGGCTTTAGTTTAATTTAATGTAAGAGCACATTGGCAGAGGTCTAAGTTTCCCTGCCATGCCATTTGTATGTGTCCTCCCAGCTTCTACGTGCTCTCTGCACACTTGTTTCCAGATGACACAGAAACTTGTTTGCCTTTAGTGCCCCCCCGGGCCTGTTAACTAACAAAAATAGGCTGTTAACGCTCGGTTGAGGAGTGCTTGTGTGTACTGGGCAGGATAAGGAAGACGTACAAAGGGGCAGATAGGAGGGGCTGGACCAGAGAGTCCCGGGACCTGCCCTATGGAGGAGTAAGGGAGGGAGGTGGTGAGGGAGCAGGGGGATCCAAGGAAGTCGTCATGGATCAGTGGGTGGGCTGAACTCGGAGCAATGGCTCCAGGCTTTCTGGACAGAGCCAATAGGGCAATTGGAGATGTGGGTAGCAGCCTTTGCAGAAGGCCCAGCTGTGGGGGGAATGGCGCAGGGCTCTTTGGAAATTCTGCCCCATTCTTGGAGTGTCTGCAAGGGCAGGGCAAGGATGGGTAACTTAGCTTACCCTTCGCATCCCCTGACATTGCCAGGGGGTGGGCTCCCATCGTTCTATCCTGGGGGAGCCCACCCGGTACAATCCTCTCCCTAGACCCCTCTCCTCCACTCTGAGGATGTCCTCCTCAGTGATGAGAGAAAACCTCCATCCCAGAATTAGAGCAGCAGGACCACACGGCAGCGATTCGCCCGAGAGATGTAGTGGCTGAGTGGGATCCTCCCAGACATGGCGGACCTCGTGACCCTCTCCTCCCTGAGGTTAATGAGCTATGTTAGCCTGAAGAAGCCCCTTCTTCTCTCTGGGCACGAGCAAAATGAGGGGTCTCCTGGGGGGGGCGCATGTTATGGCAGAAAGTACATAACTGAAGTCAGAAGGCCTGGTTCAGCTCCGACCTCTGCCCCCTCCTACCCCGGTACCTTTGACTTCCTTCCCTCTCTGAGTCTTCATTTGAGATGAGGGCTATGGAGCAGATAGTCTCTGGGTCCCCTCAAGCTCCAAACACAGGACCCCATGATCCCTGAGTGCTCACTGGCTCTGAGAACCATGTCCGTCCTAGAGGCAGATCGGTTACAGGACAGGGAGACGTGGTCTGGCTCTTCTAATTCCTCCCGGCTTCTTTATCCTTGTTTTTCTGCTCCAAGGGAGGATGAGGGAGCTCCTCTGACAGGTTTCTGGCTCTCTCCTTGGCCCCGTTGCATTTTTCCCATATTTATTATTATCGTATTTATGCAGATTATTTTCCCTGCCCTTGAGGACAAAAGGAAAGCATCCTTCTTAGCCCTTTCATCACCAACGGGGAGCCGGGCCTAGGAGGAAAGCTGTAAAGAGTGAATATTTGGGAACCCAACCAGCTTCTTCTCCCAGGCCAACCAGGCGTGATGGCAGGAGCCTGGTAGTCGTGCCCTTGCCTTTGCCTTTGAAGGAAAGCCCAAGAGTTACTTCTTTGTCTCCGACACAGCCAGGAGCGAGGTTCTCCCGAAGTGAGTTGGTTGGTCAGCTTTTCATCCACCTGAACTCGGTCTCTCTGAAGTCCTGCTGGGTAAAAGATTTTTACCGTGACCGCCCCCCTTTGAGTAAAGATGTATAGAAACTTTTAGAATGTCACAATGTTCTTTTGTGCAGATAAGAACTCCTCTTTTTGTAGACAGACTCTGCTGTACTTCATAAAATCAAGGGGACTGAGCTGTGATCATTACCCAGCTTTCCTCATTCTCTCAAACACATCTTTCTGGGAAGAAAACTCTGGTTACATAGAATTACCAACGTTAGATCTCTACTCTCAGAGTTAAAAGACAAATCCTCCTTTGGGGAATGATTAACAAATGTACTTTTGGGGCAGCCGGGTGGCGCAGTGGATGGAGCACCAGCCCTGAAGTCAGGAGGACCCGAGTTCAAATCTGAGCTCAGACACTTAACACTTCCTGGCTGAGTGACCCTGGGCAAGTCACTTAGCCCCAATTGCTTCAGCAAAACCCCCCACCAAAAACCCAAACAAAAAACAAATAAAAACAAACAAATGTACTTTGGAAGAATGTTTGCTGGATCCTAGAATAACCCCAAGCCCACTGACCCAGAGCTCTCCCTAGTGGGGGAAGACTCGGCTCTCTCTCCAATCAAGAGTCCCTTTCTGTGCACCTTTGAGAGAAAAGATGGAAGAGGTCAAGATTGCTGAAGGAAAAGACTGGGAGAAAGCAGAGGAGGGAGGGGTCTCCATCGTGCTGCTGCTCTGATACTACGGGGAGTTTGCCTTTGGGGAGATGGCAGACCCTCTCTCTCAATGGAGCTGGGAGAGCTCCTTCACTCTGTCTGGTCTGGAACACTTCCTCCCTTGTAGACCTCCTCTGATTGCTGTTTTGCTGATTTAGATCAATGTGTTTCTTGTGGCATCTGTATTTGGTGAGAAAAGGAAGCCCTGGCTACAGAGTTTGGGCTCCTTTTTCCTTCCCAGGAATGGCAATGATCCAAAAAGTTCGATGGGATCCAATCTTACTCCTGAGATGAACATTATTTAAAGCTACAAAATTAAATACTATTCAAATAAACAATATCAAAGTCATTCGATTTAGATAGAATGATGGTCTAGTCCCTCCCCTCCCTCTAAGGAGAGCAGAATGGCCTCCCATCCCAGACTCCTCCTTTCTCTCCCAGAAGGAATGAAAGGTGGGAGAAGAAGAGGCTGGGAAGTTTATTCGGCCTCGCTCAATCCATACTCAAAGACTGTCCCCCATCCATTAGATCCCCTCGTGTTCCATATTGTCGCAATAGAATCCAGGTTTACATGAGGACCCAGAAGCTCACTTAATTCAATCTTCTCCTTTCCCACATAGGAAACTGAGGTCCAAGGTCAGAGTTAGAACTGGAACCCAGATCCCCGCCTTTATGTCCAGAATCCCTTATCCGGCACCATATGTCTACATGTCAAAGCAAAATGTAGCAATATTTTTATTAAGACTAAATAAAACGATTGGTATGAATTTGTTCCACAGATATTGATTTACTGCCTCTTATAGGTCAGGAACTCTGGCAAACACAGAGGAAATTACAAAAAAAAAAGAAAACACTCTATTTTGAGAGATCTGAGAGGAAGGTCCCCAGCCGATCAGGCAGAGCCCTGGCTGAGGATGGACCGGAGGTCACGGGCAGGAAAGAGCTGCCTGCGTGGGTGGAGGGAGTACAGTTATGTACCTACTGTGTGCGAGGCACTAGAACTCAAAATTTAAAAAATGAAATCACCAGGGAGCTTCCATTCTCTCAGAGGAGACAAGTACGATGTAAATAGGGATAAAATATGAAAAGTGGTTGGAGGAAGGAGCCGTTAGGAGCTGGGTGGTTGAAGGAAGCTGGGGGTTCTCAAAGACCGAGGGGAGGAAGACAAAAGCTAGAGATCCAGGGTGAGAAGTGACAAGGACAGCTGGGCTGGACCCCAGAGCCCGTGAAGGGGAATGCTGTGCTATGACCCCCTTATGGTGGGGTGGAGCCAGGCTGTAAATGCTAAATGGGGGGAGTCATACTTGGTCCTTGAGGGACCAGGGAACCCCTGGGCTTACTGACAAGGGAGATAAACTGAGGCACTGAAGGAAAGGAAGCCCGTTTTGGTTTGCCTTCTGATTTCTGCCAGAAATATGAATTATTTAATAATAAGAGTGAGGGTGCCGTTTGAGGGGAGACTTCCTGGGTTCCCTGTTTTGTATCCATGAGGACGAGGCTCAGGCTGGTCAGTAAGCAATTTGAGGTTTGTTTAGTTGAGTGGACAGTTCTGCAAGCTCATCTCCCCTTCTCTGCCCCTAGCATCCCCTTCATTAGCCGTGGGCAGAGGGGGGCGTCAGGGGGATGCCGCTGGCAGGGATGTGGTTATTAAAAAGGGCAGAGGGCAACTGTGGACGGAGCCCTCAGCCTCTCTGCGGCTGGCCTGGGAGGGCACTCAGCTGGGCAGGGGCTGCTGGCGGTGAGCAGGACCTGCAGTTCTTCATTAACCGGGCGCCGGTGCCCGTCCCGGGGCTGGAGGGCAGGATGCCCCTTCTGGGAAGAGCCAGGCCAGGCCTGCCAGGCGTGAGATTAGGATGCAGCCCCAGTGTTTCCTGCAGTGACATCTCCATGCAATTTGAATACGGGAGCAGCCCCGGGAGCTCCGCAGCCCCCACTCCGAGGACTGAGCATGAAGGGGGAGGTCAGAGCTCTGACAGGCCCGGCCCCAGCCTCTTCCTGCATCAATTCTAAAGAATGAGGACTTGGAGGTACCTCATTAAATAATGAAAACCAGTCAAAGCAGAGTGGGAAAGAAAGCCCGTTTCTCCTAGCTTCACCTAGACAAAGAATGAACCCAAGCTCACTATGTATTTCTGGCCAGCTTTAATAAAAGAACAAAGTCCCTAATTGGCCGTGATCATGTGCTTAGTTCCCTACCCTATGACCTATTGAGAATGATGTCCCAATAATCAAGAATATATTCATTATGTGTAGGGAAGGGGTTCTTAACCTTGGGGGGGAATCACTTTTCAATTTTAACTGACCTTTGGTTTCCTTTGGAGCCTTTTACATATAATTTATTTTTGCATTTAACTGAGGATGGGCAGGGTTTCAGAAGTCCCAGCAATCTGGCTGCCTGTCTCAAGGAGTCCAGGATCCCAACAGATCCTGAAGCTACCCTGGATCTAGTCTGTGTTTTAGAAGGTGCCCATCCCTAATTCCAGCAGCATTCGCTAACTCTAACTCTTTAGGACGGGTCTTTAATGAGTAACCATGGCTGAAAAACATCCAACCCACCACAGCCAATCGTGGACCAGATTCTCAGGGCCGAGCTGGTCTGGGGACCACAGGCGCTGTCCAGGGCTGCCTCCCTCCCCTGATGGAGGAGTTTGTGTCACTTCCACCTCTCCAAACGGCCTCCTCCCTCCAGACCTGTGGCCACAGGGTGATTTCAGGCCCTCATCGCCTCTCAACTGGATTATTGCGATTACTTGATTGGTCCCCAAACCTCCCTCCTCTTCCCTTCCCAATCCATCCTCTATACAACTGACAAATTGATATTCTGAAAGCCTGAGTCCACATAACTTTTGCCCCAAAAATGTCATGACCCCCCATTGTCTTGAGCATAAAATAAAATCTCATCTGTTTATTTATCTGATATTTAAAGTTCTTCTTAGGTTCATCGCTCATCATTATACTTTGTACTTTCTATTGGTTTGTTTCCATACATGATGATGTAATTCCCACCTTTGCCAGGCTGTCTTGTGTACTTAGAAGGGACCTTTGCCTCTAGGAAACCCCAGCTTCCTTTGAGGCAAGTCACATAGCATCCTTCCTACAAAAAGCCTTTCTGGGTCCCAGTAGATTTTCAGTATAATGGGTAGTTTGTTGTGGATTTGTATGTTCAGTGCACGCCACAATGTCTGGCACATAGGAAGTTTTAACAAATGCCTGATGGTTGATTGATCCCTCATTGCTTGTATTGTAGCCCTGAGGTTTTGTTTTAATTTTAATTAATTAATTTCAATTTTAAATTGTATTTAATAATTATCTGTGTACATGTTGTTTCCCCAGTCAAATGTAAGCCCCTTGAGGACAGGATCTACTTCATTTTTGTTTCTATTTCCCTAGTTCCCATCACATAGAAGATACTTAATAATGCTCGTCAAATGCTTGCAGTTCTTCCAGCCCAATAGGACCTTCAAGATCTCATACTGAGTTAGCACAGCTTTGAGATCTCAGAATCACTTCCTTCCACCCTGATGCATTGAAGAAGGACGTGCTAGTAGAACATGATGTTATAAAGAAGGATTTTTGTTTCCTCATTTCAAATCTGGAGATGAAATCAGCAGTTGTTACATGACACAACTAACCAAAGGAAGCTATTTCATGAAGAGCTTTAACTGAGAGGAAAAGTTTTAAGGGTCTACACATTTTCAATGAGAGAAAAACTTATCAGAGAAACTTAACCTTGGATAAGTAATGGAGTTTATAAAAGCAAGAACGCAAGTTCTTAGAGCCAGAGGCCCATAGAGCATCGGAGCTGCCCTGTTCACGAAAAGGAATCCAGAGTAATAGTTTAATTTTACAAATGGGGAAACTGAGGCCCAGAGAGATGCTTTTTGTACCATCTTTAGACTTTGTGTTCAGTAACACACTGGCAATCCCAACAATTCTGTGTCCCATAAAGTTCCCCAATGAAAGTATTTCCGTGGGAATTTCTTCATTAGAGAGTCATCCATTTTCCTTCTGTCTAGGTAAGAAGAATCTTTTCTCAATTCTATTCAACATTCTATCTATGAGGTGACTTCTATATGTAAAGCACATGGCAGAAGGTCACAAAAGTGACAGGAAGAATGTTCTCTGGGAGTTTACAGTCTAGTGGGAAACAGGACATGCACATAGATGGGAACAACACAAAGCATCTGTCTGTAAGGGGCAAACACTATTCAATGCAATAAACATTTACTAAATGCCTATAGAGTGAAAAAACACTGTACCAGAATCTGTGGATAAAAAACCTAAAATGAAAGTTTCTTTGCTCTTGGGAAACCTCTACTGTCCCAGAGAAATTGTGCCCAAGGAGAAGAGAAGGCTTCCCTGAAGACCTCAGGAAATCATTCAGTTACCAAGCATTTATTGAGCATTTGCTGTTTGTGTGAGCAAGGCAAAGAAAGACAAACATGATCCCTGCCCTCAAGGGAAGTCCAGTCTAATGGGGAAGCGACAATAGGAGTGAAGACGCCTGTTGGCAGAGATGGGGATGGAAGGCTGGCTAGTTGGTAAGAGGAACAGGAGCAGATGAACAAAAGCCTGGTAGTCCATTCTGGCTGAAGATGCTAGAGACCTTGAATGTCTGTTTAAGAAGCACTTGGGTTTCATCCCCAAAGCAGTGGGGTTCTGTGTAGTTTTTTCAAGCAAGAAAAGATACACATTAAGAATGAAGTTTCACAGTAATTTTTTTTTTTTGTATGACGTGGAGGAGAGACAAAACGAGGCAAAAGGACCAAGTAGAGGGAAATTACAATATTCCAAGTGAGAGATGAAAGCTTGACCTAGATGTATGGTTCTGAAGAGGAAAGAGGAGTGAAGAGGAGGAAACAGAAAATTAGTCATAAAACAAAATTCAATTTCATCAGTGAGATAGGCAAGAGAAAAAGGGAAGGAATGAAGGGAAAATGAATAACTACAAGGCTTTGGGAGAACTGGTGCTAATTCCTTCTCCCCAGATTGCCTCCCATCTGCATGTATATATTTTATATATACTGAGTTGTTGACATGAGGTCTCCTTCTTTAGATCCTAAGCTTCTTGAGAGCAAGGGCTGTCTGTTACCTTACCTTTCCTTGCATCCCCATGCCTTAGCACAGGATCTGGCAGGTAGACAGGGCTTAATTAAAGCTTATTGACTTGTATATGGAAGGAACTGAAGTCATCAATTTCAGTAGAAATGGAAATCCTCTCAACATAGCACCAAGAAGTGATCAGCCAGCCTTCCCTTGAAGACCTCTGGAAAAGGGGAGCCCAATACCACTCAAGACAGTCCTTTCCACTTCAGGATCATCCTAATAACGAGGGTACATCTCCTTACAAAAGTCTGAAATCTGTTTTGTAGCTTTCCTGTCTCATTGTTTCTATTTTTCTTTGGGACTAACCAAAATAAGTCCAATTCACCTTTAGGTTATGGCTCTTTAAACCCTGGGCCACTTGCTAAAGTTCCAAAGTGTTCTCCCATTTGCTGCTTACCTTCAGGCTAAGTATGTGCAGTTCTTTCAACTCCAGGCAAATAAAGCATGAATTCATAGCCCTTTGCTCTCCTGGTTACTCCTCTTTGAAAGTTCTCTGGACTCTCTACAATCTTCCTAAAATATGTGCTTTCACCATGCTCCAGCTAGTTTGGATTAGGGAATTGCTAGCACATACATCAAGATATTACTATCACCTCTCACATTGCGCAGATCAGTCAATAGTTACTTAGCAATCACTAGCTATATGTCTCTTTATTCCTTCAGCCCAAAGTCACATTTACCTTCACACAGTTCACTCTTACTAAACAGTTCCTTAACCATTCCCCCAACTCCCAGATCTTTCTCATCAGTCCTGTTGTCCAGTCACACCTGTACTAATGGAATTGATTTTTTGAACCCAAGGATGGGACTTTACATTTATCTATATTAAATTTTGCCGTATTTATAGCTTGGTAAGAACTTTTGTGCTCCTGATTTTGCCAACCGACATATTAGCCATTCTTCTCTATTTTGTGGCATCTACAAGAGTGGGAAACATATCTAAATAAAAGTTCTATGTCTAAGACATGGAGAAAAATGTTGAATTAAACTGGACCACAACAAGGAAGATGGGTAATGGCATTAATAGAAGTATAGAAATTAGAAGCAAGGAGCCTGTTGAATTTGCATTGTCTTTGGGACATTCAGGTCCTTACAAATATCGCATTTATACCAAATACTCCTAATTGCATTTTTGTGATGGCAAAAAAACTGAAAACAAAATAGCTGTCCATTTATTGGGTAAGGGCTCAATAAAGTGTGTCATCTGAACTGCCATAAGAAATAAAAGATATGAAAAAACACCTCAGAGTAAACAATATATGCAATGTATGCTGGATGCCATGTACTTAGAATGATGTACATAGGTTCTAGAGAAAATGTGAGGAAATAAACTTTCCCATTCTTGCTTGAGAGGGTGAGAGACTATCAGTATCGAAGGTTGTATATGTTGCCAGCTGCAGCTGATATCTGGTTTTTATTTTACATTTTTTTTCTTTTTGAACAAAGAAAAATTCACTCAAGGGGGAAGGTGCAATGAGCGATATAGCTAAAATAACAAAAATATAAAAGCAAAAGAGATGAATACAATTTTAAAGAATTTTTAAAAGTCAACAAAAAAAGAATTAAGGAGAAGAAGCTAACCATTAGTATCAAATGCTGTACACAGTCAACAATAAGGCTGAAGTGAAGTCATTAAATTTGGCTCCTGGGGGCATCAGGGACCTCAAAATCATCAGTTTTACTTATAAGTGGGGACAAAAGTCACTGGAGTTTAAAGTATGTTGATGAGTAAGTTGTGATGAAGAAGTAAAGATTTCTCTTCTTAGATGTTCAAAAGTAAAGAGCAAATGTTTGAGGGAGTCAGAGGAAAGATTTTTGTTTTGTTTTGCTTTTTTTTTTTTTTTTTTTGAAAAAGGGAACTTGAATATGAAGAGTTTGTAGCAAGAATAAATAAGGTGGTAAAGAGGAGATAAAATAAGAGAGAAAAGATGTGAACATGAAGAGGGATTGGGGGAGGAGGGATCTTTAAATCATGGGCTATTTAAATCATAACTATTCCTAGTATATTACCAAATTAAGCCTTTTATCAGCCATGCATGTTTTAGTATAATTTAGTTTCATTCGTCCTCTGCTTTCCTTTAGATAAAATGATTTCCAGAAGGGAATAGCATTTTTGGAAAAAGGGAGGAGGGTCTTCGTGGCTAGCAAGTGTTCAGTATACATTGAGCAAATAAGACAGAGAGGGCTCAAGCACAAGGCGAAATGGATGGGCAAGGAAGGCAGCGTTCCCTTCTGTAATTGTGTTGCTATGGGCTTAATCCTTATTCATGTTCTATTTATTATTATAATCCAGAAGCATTTATTAAGTGCTTAATTATGCATGCAGAGCACTGGGCTAAGCCCCGAACAAAGAACTCCGCATAGACCAAGTTGGTTTCCTCTAGAACTTTTCTGGCTAAGTCACATGGCGGAGGCAGCATCAGCCAAGGACAAGACTCAGAGGCAGCAAAACACAAGGAGCCCAGCCACTCCTGAAAGAGCTGGGAAGCCTGACAGCCCGTACAAAACGAGCCCCTTCTCTTTGCCTTTGGGCTTCCATCTCCTTCATGACCCCGCTCACTTCTTTGCTAATTCCATCATTCCCCACTCCTCTTAATCAGCCAAAAAGAAAAGGAGGGGAAATCTGCATGTTGGGATGCCTTACTATGTTATAATAGATTTGTATATACTAAAAGCCATGTGTGAAATTTCTGCATTTGTGGGATATTGCCTTAAATTTGGCAGAGATCCCAAAGATGATCCCTTTCCATTCACTTAATTTAGCAGAAGAAGACAGGGAAGAGCTGGCCCAAGATCACACAGCCAGTCAGTGACAGAAGTAGAATTTGAACTTAGATCCTCTGATCAAGAAGTGCTTTGTAACTAAAAAAAAAAGCTCTCTTGATACAAGCTACTCCATGTCGTTTCCATGATCCCAGAGAGCAGAACAAAGAGTGCCTTGAAAATTAAGTTTTCGACAATGTTCTGAGCTCCTCTTTTTCAGTTATCATCTCCCCCTCCCCATCCTTACCCTTCTCTAATCCAACATCCTGTGTGGAGACAGGGGACTGGATGCTTTAAGCTACAAGCTTTTTGTTTACTTACATATTGTGGAGACAAAAATGGCAGACTTTTCATCATCTATCTCTGTGCATGTTGTAGGAAGCAGCTCTGTTATTTCAATTGACACTTAAAGAGCCTAAGAGATAATTGAGGGAAAGCTGGGGAAAACCTTTCAAATTGCTGGTGAGAGTGAGAAAGACAAAGTGAAACATGAGGGAGAAAGAGCCATTAGATTATGGGTCCAGGTAGGTGATATAATGGATAAAGTATTGCACCCAAATCGGAATTCAAATCCTGCCTGAGACATTTACTAGCTGTGTGACCCTGGATAAGTGCTTAATCCCAGTTTGGCTCAGTTTCCCCAACTGTAAAGTAGGGATAATAATAGCATCTATTTCTCAAAGTTATTGTGAGAATTATTTTTTATAATTTTAGTGAGGAGCTTAGCTCAGCACTTGCCATAGAGTAGGTGCTTAATAAATGCTTATTCTCTTCCCTAGTGTCTAAGAGGGAAGTTTATGACTCTGTGCACTCTGAAGTCCCTTAGCTACCCTGTATCCTACTGGGGGAGGAGGGCAAAATACAGCTGCTCAGATAAATAAATAAAAGCATGAGAATGCATCTCATCTTCTTTGCAGAGATAGGATTCTATGGGTGTAGAACACTGGTCTTGCTGAGCTGGGGTTTTTTCCTTTCTTATTCTTTGATAAAGTGAAAACTGGGATTTTCAGTCATGGGTAATATAAAAACAAAAGGTATCAGTAAAATGTACTTTAGAAATAATATTGACAGTGGAAGAAGGTCTCTAGCAATAGAAGGAATGGGGGGCTGTGTCCAGGAGGGGCCATTTGAGCACCTTGAAGGAAGCCTTAAAGAGGCAGAGAGGGAGAGCATCCCAAGCAGAGGCAGGTGATGGGCTGGGCTGGGCTGGGAAAGGGAGGGGCATGTCATTAAGAGAGAATTCTAAGTAGGTCAGTTTGCCTGGGATGAAAGTGAGGGAGAGAAAGCCTGGGAAGGGCTTTAAATGTGGATTTGAATTCAAGATCGAACCGGATAAAGTAGTATCTGGATTGAGGCGTTTCACCTCAGCCTGTAACTAAGTTTGAGGTTCTCTTTGGGTTCAAACGGGTTCTCGACATGAAAATCTGTCTCCTTTCCTGTAATGACATTAATCATTATCTGAATTGTGGACAGAAACCCAACTTTGCTTCTTTCTCCCCCACCCAGCCCCATCTTCTCGAGGATCTCATCTCCATCCTGTAGGCTCCAAAAACGCTGGTTACCACATCATCCACTGCTGTGGGCCTCCTCCCTTAACTTGGCAGTCGAGCAATCCTGCCAAATACCAACCCAGGGGAGGAATGCTCAGGTGAATTTATAATCTTAATTAAATCTCCAAATAGACCCAACCTGGAAAGTCTGCTACAAAGCAAAAACACTTTGGGGGACAATAGCATCTTTGATTGTCTTACGGGAACTTGGAACAAGCCCATCTCCGATGCCCAGGTGTTCACCCATATTCTTTTGACCTGAGGTGAACTTTGAAAGCTGTGAGACCAACTTAGAAATGGAACGTGCTCACCATTTTCCTTCCCTCATCATTGTGCCCTCCAAAGCCCTTCCTAAGCTCCCCTCTCCAGCTACATGGAGGACCCCAGACATTGGTTGTCTGCCCATCACCATCACAATACAAGACCTCCCTGCACATACATTTATTCTTCAAAAAGAAGAGAAAAGGAACAGTTTCCAAAAAAAAATTGTTCTGAAGAAGTTTCAAAAGGACCATGCTCATGGTCAACAGAATGCTCAGCAACACAGCAAAAGAATAGCCACAGAAAATATGAGCTACAAGATGAGAACATGAATTTGGGGGGGGAGGCTCATTAACTACGATTTAACAGCAATAACTGACAGCCATGACACCCTTTAAGGTCATCAAGTACTTTGTATACATCATCTCATCGGAGTCTCTGAGAAGTAGGTGCTATTATCTACATATATTAAGGACCAGCAAACTGAGACAAGTGGCTGAAATCCCAGTTTGGTCACACAATAGTTCACATCAAGGTGGACTCTGAACCTTGATCTTCCTGGCTCCACATCCAGCCTCTTTTGCATCTTGCCATGCTGCCCTATCACCACAACTATTGTCTTAATGCATCTCTTTTGTGTAAGGAGGCCAATAATCATACCATAGAGGCATTAAACAAACAGCATTGTGGGAGGAAATCCTTCTCCATCATATGTTATTATGATTCATTCTGAGGCTCTCTCAGTCCATATAGTGTTTGTTGTAAATAAAATATGCATTTTATATTTAGAATAAAAATGTAAAATTACAAACACACACACAGACACACACAAACAGACACACACACACACACACATACTTCACACAATGGCTGGCCATCTGGACCAAACCATGGGAAATTCTATGAAAAATAAATTTGAATTCTAGCTCTAACATTTGACTTCATGTGGAAGTCACTTTGAGTCAGTCACTTAAACTCTTTAAAACTCAATTTCCTCTTCTGTAAGATGGAGGAAGGGATAACAGGATGTAGAGCCCCCAGTTCCCTTTCAGCTTGAACAACTCAAAACATTGCTCACTCTATTGTTCTTTGAGCATTACTCTTTCTCCACTGGCTTTAAGTATGAGTATTTAAGTTGGACTCCAATCCTGCACTTCCTGAGATCATTTTACATGAATGGCTTCTATTCTAAGTCTCTCCCTTCACCCCCAACATGTACAGCCCCAGGTCAGAGTGTATGGCTGCAGGAGATGATCTACAAACATGGGGCAGGGGTACTCCGGAAAGAAGGGGAACAATAATGAAAGCATAAGAAGTAGGGATGAATGATGCCCTTCATTTTGAACAACTCCACAGAGTCAGGGAGCATCCATGGGATGCATCTTTGTGTGTCCTGTGAGGAGGGGAAGGAGGGAAGCTGTTCAAATTGGTCAAGGGGGTTAGGACTGAGAGGGAAAGAAGGAAGACCGCAAAGAGAACTCTGTGAAAGGGGTTGAGGTGAGGTGGGGAAGGTTCCTTACAATTTATAAATATCAGGAGACTCTCCTGGGTTCCCGGAAAGCTGACCAGCCATTGCCTGGAAGCCACTTACCAGAGAGCAGCCCTCTGGGCTGACCTGCTCCGAGCAGAAGGAACAGCTGCCCAGCAATGCTGGAACTCTTAGCTCGTGTTGACTTGGGGCTCTTAAATTGTTTCTGTCCAGGACCCCAGTCTGGCTCCAACAGCCTCAGGGGATATTCCAGGCTTTGCTACTAGAGGAGTAAACCAAGGGCCAGAGGGAAAGTGACTTATCTGACTCAGCGCCAGGACTTGACCCAAACTCTTTGGAATCCAAACTCTTGTCTGGTCCATGCTTTCTCAGATCATCCATTTGCCTAAGAAAAGAACGTGGGCTGCTCATCATAAACAGTGCTCATGAGCAAAGGACATTGTAGGCTTTGTCAACTTTTAGGCCCTTATAGAGAGATGAAGATTATTATCTGTGACCAAAAACCAGTCATCAACAATGGGCCAAGGATGATAAACACCAGCCTAACTGAAGAGTCAGGGATCTTCCCTTCTCCCTGCTCCAGCCCAACAACCCCCATTAGACTTCAGAGACCCATTTACGGCCTCCATAATCCCCAGCCTCCAACACAGAGGCAAGCACACAGTAAGAACCTAATGAATGCTTTTCTATCCAGTTCTAAATGTTTTTCCACCTATTCCAAATGACTATTCAATAACTCGTTATTAATCACCTACTATGTGCCAGGAACTATGCTAAGCAGTGGGGATAGGAACAGGAGAGAACTGGTGATGAGATTTGACTAGGATTGAAAACTCCTGAGGGACAAAACTTTTTCACTGCAGGTTAATTTCTTCTCTACAACCAAATTGCATCCCCCAACCCCAGCCAGTTCCCAGCCCAGCTGTAATTTTCCTTAGTATTCAATGACCCAACTTAAGAGCCTTTAGAAAAGTCCAAGTCAAGGGCATTGAAAGGAAGAAAGAGGAACTAGAAGGGAGTAATTTTAAAACCAATCTGAAGTTAGATGAACCTAAAAAGCTGCTTGCTGAACCGGCTGTCATCTTACATCATTACACCAATTATTTTTAAAATTAGGTGATATATCAGGTGATGGGCAGAGAATGAGCTCCAGGCAGCCACTTCTGCCAGCAGTGTGGCTGATTATACTGTTTATGGGTGATTGCAATAAAATGATAGGTCAGGGCTTACCCTGGCACATCACAGATGGCAGGGAGTACATTAGCAGTTTCAAGACTTATATACAAAAGTGAAGGCAAGTACCATCACAGAGCATCCCTGCCCCTGTGAATGCTAATTCTAATTTTTCCCTTAATGAAATCAACTAACATGCATGACATGGGGCAACTTCATCTGTATTTTCCAAGAAGATCCAGAAACTAATTTTTCTCCTTTTTCTATCAAGACAAAATAGATGTTTACACCTTGGAGAGAAGGTTGGGCACACATGCTCATGTGATAGAAGGTCCTAAGGTCCAGAAGGGGAAAGGGTGCACATTTTCCAGGGTGACAGAGCTAATTAGTGGAACTTCAACCCAGGATTGCTGCTTCGGTACTCTTTCCACTTCCCCTCATTACCTCAATTTATCAAGTTTCCATACATCCTCCCCTTGGCCCTGGGGTCTGCCCTGGAGGTGGCCAGATTTATGGACATGAGTAGATTTAAGACCAGTGGACACAGCAATGACTGACAAGCACCGCCTCTGAGCCGGGCTGGAGTTCTGGAATGATAGGCCCTTTATATTTCCAAAACTCAAGGCTAGCACTATATATATTAGGCTCTGCCCAGAGCTGGAGGACATATGTGAAAGATCAGATCCCCAGATCAATAAGCCAGATTGAGAGTAATGTCCAAATAGCTTTCTCTAACTCAGGACTGTTTTTGAACTTCCAATTGTCATTCATGATCACTAGCTGCTCTTGTGGTTCCAGTGAGCTAACCAGTCTAAACACCCAACTCCTGAAATCTCCTGTGAGTCAAATATATTTCTTAGTTGTCTTCCAACCTCATTACATTAGCTTGCCAGAGTAGACATGTCTTATAGTCCTGACTACATCATTGAACTATTACTGGGGCAGAAGACTTTCAGGTATTCCTTGCAATAATGGGATTTCTTTCTGTTCTTATCAAAAAAAAAAAAAAGGTGACAATCAATGTGAAGTAAAGACAGCTCATAGAAAAATGTGCACAGGGCTTTGTAGGCAGTTTGACTTCCAAGCCCAGTCTGTCTTAGCTGTGTGACATTGAACAAAACCCTCACCTTCTCAAGAAAGGACCTATGTCAAGGTCTTGAAATTTCTTCATTTGTAAAATCAGGGTTTACCTCAATGTCTTCTAGGGTCTCTTCCCATTCTATAAATATGCTCTGACTCCAGAAAATCTGAGCTCCCTGGTCATGTCAGTATTAATACAACTGAACCTCAGTTTAGATTGAGAGGGCTAAATTACAGATTCCTTCTAGTCCTAAATCTATGATCTCATGAGCCTATGAAATTAAAGTAATGCACTGGTTCTTGTCAAGAGATCCACTTAGGCCTTACTTTCACTCTAAAAACTACCCAAAGCACTGAAGTTGGCCAAAACTTAGAGCAATCTTGCCTTCTTAATAGTTCTGTTAACACTATCCCGAGCCTGCTGCAATAGCAGCTTTCTCCAACCCCAATGCTGACTACAGCATGCTACTTTCCCTGGCCGTGGTGCTGATCTGGTCTCTAATAATAAGGCCAAAATACGGCACTGGACCGATTGATATCAAGAGGTGCCTTCTAGTTTCAAGATCAGTTATTCTATGAACAGTACAAGAAATAGGTTTAATATCAGGAATCCATCTCCCTAATTTTTGGAACTAGATTGGTGCTATTTTAAAATAATTTGAGCATTTTTATGAATGTTTTCCTTTTAGCAATGCACAGGGCAAGGGCTTACTCTCTTCACTTAATACTCAGAATCTGCTTTGAAAATAACAGAGAGGGGCAGTGAAGTGGAGAGAGCACTAGCCCTAAAATCAGGAGGACCTGAGTTCAAATCTGCTCTCTGACACCTAACACTTACTAGCTGTGTGACTCTGGGCAAGTCATTTAACCCCTATTGCCTCTACCCACACAACAAACAGAGAAACAAATTGGCATCATATGCTGAAATTCATCCATTTCCTCTATGTGAGATACCACATGTACCACAAAGTAGTTGAGTTAGACCTTGCCAAATGAATGAGGAATACCACCAAGAAAGTGTGGCAGAGTGGGAAGCTCACTTGACCTAGAGTACAGTGACACAAGTTTGCTCTACTTGGGAGATCATTGCCAAAAAACCAAAGTATTCTAAGTAACCTTCCTGAGGGCAGAGACTCCTTTATCTTTGTGCAGCCAGCTCCTAGAATAAGACTTTGATGCCTACAAGGCATTTAATTAAATGCTTAAGTTTTCCTGCATTAAATTGTATTATATTATGCACTTATAGGTATAGGTACTTTGGGGAACTGAGAATAACACTAGCAATGATCCAACTAAGTCTGCCCAAGCCCAATTCTACCCAAGGGGTCTGTCTTTCCCTTTAACCTTGGACTTTTCCCTTGGACAGCAATGATGCTGAGTGACAGGAAGACATTTTCATGTCATGACTCTTCTTGAGCAATGGTTGTGAGCCCATTTCTAGCATGTATAAGGAGAAAATTAGGGTGACTGATTAGGATGGAAGTGAAACAGATTCTTCATAGGAAAAATCCACATATTTTAACTATGGCAAAAAGAACTTTACTAAAATAATACTTTTTACTCAACAAATTACTTAGTAGATATTTAATTTGTGCGTCTTATTCATGGAGAAATTGTCATAGGTGTATGTGGAATTATAAGATTTGGAACAGGTTCTTGGAGATCATCTACTCTCACTCTCTTATTTTACAGATGAGGAAATGGAGCCCACAGAAGAAAAAAACACATGCTTAGGATAACTAGTTATGATGATGATGATAAATAGTTAGCATTTATGTGTTGTGTACTGTTTTCTAGAGCCCCCAAGTTGGGATGACAAAACATACTGTGCTTTGTAGAGTCTCCATGCCAGGGTGGTTAAAATATACCATTTTAGTGGAGGAGTGATGAGATGGAACTCCTGAGATTGGTTAAAATATGGAGTCCATTTATTCCTAGTTCTTTCATCCGTATATACCCTAATACCCTTATGTTACCAAAACAACACTGCTCATGCACTAAGTATATACTTTGCAAGTGGGACCACATAAACAGCTTGCTATTGTATGTAGTTTGCCACCCGATATCACTCCGCTTCAATTAAAAAAGGTTGTCACCACCCCCTGGACTTCTCAGGAAGGTTGAGAATCCTTAGGGGAGATGGGGAGCTGAACCACACATTGTTAGCAGGTTCCCTCTGGGCTGAAGGGTCGTATGCCTCACCCAGAGTTCCCTCACTATCTGTGGCCCTCTACATTTATGTGCTAGTATTATTATCTCCATTTTATTGATGGAGAAGTTAAGGTAGACAAAGTTTAAATGACTTGTCTAGGGTCACCAGAAGGTAAATGTCTGAGGCAAGGTTTCATCCCAGATTTTCCAAAGGGACTCTATCTTCTATATCATGCTTGAAGGAGAGTAATGCCTTCAAGATAATTAGAGAAGTTTGGAGGAGGAATGGATGGGATTGTTTTGGGGGGAGGGAAAGGGTTTAGGAAACATAATGAGTTTTATCTTGGACATGTTAAGTTTTCAATGTTAATGAGATATCCAGCAGGGAGATAGTGATGTGAGACTGGAGTTCAGGAAAGAGAATGAACCTGGCTAAATAGATCTGAATCTGGAAGTCATTTGCAAAGAGATGATAATTAAACCCATGGGAATGGATAAGGTCACTGAGAGAGAGATAGAGAGAAAGAAAGAGGGCACACAGAGGAAGATAGAAAGACAGAGATACAGAGAGTTGGGAGAGACAGAAACAGAGAGAAAGAGATAGTTTACTGACTGTACTTAGCACAAATGAAATTGTGAATTAATTTGTCATGGTGGATGAAAAATCAGTTTATGAACCGATACAAACTGGATTCAAGTACTGCCTCGGTCACAACTGGCTGTTAGACCTCACCCAAGTCACATTTTCTCTCAGTATTCTAGACAACTTCCTAAGACTATAAGTTAAAGAGTAAATGACAGCTTTCCTTGATGAAGAATGTTTTCACACTAGATCTCTACCAATAAAATCACAACTCCAGGACCTATTCCTGTAAATGTAAAAAAATCTCTGATCTTTTTAGACCTCAGATGAAGTTACATTATCATCAAGTGATAAATCAAATATAGCTGTGTCTCACTCATCAGCCAAAGACCAACCTTCCGAAATCTGCCAGTTTAAAAGGTTAGACTTAACTGACCAGATTGGGGTGGCAGCCCATGATGTCCAATCTCCATGCCCAAGTATGTGAGTTGGCAAACACAAATTCCCTTTGCAGACATTCTCCAAACCGATTGCTCTAGTAAAGGCTAAATTGGAGATCCAACTCTTCCAAGTCAGATCTAAATCTTTAGCTGAATTATTTTTTTCCATCTCCTGAAAAGTGATAACAATAGGGCAAAAGAGAGAAAAATATGAGTTTTCCCAATGTGTCAAGAAGAGACATTTAATATGGCAACCTTTCCTTCTGGGATTCTGAAAACAAATGTAATTTTGGAGAGAAAAAGGTTCATCTTGCCTGCATTTTCTCAGCTTTCCAATATGGTTCATCCCAGAAAATGAATTTCAAATTGGTCACCATCTGTTAGCATCTTTTGTAGAAGGGCAACCCAATCATGAAGAAATGTCTCGCTACTCCATCCCCAATGGAAAGAATTCAACTGAAACTTTGAGTCACTCAACTAATGAATTATTGCAGCCCTTTGATGAAGGAAAGGAGTGGGAACAAGAAAACACATTTTTTCTTGGCAGTTTCTTCAGCATTAACAACATGAATTTAAGCAGTGTTTTCTAAGATTACGCTCCTTATGTGATTTTCATACTATCAAATTCAACATTCTTTATATACCCCTCCTTTCAGACTTCTACCACTGTAATATCAGAGGTCCAGGATTTTAAAACTAGATGGGACATTGGAAATTGTCAAGTGTAACATCTTCATTTTCAGAGGAATAAAATAAAACATAGGCCAGAAAAAGGAAGGCACTTATTCATTGTCAAATGACTACTTAATGGCAGAGCCAGAAAGAGGAGCCAGTTCCTTTATGTTACAATTCTATATTCTCTACCATTTTACCTTTCTAGTTAGTTCTCAATAAATGATATAGTTGGGGAAGCTAGATGATGTAATGGATAGAGCACTGGTGCTGGAGTCAGGAGAACCTGATTTCAAATCTGGTTTCAGACACTTAACCCTTACTAATTATGTGACCCTGGGCAAGTTACTTAGCCCCAACTGCTTTTCCTCAAAAATTTAAATAAATAAACAATGTGGTTAATTTGCTTTTTAAAAAAATAAACACCTCAAAATTATTAACAACTTTAGGAAAATTACAGAATACAAAATAAATCCACACAAATCATCAGGATTTCTAGATATTACTAACAAAACCCATCAGCAAGAGATAGAGAAATTCCATTTAAAATAATTGTGAGCGATATATAATACTTGGAAAGCCATTTGCCACAGCAAACCCAAGAAGCATATAAGTACCACTATAAAAGAGTTTTCATACAACTAAATTCAGATTTAAGCAAATGGAAAAAATCATGGTTTATGAATAGGCCAAGCTAATGAAATAAAAATAATGATTCTACCAGTTTGATCTATTTATTCAGTGCCATGCCAATCAAAATATCAAAAAATTATTTTATAGTGCTAGAAAAAGTAATGATAATATTTATCTGGAAGGACAAAAGCTCAAGAAAATCAACAAAAAAATAAAACAAGTTGGTCTAGTTATTCCAAATCTCAAACTGTATAACAAAGCAGTAATTTTCAAAACAATCTTGTACTAAGAAAAAGAGTGGTGGATAAGTGGAATGGATTAGGTACAAATTATATTATAATAAATGACCATAGTAATCTAGTACATGGCAAACCAAAGATCTAAACTTTTGAAACAAGAACCCACTATTTCACAAAAACTTCTGGGAAAACTGCATGGCATAATTAGGTACAGACCAATGACTCATACCATTCTCCAAGATAAGATCAAAATGAGCATATGATTTATATATAAAGAATGATACCATAAGCAAATTAAGAGAGCATGGAATAGTTTATCTGTCAGATTTAAGGATAAGGGAAGAATTTATGACCAAAGAAGTTATAGAGAGCATTGCAAAATATAAACTGGTTCTTTTTGATTACACAAAATTTTAAAAGATTTGAAAAAACAAAACCAATGCAACCAAAATTATAAGGAAAGCAGAAATCTGGAGGAGGGAGAAATTTTGCAACAAGTATCTCTGATAAAGGCCTCATTTCTCAAATATGTAGAAAACTTAGTCAAATTTTTAAAAGAATATAAGTTATTCCCCAGTTGATACATGGTCAAAGGACTATGAACAGGCAGTTTTCAAAGCTATCTATAGAAATATGAAAAAAAATTCCTAATCACTAGTGATTATAGAACTACAGATTAAAACAACTTGAGGTATCACCTCACACTTACCAGATTGGCTAATCTGACAAAAGAGAAAAATATTGGATATTGGAGGAGATGTGGGAAAACTGAAATACTTATGCACTGTTGGTGGAGTTGTGAAGTGACCCAACCATTCTGGAGAGTAATTTGGCTATAAAACTTTGATCCAGCAAAATCACTAATAAGTCTGTATCCCAAAGATCAAAAGAGAGAAAAGGACCTATTTGTGAAAAAATAATTATAGCTTTTTTTGTGATGGCTAAAAATTGAAAATCAGTTGGGGAATGGCTAAACATTTTGAGGAAATCAATGCTACAATATATAATTATATTCTAAGGCTATATTATATTAATAAGGCTATATTATAATGCTATGAGAAATAACAAGCATGATAATTTTAGGAAAACCTGGAAAGACTTGCATGAATTGATGCATAATGAAGTGAACAGAAACAGGAGTACATTGTACATAGTAACAGCAATATTGTTCAATGGAGAACTGTGAATAACTTAGCTATTTTCAGCAATGCAAAAATCTGCAACAATCCCAGAGGACAAATGATGAAGTATACTATCCACCTCCAGAGCAAGAACTGACGTTTGGATACAGACAGAAGCATGATTTTTTCTCTTTTATTTTTTCTTTTATTCAAGTCTTCTTGTACAAAATTAAACATAATTTCACACATATAACCTACAACTAATTATTTATCATCTCAGGGAAGAGAGAGGTGAAAAAAGAAGAGATGGATAGAATTTGGAAGTCTAAAAATAAAATAGGTTTTTAAAATTGTCTGTTCTATTTATTTTCTGTTCCTTCCAGTGATCAACCTTCATGGAAACTCAGAAAACTCTGGTATTTCTATAAAGTAGAATGAATATTCCAGATCATCTAATTTGGGGGACGATTCAGGTTTTGTCTCATTTCTTTTCATTTGATTTTTCTTTTGGCTACACAGTTGATCACTGTATGACCAGAAGAAGAAAAAAAAGATAAAATTTTAATTATACCTTCAGATTAAGTTATGTCTCAACATACAATATAACATATTATGTTATATAAAATATATTACAATAAAACATAGGACCTTTAAATTAAAAAATGTAAGGGATAGTTATTTGCTAACATTTTGCTGTATCAGAGATTAAAAACAGGATTCAGGACATATGGTATGAAGTATGCCTAGGAAAGTTCAGTCCATGGACCTCTGTTTCCTCATTCTGGATTGGACTAGATGGTTTCTAGCTTCAAAAAATTTCATAATTCTAAGATTTCTTTAAATTACAAATGTCCTTGATGATTTGAAATTGCATTTTAGTAATAAAAATTATGTATTGTTTAATTTAGTATCCAATGGTCCCGAGTTCCTCTCTGTCACAGAAGCCCAAATTTTAACACCATGGCACTGGTGTCAAATAATGATGAAGAAAAGCTCAAGGACATATATGAAGGGGGAAAAGGCAGGTGGTTCTGCTGTAAGAGTAAAGGATAAAGTTTCAAGGTCTTATGATAACTACTTCTCCTTTCTCCTCTCAGTAGTGATTCAGACAGATTAATAGGAGGAGACCAACAAACTCATGTTCTGGACAGGTGAAATGATGATCTGGATGTAAATGGGGAAGAACTCCAGTAATCCAGGGATTCTTAATTCAATATTCTCTGGAACTGAAGGGAAGGGGCTTCCAGAAAGATGACCATGAGAGGGATTGGAAATAAACGCAAACCCTATTTATCATTCCAAAAGAACCTTACAGAAGGCAACAAGTAAACTTAAGAAAAGAAAACAGTAACCAAAAGATTTAAAAGGAAACCCTTGTCAAGATAACTGAGTGAGAAGTGATATCTAAATTCAACCTCTTGTGATATCTAAGTTCATTTTAAAATATCTATGTGATATCTAAATGTGCACATTAGTTGAATCTATAGCATGCTAACAAAAAGAAATCTTAAATTTAACTCAACAAGAAGCATAGTGGCTAAGTTTCAAAACTCCAAAATCCAAGAATATATATTCTGGATAGTCAGGAGAAATTGTCCACCTACTGAGAAAAATTAGTTTAATTCTATTGTGAGTAAAGGATCATAGATATGCAGTTTAAATGCTGCGTTGAAATACCATAATAATTAGATAAAGGTCTATCACATATTAGATGTATAGTCTGTGGAAAATTTATGGAAAGACATGGCCAAGTATACAAAATGCATGAAAAGATTACAGCCTGTATCCATAGGAGTACATACATTGATGACATTATATACATACATATCTATATATCTGTATAGATATAGCTATAGATAGACTAGGGATGTGTACACACACATACACAAACACACGGACGGACAGCTAAGTAACACAGTGGATAGAGAGTCGAACCTGGAATCAGAAAGACTCATCTTCATGACTTTAAGTCAGGTCTCAGACATACCCTACATGTGTGATTCTGGCCAAGCAGTATCTCAACAGCACAGCTGGGCCTGGCATTCCTTATCAGCAGAAGTTCTCTCGGTCTTCTTGCACTCAGACTCCAAACTTCCCACTCTCCCCAGGACGTAAAAGTTTCTGTGGTTGGCTCTGGAGGCTACCTCTGAACCCAGCTAGCTCTACAGCTCTCAGATAGCTATTTTTATGGAGCTGACCTAGAAGTAGTCACATTTTACACCTACCAAACCCGAGGTCTTTCTTCCAGGCTCCTCCAGTTTTCCCAGAAGGACCCTTATTCTGTCCCAAGTTTCATTTGTTTTTCCCTGGCCCATGTTGGTTATTTTGTTTATGAGGGAAATCTGGAGAGACTGGAATTTTCTGACCTGCACATCTTCCCAGAATCCTCCCTTACTTTTGTCTTTGTATCTCTAGTGCTTACCACTGTGCTTTGGACACAGTTGTTGCGTTTGTATAATTATAACTACTAGTATTTGTATGGTAATTGACATATGGACTTACTATATGACCTGTTTTGTAGGATCTAGAAAAGGAAGCCGGTTAATAATCAAGTGAATATGATTTTTAACTAATTTATCTAATTTGAAGATTCATTATATATCCTAGAAATTATTTCTATTTTGGAACAATTTATCGTAAGGTTTCCTTAATCCCTATCTACTGTCACTGTTCAGTCATTTCAGTCACGGCCATCTCTTCATAACCCCATTTTGGCACAATTTTTAATATACTTCTAAAAAGTAAATGTTATGCAATGGAGATTAATGGTTTCATGAAGAATCTTGCTTTGTGTTCTGTTGGATATTTAGAAATGTTCTTTATTGTTGTTGTGTTTAAGTTCAGAATAAAATAATACAAATTTTAAAACCAATGACACTTTGTCTTTAAATAAAAGCAAGAGAGTAAATGGACATTACATGTGAAGCAAAATCATTTTGAGTATTTAGTTTCATCAGGATGATACTGGTTACAGGGCAAAATCAGACAAGCACATGACAAAGCTGGAGGAGTGGGGGGAGGTGGGGAGGGTCTAAGACAGGGGGTGCTGGGGCAGAACATTTTCCAACATCTTTAAAAATTCATGACCATCTATTAAACTCTCAAACTTTCACCACCATCATTTAAAATTTTGGTTATGGGGACAACTAGATAGTTGATTGGTTAGAATACTGGCTCTGAGGTCAGGAAAACCTGAGTTCAAATCCAACCTCAGACTCTTAACACTTATTAGCTGTGCGACTCTAGACAAGTCACTTAACCCAATTGCCTCGACCACCCCCACAAAAAAAATAGTTATGTTCTGGTCATTCTGACCCTATTTAAGAGATCATAAGATGTAAAAGATGTCATCAGCATCTCATCCCTGAAAGAGCTTCTGGCTATCACAGTCCTGTAGCTTGGCCAACAGTCCAGGGGCATTGAATTCCAAACTCATAAGC
Source organism: Antechinus flavipes (assembly GCF_016432865.1). Taxonomy (NCBI): domain Eukaryota; kingdom Metazoa; phylum Chordata; class Mammalia; order Dasyuromorphia; family Dasyuridae; genus Antechinus; species Antechinus flavipes. The sequence continues at coordinate 677,241,903 of NC_067399.1, forward strand.
ATTTTTCAAGGAAGTTACCACTGTGGGACTCCCGGACTGGGCTGAATCTAACTGGCCCAGACTCAGCAATATTTAGTGCTGATCATTGAGCTCTTTGATATTCATTTTCCTTTAAATCAAGCCCTAAGTAAAACCTGATTCTTCACTCGGACCAAACTCTGAGGATTGTACCGAGAGGCCATTAAATCAAATGTGGGTATTTTCTGTTCTGCCCTGGCATCATAAACCCTTAAGATGACTCAACTGGCTGCCGTCCAACTGCAGATGATTCTATGCTGTTCTCTTAGTCCCTACCCATGGATGTGGCTTCCAGGAGAGGAAGCTGGAAGCCAGTTCTCCAGGAGCTGATTTTCAGGGAAGGAGACAGAAATAAAGTATTTTTTTTAAACTAGGAAAGCAGCACAGTACAGTGGAGAGAGTCCCAAATTCCATCCTAATCCTGCCTTTACATGAGCTTTGTAGTCAAAGGAGCTGGATTCTAATCCTGCCTCTATTATTTATTAGCTATGTGGTTTCTGAAAAGTCACTTGACTCCTCTGGCTTCCCTTTCTAAAACACCCTTAATGCTCAATCAGTGCTCCTCGTTTTTCTTGTGTTCTTTGAATCGACTTCATGATCTGTCATCTGAAAGAATTCTACACCTCATTCCATAAAGGATTCTTGTCTGTGGCTTTCATAAAGTCAATCCTTCATAGAGGATGGTTCCAGTATGCTGAAGACCTTCTTTTTGTCTTCTTGATAATAGTAATAATAATAATACCAACAACAACAGCAAAAACTGGCCATTTTTGTGATATTTAAGGTTTACAGAACTCTCAACAGATATTTTTATGTCCCCAGAACAACCCTCTGAGGTGGGGGACTATTATCACTATGATTTTTCAGTTGAGAAAGCTGAGGATCAGATAAGTTCAGTGACTTGTAGGGGCCCCTAGCTCCTACAAGCCACTGGCAGGTCTTAAATCCAGGTCTTCTTTTTCTTATTTTGTGGAGCAATTGTGGTTAAGTGAGTGTCCCAGAGTCATACAGCTAGGAAGTGTTAAGTGTCTGAGGCTGGATTTGAACTCATGTCCTCCTGACTTCAGAGCTGGTGCTCTATCCTCTGGGTCATCTAGCTGCCTTAACCCAAGTCTTCTTAGCTCCAGCATCAGGCCTCTACTGACTGACTACACCCTATTCCTTATCTGAAAGGTCCCGCGAAAATTCTTCTCTGCCAGCTGTTACCACTCGGTCTTTCCTTTTCTGGTTTTCTGGGTCTTTACACTGGTTTTCCATGTTACTTCTTGCCCCCTCCCTCTCTCCATGGCCTCCAGAAATCATCCTCTTGCCTGGTCCATAGCTACCTTCCTTCCCCAAGGAAAAATGGGGGCTAAAAAGACAAGTCCTGGTGTCAAGTAACATCTTGGGATCATGTAACCCCTGAAACACACACGAACGTGCAAAAGATTTCAAACTTGTCACGTTCAAGAAGGGCGATTGAAGATGAGGATTTGTGAGGTTTTTAAGTCTCATTTTCCTACCTTTGTGTATCCTTTTGTGTGTTTATTTTTCCTGAAGTCTCTGGACTGAAAAATTCTATTAACTTAATAGCATTATTTGAGTAAATACATGACAATTTGGCCTCCACACAAACATTGATCTCATTAAGGAAATAAAATTCAATTTTCAAACAATTTATGCAAACATACTTAATATAAATCACGGACTTAAACAGTCGCACTTCCTGTTGCTAGAGCCTCATCCCTCTGAATTGGAGTTGCCTAGAAAAGGAGATTTATGTACACAGAGACGTGTGTCTATTTAAATTGCATCTACTGGAAACTGACAAGCCTCTGTATGGTCCCATCCTTCATTCTGAGTTGAACCCCACTCTATACTGATAGAAACTAGACAACTGGAGATCCCAGAGACAAATCCATTCCATCGCCAGCAGCTCCAACTCTTCAGAATTTTTTCCTGACCTCAACCTTAAATTAATTCTTTGCAATTTCCACCCCTCTCACTGATTGCTGTTCTCTGAGCCAAGGAGAACCCAGCTAAGCTCTCTTCTGCCTCTCTGTTACAATATCAACACAAATGGGTCTTCCCACAAGCCCTGCAGGTGAATAAAGCCTGCTTTCTGTTTTCTTCCCCCAGAAGAATGTGAGCTTCTTGGGAGTAAGGACTCTTGCTTTTTGGTCTGTATTCCCAGTGTTGAACATGTTTCTTTGTATACAGCAAGCACTTAGTAACTTATTTTTCATTCATTCATTTACTCATTCACTCATTGTATGTATGCAATACATGTATGCAACAGTCCTTCAGACAGAATCATAGCATCATAAACTTCCATTGGCAAAGCGTCCCAGAAACCGCAAAATCCAACCTCTGTGTGAACAAGAATTTTGGCTCTAATCTCCCCTCCCCAGTTAGTGATCTCTCGGCATCCATTTAAAGCTCCCAGAAAAAGAAAATTGCTTCTCTAGGCAGTCCATCCACTCTGGGACAAGGTCAGCTTGGGATTCCTGACATGAAACCCAAGCCTGCGTTTCCTATTCTGTTCTTCCTGGTTCTCCCTTCTAAAGTCATTCAGAACAAGGGCCAACATCCTTCTGCAAGATAATCTTTCTAATAACAGACCATCTTCTTCCCTATTCTCCAACAACAAAAAAATAGATTCATTCTCTTCCCCAGACTTATCATCTTCAAGTTATCTGCCTACAACACCATCTCTGGTCCTCTCATCATCCTGATAGATTTGCTCTGAGTGTTCTCCAATCAGCACCATTTTTTTTGGAGCTTTTTATTTTTCAAAACATATGCGTGGACAGTTCTTCAACATTAACCCTTGAAAAACCTTGTGTTCCAATTTTTTACCCTTCCCCACGGCCTCCCCTAGATGACAAGTAATCCAATCTATGTTAACCATGGTAGAAATATGTTCAATCCAATATATGCATGCAACTTATATAATTATTGTGCTGCACAAGAAAAATCAAATCAAACCAGTAAAAAAAAAAGCAGAATAAAATTCAAACAAACAACAGAAAAAGTGAGAATGCTATGTTGTGTCCATACTCAGTTCCCACAGGCCTCTCTGGGGGTAGATGGCTCTTTCCATCACTGAACAATTGGATGGTTTGAATATCTCATTGTTGAAGAGAGCCACATCTATCAGAATTGATCATCATATAATCCTGTTGTCAGCATCATTTCTTAACTAGGGCACCCAGATCTGGACACAGCATTTGTCAAGGATTGTTGAAAACACAGGGAATCAAGGCTAGTACCGAAAATTCTTTGCCCCCAAACTCATCATCCTTACCTGTGTACGTGACTTGTGCATTTCTTTCCCACGCTGAATGGTCTTTGGGGGGTGAGAAGAGTCGACTGTGGATCTGAAAAAAAAAAAAACATGTCCACCAATCTGATATTTGTTTTGTTTGTTTATTAGATATATGGTCTTTGGTCATGTATGGCAGAAACTCTGGGAGAATCTGTGTTCTTTCAAGGAGATGCTAGCTATGGAACTTCATGAACATCCATTTTTACCTCTTATTACAACCCATAAATTAAAATAGGGTGCCATGGAGAACCGGAGGCAAACACTAGATAAACTTCCTTAATCCATTAACACTGTGAAAGTTTCTGTCAGGCAGATTTTGTAGGGAGAACATTTTGTCATTTTCCATTTCCCATGCCTGCCCACAGTATTCTGCCCTCAAACAAGGGGAGTTTTTGGTTTGTTTTCTATTAAGGATCCATTGATTGGTGACCTTTAAACAGCTTGACTGTTCAGGGTACTGGGCTAAACACCCTGTTGGGCTTTTCTAAAAAGGACCATAAAATTAAGGGGTAGTGGACAACCCTGTGACTTTACAGACCACTCGGGTGTTTCCATTGGTTTTTCTTTTTAAAAGAAAAGACTGAGTAAAAGAATAATTTTCCATGGTGCTTAGAAATCAATCAGCCAAGCATTTAAGTGCCTGCTATACTGTAGTTCTAAGTACTGGAAATGCAAAGGAAGGCAAACACACAGTTCCTGCCCTTGGTGAGTTCATATCCTAGTGGCAGGAACAATATGTAAATAATTAGGTACATACATACAAATACGACCAGGAAAGAAGAAAAAAAAGCAAAATCTGCCTCCGCCTTTGCCAAGGAGCTAACACTAATAAGGGAGGAAGAGGGGGACGTGCATATTTAGTAAGTAGCACATACTAAAAAGATCTTGAGTGCCTAAGGAGTGATTGTGGGGGTGAATCGAAAAGGACTCCGTCTGAAGGGTCACTCATACAATGGCTTCCCCCCTTCCTCTGCATCTTAACCAATGCTCTACAGCATCTGTGACATCCCTTCTTTCCCCTGCCTACCCCCATTGGGCCAGTTACACAGTCTCAGAATATCAGAGCTGGCGCTTATCAATCACCAGTCATGATTTTGTCCAAGGAAGAAGCTGGAAACCAGAGAGATGATGGAGATGACTCCAACAGTACAAAGTCCCACAACCATGGTGCTGAGAGCACTCTGCAGCCTTCCCTTGCTCAGTCTGTCGTGTATCTCGTTTTTCTGGGTCCCCCCCTTACCCCTGCCTCGAGCGCCCGGCTGACACCCTCTTTACCCACTTCTACTGGTATGGAAGTTCTTCGAGCAGAGACTGATATTTCTTGGCTTTCTATCCCTTGGCTTTATATCTATGTGGGACCCTGTACAAAGTAGGTACTGAATTGATAGTCACCAGGACAGATGGATGTAAACCTTCCCTTTGTTTCCAGCGTGCCACGAGTAGTGATGACAGCAGAAGATGAAAGAAGTGGACCATCATGGGCACATAAACAAGACATAGAGCCGACTTTCTCACCTTTCCACCACCCCACTATTAACCATAAATCTCCAGTCATCCCCTTGTCCTAGACAGGATCATGCTCAGTAGACAAGTAAAGCATAATGATCACAGCTGGGGCTGGCATTTATATAAAACTTTAAAGTTTGCAAAATGCTTTATATTTATGACTTTTTATCTATACAACAACTTCACAAGAAAGATGCTATTTATTCCCATTTTTCAGATCCAAAAACTGACACAGGGAGAGCTTGAGTGACTTGCCCAGAATCAACAAAGTTAAGTGTCTGAGGCAGGATTTGAATTCAAATCAGCCTCTCTCCAGGTTCAAAACTCTACCATCTGGATTCTTTTGGAGTCAGGAGAAATCTGGATGTGAATCCTCCATCTGACACTTTCTAGCTGGTTCTGTAATGTCTCAAGCTTCTGTTACCTAAAATTGTGCTAATGTGGTACCCTGGGGGACCATTGCCAGCATCAAATGAGATCGTGCCTGGAAATTCGCTCTCCAAATCACAGGGTCAGAGACTAACTAGAAGGGACCTCAAGGCAGCTGCTCAGCACCCTCATTTAACGGATGAAATAACAAGTCTCGAGAGGAGAAGCCCTTTGCCTAAGGTCTCGCAGGTAGGAAGCTGCAGTATCGGGGTCAAACTAGTTCCTCAGATGTCTCCACAGCAACCATACCTCAATAAATGCCCATTAACATCGCCATCATGTCTTTGGGAAGATATATATTTAAACCAACCTTAATAAGCAACATTTAAATAAAACTTAAGCAGAGTTTCTTCAAAGAAAATTTCAGAAATGAATGTACTTTTTTCAGCAGAGAAATAAAATTAAAATGTAGCACACTGGACCTGAGGTTAGAATTAGCATCTCATTTTTAAATGGAGTTTGGCAGAAGACAGAGTGTTATCATCACATAAATAACAAACCAAAATATGCCTCAAAGATGTTCTAGGCAAGAAATTTCTTTTGCATAAGAAATGATAAGTTTCCTGTTTTGGGCTATTGTCTTAGATATGCTATTTTAAAAAACTTTACTCTACATGTGTCTATATGCACAGAGTTGTGTGTACGTGTGCACATGTGCTAATAGGTATCTCTAACAAGTCCCGTGAGCTAGTTCAGCAATGTCTACCACACAGAATTCACTTCCTTTTGTTAGGTTTCTACGTGTGCCCTAGATTCCTCCAGCCAGAGCCCCTTCCCAAGAGTAACCAAGGTGAGGAGGCAATGAGTCCAGATCCTCACAGCCTGATTCGTACTGGGAGGACACTAGTGAATTCCCAGTGTGTGACCCCCAACTGAGGATCATGCTTTTGGTCTTCTGTAATCATTGTTCTCAGCCTTTCCACCTTCTTCCTGAGATTTGTGGATGAATGGTGAGGTCCTCAGATAGCACCAAAGACCATTTACTTGTTAAGACTGTAGTCCAGAGAATACCCCTAGTCTGGATCATCTAGGAGTTCTCTGTGGAATCTACCTAGTCCTGTAATGGCCCTTGGGAGTATTAATTACCAAAGAGCTTCTAGAGAGGAATCTGTGCAGGAAGGCTATCAATCAGGTGGCCTGAATTTAGAGATTATTGATTTATAAGGATTCGGTGGGTGGGCAATGGGGAGGGAAGGAAGAAGAATCATAAGATCATAGGTTTGGCTCTAGAAGAAATCTCAGAGGTCATCTGGTCCAACACACTTATTTTTAAGAAAAAGGAAACTAAGTAAGGTACAGAGAGAAAAGCATGTCCAAGATCATAACAAACTGATGGCAGACAGGGGTCTCTCATCCAGAGCTCCTGATTCCTAGGTTAGGTCTCTGTCTACTGGACCAATTCTTGTAGATTATGTGGATTGAGGTCTCAGCTTGAGGTCATTCACTCTATGAACCTGATCTCCCATGAGATCACCATGTCTTATTTCAATTTGGAGTCTCCACCAGAATCTAGTCTAGTGCTTTGTCCACAGTAGGTGCTTAATAGATGTATGCTGAATTAAAAGCAAGTTCCTTTTAAGACTTTAATGGGTTTTAAAGCAACCGAGTTGGGGAATAAGTGCTAGAATTGGAGGGAGAACCTGAGCTCAGACTGACTCTGCTAGCATGATTGTTTCAATTGGCAAATTATTTCATATCACTGGGCCTCCATGTTTTTATCTGTGCAATGATGCAGGTAGAAAAGATGAGTTTGGAAGTTCCTTCCAGTTCCAGACCTGTGATATATAATTTTTCTGATTCTATATTCCTTAGAAAACAGGCCATTAGCCCTTCAAGACTCCAAGCCTTTCCAGAGTTTTCAATAAGAGTAAATGGTTATGAATGTACCCAAGACTTGAGGAAAGCAGATCACAAAACGTTCAGGGCGATCACAGAATCCCATGTATCTGTGTATTCAGAATTTCAATCTTGGGCATCTCCTATCTATCTTAGACTGATTTCCCTGGTAGCATTTAAGGCCATAGAATGTTCCTTATTAATCCAAGACAGGAGATGCCCAAGAATGAAATTCTGAAAATACAATGGGAAATAATTCCAAAGAGGAAGAAAAATGGCAGAGGGATGTGGATGCACAGGGAACTCACCAAAGAAGATAAACTTTAAAATAAATGTATAGAAAAAACAATCAAGACCTAGGAGCAGGAGATGAATATAAGAGTTTAAAACAGCCCTTTAAAAATAGCAGCAGAAAAGGGGAAAACTCAGAATGAGTCAAGGTTGATAAGGCAAGGACAAGAGAAAGGATTTCTTTTGTCTATATGAGGAGAAAACGGACTGAGAATTTTTATCAGGCTGGAAGGGACCATAACAACTGATAACAAAGATACAATAGAGATACTTCACTTGTCTTTTGCTCCTATTTCTTCTACCAAGGAGAATAATGATTTATTCTGGAAGTGACAGGAAAAATTGATGCCAAAGATAAGTAAAAATCAATTAATCAATACATATTTATTAAATACCCATGTGCTACCCACTGTGCTACATTAGATAACTCAGTCCTTTTTCAGCTATGCCCAGCTTCACGATCTCATTTGGGATTTTCTTGGCAGAGTGATTTGCCATTTCCTTCTAATAAAGTTCATTTTACTGATGAGGAAACTGAGGCAGATAGAGTGAAGTGATTTTCCCAGACTCACACAGTTAATAAGCATCTGAGACTGGATTTGAACTCAAGAAGATGCTTCTTCCTAACTCCATTGAGCTACTCAGCTGCCCGTAAAGATTTTGTTATAATTGTTTAGTTATTTTCATTTGTGTCCAACTCTTCATGAAGGGGAATGGTTTGTCATTTTCTTCTCCAACTCATTATATGGATGAGGAAACAGTCAAATAGGATTAAGTGACTTCCCTGTGGCCTGACTCCAAGTCCAGAACTCTATACATTGCCCCCCTAAGGATACAAAAAGAGGCAAAAGATAGTACCTGCTCTCAGTGAACTTATACTCTAATGAGGGAGACAACATACAAAGAAATATATGCAAACAACTAATGTACAGGAAAAAATAGGAAACAATAAAAGGCACTGAATTGGTAAGAGAGCACTTGCTACCCTTGATACATTCAAGAAATCCTGGCAGAGATGAACTACATCCTTGGTTTCTGAAAGAACTGGCTGATGTGATTGGAACCACTGAAGATGATATTTGAAAGAACATGGTCATCAAAAGAGAAAAGGTCAAATGTCTAGATTTGTTTAAAAAATTGGAAGAAAAGAGTTTTAAAATGTTAGGTCAGCAAACTTGATTTATATTACTGGGGACCATTAAAAAGAATATCAGTGAGCATACCCTTTGATCTAGCAGTGTCACTGATGGGTCTGTATCCCAAAGAGATCATAAATGTTTGTGGCAGCCCGTTTTGCAGTGGCAAGGAGCCGGAAATTGAGTGGATGCCCATCAGTTGGGAAAGTGATGGGGTATGAATGTTATGGAATATTATTGTTCTTTAGGAAACAATCAGCACAATGATTTCAGAAAAGACTGGAGAGACTGACATGAACTGATGCTGAGTGAACAGAATTAGAAAAACTTTGTACACAGTAACAGCAAGATTATGTCATGATCAACTCTGATAATTCAGCTCTTCTCCACAATTCAGAGATTCAAGACAATTTCAATAGATTTGGGATGGAAAATGCCATCCACATCCAAAGAGAGAACTAGAGAGCAAAGCAAAGAATTTCCATATTTGGTTTTTTTGTTTTGTTTTTGCTTATTTGCTTTTTCTTTCTCAGAATTTTTCCTTTTTGGTCTGATTTTTCTTGAATAATATGACAAATATGGATATATATTTTAAAAGATTGCACATATTTATAATCTTTATAAAATTGTTTGCTGTGTTGGGGAAAGGGGAGAGAAGGGAGAGAAGAAAACTATGAATTACAAAATTATTATTATTATTGGATTGTATAGCATTGACATTACAAAAATTCATGTTGAAAGCTATCTTTACATGTATTTAGAAAAATAAAATAGTATCGATAGGGCAAAAAAAGAATGGTGAATATTCAACTCAATTCAATAAACATTAAGTACCTACTATGTGCCAGGCACCGTAGTAAATCCTAGACAGGACTTAGAAAGGGAATTTAGAATTTAACTCAGAAAGGGAAATAGCAATTACAAAGAGCCAGTCTGGCTTCATCAAAAATAGGTCATGGCAAACTAGCCTCATTTCTTTTTTGACAGGATTACTGAAGTAGGTGATGAAGGGAATGCAGTGAATATAGGTTGCCTTCATTTCATCAAAACATTTGATAAAATTTCACATATCATTGTTGTGGAAGAAATGAGAGGTAGCTTAGAAGCTAATCCAATTAACTAGATTCCGAACATGTTGGCTGACTAGCAAAAGCAGTGTTTCATAGTTGGATGTCAATTTTGTATCAGGGCTTAGGTAAAGGCAGAGATGGTCCTTATCAAATCTGCAGATGACCCAGGAAGGAACAACTAATGCCCTAGTTATGCAATGAACCCAAAGGATCTTAATAGGTTAACGCAGGAGTATCCAACTTGAGTGTGTGTGTGTGTGTGTGTGTGTGTGTGTATGTGTGTGACCAGATTGACGTGTAATAGAGAAATGTTCCATAAAATAAATGAAAATATAACACAACATATATGTTAATTTGTGGCTTTTTAAGTTAAGGCAGCCATAAGAATCCATTTCTATTTGAGTTCACATCACCAAGCTAAATTTTTGGACTGAAACTGGTAAAATAAAATTGAATAGGGTTAAGTGTAAAGTCTTACACTTGGGCCCAAAAAACAACTTCACTAATTGAAGATAAAAGGTGGGAAGAGGAGAGGCTGGTCTTGTTCTGAAAAACATCTCCAAGAGCTTTCCTAGCCTCCAAGTTGAAGGAGTCAGCAGTATTACATAAGAGGCGACAAAGTGAAGGCCATCTTGGGTTACATTAGCAGCAGCCCAACTTTCAGGAGTGGTGGCCATTTTTACCTGCCCTCCTCAAACCTCATCTGGAGTATTGGACCCGGTTCTGGCAGGGCAGCTGAAGAAGGACATTGGTAAGATGGACGGGTCCAGAGGAAGGTGACCAGGATGATGAAAGGCCTTGAGTCTATGTCACAGGATTAGTGGAAGGAACCAGACATGATTAGCTTAAAGAAGAGAAGGCTTATGGGATACTCAAAGATACTCAAAGACCGGTCACATGGAAAAGGGATTAGACATTTTTGATATGGTCCCAAAAGTAGAACCAGCATTAATAGGTAGAAATTGCAAAAGAGGCATCTTTGGACTCGATGTTGGGGAAAACTCTCTTTGTTTTTTGCCTTTGCTCCACATAACAGCCCTTTAACTAGGAGGACACTATCATTTCCCCCAAGCCTTCACTTTGCTATGCTCCTCCAAGCATTTCTCATATAACAAACAAGGAGCTGTCCAAAATATAATGGGCTACTTTGGGAGGTGGTGGGTTTCTCCCTTCCCTCTCCCCAACCCACAGAAGTTTTCAAACAAAGACTAAATAACTTTTTCTTATGTGTGTTAGAGAGGACATTCCTTTCACATATGGGTTGGACTAGAGGGCCCCCGAGGTGCTCTCTCAAAGACTGTAATTCTGGAAGAAAATATACCGTTTTCAAGTGCTTCCTCTCCCTCCTCCCAGAATTATTTCCGATTATTCCCATTTGTACTCCGCTTATTCTAATTGAACTGGCCAATCAGCCATCCCTTAACCATAGGACTCCATCTCTCTCCGTGATCCCTTCGATATGTTCAGAAAGCTCTCCCTTCTCTTCTCTACCCCCTAGAACTCTTGGCTTCCTTCACAGCACAGCTCAGGAGCCACCTCCTACATCGGGTCTTTCTTTCTTGATGATTTTTCTTCTATCTTTGACTTATCTCTGTTCATATTATTTCCCCACTAAAACGGAAGCTCCTTGAGGGAAGATGTTGCCTTTTAGCATCACATACAGATCGTGTTTTGTTTTTGTATTGAATCTAATTGACATTCGGATAGGAATAGTGAGTGAAAGGAAGACTGAGGAGGACTAAGGCTTCAGCATCTGGGAGGAGGGAAGTTCCCTTGGAAGAAATCCGAAGCGAGGACAGTTTCGAGAGTCTTTTGGAAGAGACTGAAGGTTTGATCTGGTGCCCACGACTTGGGAGTCCATCCCAACGGAGGCGCCCAGCGGATATGTCTAAGGCAGAGCTCCCCTTTTCTAATCTCTCTCCATGTTCTCTGGGGCCTACTCTGATCCAGCTGCCAAAATTTACTCCAGATCAGACCAGGGCTTCAGGGAGACGTCTGAGTGAGAAAGCGTGTGCCTCCCTTTTGCTGAGTGTTCCCACATCATCACGTCTGCTCCTCTCAGCAGCCCTGGGACGCAGCCTCCAGCATGCTCCAGTCCAGGAGATAATGAACTGGTAGCAAGGCTTCCTTGGGTCTGGCTTTGTTTTTCATTTTCCAGATACGAGCTTCAAACCAATCAAGAAAAGCTGAGGTGTGTGTGCCCGTGTCTCCTTCTTGAGCCAGGATTTATTGTGTTCACAGCATTCCTATTATCTCTAGAGGGAGCTTTGTAAACTGCCAGGAGAATATAAAGCAGGCATTAGACTCTAGGGAGGATTGGCTTGAGAGAACTGTTTGCTTACTTCCAGGCACAAAAGGAGAAATCTCTCTTTATTATTATCAATAAGCCATTATTAAGCTCCCACCAAATTTTGAAAATATTATCTTATTTCACCCTCCCAACAATTATTTCCTCTATTTTACAGTTGAGGAAACTAAGGCAAACAGGGTTAAGGGACTTGCCCCAGGTCACTTAGCTAATAAATGTCTGAGGCAGGATTTGAACTCTCTAAGATGAGTCTCCCTGATTCCAGGCTTGCACTACGGCATCCCCTAGCTGCCCCTAACCTGTCAGTGCCTTCAGCCAACTTTAAGATACTTGTATTATTGGAGGAAGTTTCTTCTTGGAGATTTCCCTTCACTGATGGAGTCATAGGTCATCTATAAAAAAAAGTTCCAGATACTGTAGTAGGATATAGGCTTACCAATGACACAGGAGGTCATTCCTCACCATACTCATCATAGGTTTTTAAGCTCATGCTTCATCTATTCCTGCTTATTTATTATTGTCTCCTCCATTAGAGTGGAAGCTCCTTGGGGACGGGATTTGTTTTTCCCTTTCTTTGGCACTTACCTCAGAGCCAGACCCATCACAAAAATGAATCACTGCTTATTGATTGGTCGATTGTATTGATTGGCAGAAATACTGCCATTAAACAGTCCCTGCTCTTTCTATTCCACCGAGGGAGGCCAGCAGCCTTCTGTCTCTTTTAAGAAGAAACCCAAGACATCTCAGAGTTTCCAGTTCCTAACTTGATCTCTGATTTTGCAGCTCTTCCTCCACAACAGAAGGCTGGCAGTTTTATAAAGGGCCCTGTGAGGAGTGTGATATGATCCACCTCATATTGGATATCGAAGCCATTATCTCGGCCCTTTGGGGGGACCGGCAGACAGGTTGCCATGGTAAATCTCAAAGAAATGATTGATCTGAGCTGGTATTTTATGTGTTTCGTCAATCTTGGGTGCTCGCTCCTGCAAGAATAATTATCGTGGGTTCTGTGCAGGGCTCCACAGTGCACCTCCTGTTTAATACCAACTTGCACCTTGGATGACATGAAGCTCAAATTTATCTCTCTGTAGTGATTCCCCGTCATGCTTCATCTTTTCATGTTTACATCTGCTTTAACTTTTTCCTATCTAAAATAAATCAGCATGAAAAGCATTAGATTTTTTCATTTGGATTCTCAATTGCCTTTTGTTATGGAGATAATATCCCTTATCTGATTGGGACTGTGGAATTGTTCCCTTGTTCAGCCCTGAATCAAGATGCTGCCTGCGGCTCGACCTTCTTCACATCTTGCCTCGTTTGTGACTTTGCAACTGCCTTTAAGGCGGGCCTCTGATGGGGCGAGGACGGGAAAGTGAGAAAAGGGACCAGGGAATGAGGGCACGAGATTTCAATCACTCCACTTCTTGCCAGAAATTCGGAGGGCGGTTAATGAAGGAGGGCGGTTAATGAAGGAGGGCTGGGAAAAGAAAGAACCTGAAATTGTCCTGCTACGGGTAAAGGGAAAGAAACAGAGACAGAGGCAGAAGCAGGGAGACAGAGACAGGCAGGCAGGAAGACAGAGAGACAGAGGCAGAGAGAGCGAGAGAGAGAGACAGAGGCAGAAGCAGAGAGAGACAGAGGCAGAAGCAGGGAGACAGAGACAGAGAGAGGGGGTAGAGAAAGAAGCAGAGAGACAGAGAGAGAGACAGACAGAGAGAGAGAGACAGAGGTAGAAGCAGAGAGACAGAGAGAGAGACAGAGAGACAGAGACAGAGAGAGACAGAGACAGAGAGAGACAGAGACAGAGAGAGAGACAGAGACAGAGAGAGAGACAGAGACAGAGAGAGAGACAGAGACAGAGAGACAGACAGAGACAGAGACAGAGACAGAGAGAGAGACAGAGACAGAGAGAGACAGAGGACAGAGACAGAGAGAGAGAGACAGAGACAGAGAGACAGAGACAGAGAGGCAGAAGCAGAGAGAGAGAGAGAGACAGAGACAGAGAGAGAGACAGAGACAGAGAGAGAGACAGAGACAGACAGAGACAGAGAGGCAGAAGCAGAGAGACAGAGACAGAGGCAGGCAGGGAGACAGAGACAGAGAGAGGGGTAGAGAAAGAAGCAGAGAGACAGAGAGAGGGAGAGAGACACAGAGACAGAGAGACAGAGAGAAAGAGACAGAGAGAAGAGACAGAGACAGAGAGACAGAGACAGAGACAGAGACAGAGACAGAGACAGAGACAGAGACAGAGACAGAGACAGAGACAGAGACAGAGACAGAGACAGAGACAGAGAGAGAGAGACAGAGAGAGAGAGAGAGAGAGACAGATTCAGAGAGAGACAGACAGACACAGACACAGAGACAGACACAGACACAGACACAGAGACAGACAGAGAGACAGAGACAGACAGAGACAGAGAGGCAGAAGCAGAGAGAGAGAGACAGAGGCAGAAGCAGGGAGACAGAGACAGAGAGAGGGGTAGAGAAAGAAGCAGAGAGACAGAGAGAGGGAGAGAGACACAGAGACAGAGAGACAGAGAGAGGGAGAGAGACACAGAGACAGAGACAGAGAGACAGAGAGAAAGAGACAGAGAGAAGAGACAGAGACAGAGAGACAGAGACAGAGACAGAGACAGAGACAGAGACAGAGACAGAGACAGAGACAGAGACAGAGACAGAGACAGAGACAGAGACAGAGACAGAGAGAGAGAGACAGAGAGAGAGAGAGAGAGAGACAGATTCAGAGAGAGACAGACAGACACAGACACAGAGACAGACACAGACACAGACACAGAGACAGACAGAGAGAAGCAGAGACAGACAGGGAAGCAGCAAGGCAGAAACAGAGGTAGAGACAAAGAGAGTCTAAGAAACAGAGGGACACTTCATTCCCCAGTCTATCTGCAGGTTCTTCCATTAGAAGAAATTTGTGTTACCCCTTCTCTGAGCCTTTAATCCCAGCAGTATCTACAGATTGTACGTTACCAAGAAATATTCTCTCCAGATAGAGAGGTGTCGGCTACTCAGTCAGAGTTCATTTCAAAATAATTTCAAGCAGAGAGCTTCTTTGCCTGGAATAGAGGGAGATTTCCCCGATTCCCTAAGTGTTCCATTCTGCATCTTCTATGTATTTTGGTTTTGGTTTTTTGCTGTTGGCAGGATTTTCTCTCGGCCTCCTTGAAAATGGGAGCCGGTGATTCTTAAGACTTCGGCTCAGCTGCCCCCACTTACCACGGAAAGCTCTTTCCCTTGAGTTACTTGTCTGTTGCTGGCTCTGTCTCAGTTTCTTCCTGGGCAGCTTTAGAATCAGGTACATGTGGTGAGGCTGACTTCGGATACCCCGAGAGTTCCTGTATTATATATTATTCTGTCATTTTTAATTACAGGGTAATTTAATTGTTGCTTATTGTTTCCATAGTTAGAAAAGGAATGAGGGGCGGGGGAAAGGAGATAAACTTCTCCATCTTCTTGGAGGACAATCTCATCGCCTTATATTCTGATCTCTTTTGTCAGCAGATTTTTCAATCCATAGCCCTTCGAGTAAGGGTCTTTTTAAGTGTCCGATGACTTAAAATTCTCCCTAAGTAGGGAGAACAATAGGAGGATCTCAAGAATAAAATTTTGAAAATTCTCCCTAAGTAGGGAGAACAATAGGAGGATCTCAAGAATAAAATTTTGAAGACAAAAAAAATGATTTTGATTGGAAGGAAAGGGGGAAGTGACTTAAGGCCTCCCGAGGAGAAGGAACATACCCACTCACTTGTTGATTAGGTTGTGAAGATAATTTTTTCCAGGTTTGGGTTGGATTAGATAGATCCTGGGGTCTCTTCCAACTCTGAAATTCCATGGTTCTATAATGTGCGTCCATGTACGTTATAAATATATAAATTTATTGATATATAACTATATCTATTTATGCCTATGTAGATATAGCTATATGGATAGATAGATAGATGGTTATATACATACCTATATATGTGAGGCAGCTAGGGGGCACCATAATGGATAGAGTGCTGAGCCTGGAGTCAGGAAGCCTCAGCTTCCCGAGTTCAAATCCAGCCTTATCCTTATTAGTTCTATGACCCTGGGTGAGTCACTTCATTCTGTTGGCCTCAGTTTCCCCATCTGTAAAATGATCTAGCGAAGGAGATGACAAAGCATTTTTGCCAAGAAAATCCCAGACGGGGTCACAAAGATTTGGGTGCACCTGAAACAACTAAACAACAAGGTTGCAGGAGTAGCGGATGGCAGTCAGGATACAAGTTCGAATCCTCCAAACCTAGTGACTCCCCACGAGGCCCTGGCCCAGAGGAGTCAGCGAAGGAGCAGGTTTAGATTTGGCCATTCAGGCTTAGAAGGGAGATCCTGAGCAGTCACTTTCTGAGTATGAAGAGAACTGAACAATGGAACTGCTGAGCCCTCATAAGTAATCACTGAAAGACTGTGGGAAGGGGAGACGTGGTACAGAATGGAACAGGGCAAAGGCTTTTCCAGAAAAAAAATCAAGCTTGAAACCCTTTCCCCGGGGAGCTGGACTTCGGTTCTGCATAGGATTAAAGAGACGGTCCGTGAGCTCCAGAAAGGGAGGCTGCAGTCACCCAGAATCAGCCTGGTTTCCTGGACAACAGGGGCAGAGCAGCCTCGTGCCCTTTTGTAACCACTACCTGCTGGCTTGGCCCCCACAGAGAGGGCTCATCCCTAAGTGCTGGAGATCATGGTATAACCTGCCCGGTCATAAATCATTACATAAAGTCATCCGGGGGCCCGTCGTGGGCAGGCAGGTGCTCTCTTACTGTCCCTAACTGAAGGGAGGGGCCATTTACTGGCCATTGTGGCCCTGTCCCTTCCAGGCCGAGCATCCTTCTCCTTGGCAGAGAAAAGGGAAGGACAGAAGCATCCAGCAGCTCTACCTCCTCGCCATCATTCAAACCTGGCTCTGCTGCTGTCAACGTGTCCGAGGAGTTAACCTACAGAAGAAACCAGAGCAAAGAGCGCGGAGAAAACAGTTGATGGGGAAAGAGCAGGCTCAAGCGTGGCACTTTCTCTAGTTTTATGGCTTAACCTTGGGAGCGGAGATTTATCTTTAGAACTGTCTATTCTTATTATTCTTTTTTGCAAGCATATTATCTCTACGTAGGGAGGCTTAACTCCCAGGAGGCTTGTTGCTGTTATCATATACATAATAAAAATGGGATTTCAGCCTGGCAGGAGAAAACAGTGATCCTGGCCTCTCACACGCGTGTGCAGGGCAAGAAAGGATTTGGGGGGCCCAGAGAAAACATGGTGGCTCGACACACGTGGCTGGTGGAATTCCTTGGGCAAAGCCTTTAGAGGTAGGTGGAAGGGCACAGGGTCCTCAGTGGAGAATTCAGTAGTAGTTGCAAGAACTTTCAAACTTAAAGGACCTAGATCATCTTAGCTAAGAGAGTACATTCAAATATCAGACTCAAAATGAGCCTAGAAATGTTCTACTTAGCTTTGGGCCATTGTTTGGATGTGGCGATCCATAGTCGTGGCCAACTAAAAAGCTGTTCGTCTACCCTTAACAGAGAGATTTTTCAGCCATTATACCCTAACCTACAAGAGCCGAGTAGGCCAAATGACCCCCAATACCCACTTGCTGCCATGAGGGAAGGCTCAGCACAGAGACCGGCAGAGACAATTCATGTGATCAGAGAGGCACGGCCAGAGATCACATAAGACTGACAAGAGATAATATCAGGCAGAGGATACAGATCATACAAGGTGAGGGAGGGAAGCCCCAGCAAGAGCAATGGGATGGATACAACCTTGAAAAGACTTTGATATTAAAGGTGAGACCCTACTTCATGCACATTTCCTGGCCACGTGTGGTCCTCATGGGTGAGTCCTCCACATCTTTCTTACTCCGCCCTCCTACTGATGCTGTGGGTATTTGTCAAGTAAGTTACCCTAAGCTTATGGAACAGTGTTCTATTGCTGCTTTCTCTTATAATTTAAATGTCATTTAAATGTCTTTGTTTGAATTAATTTGATTCTCTGACTGACTGGTAAAAACTGACTAGTAAAAAAAAAAAAACACATGTGCAGAGAAAAATTACATGATTTTGGGTGGATGCAAATCCATGGAGCCCCTCAAATCTGAGGTAACCAGAGATCCCAAGTGGTAATGAGAGTGCCCCAGGTGCTCCATCAGTACATAAAGATGCTAATGAGAAAGAGTTCTTGGACTAAGGGATATAAACTAGACTTTCAAGACACAAGCAAGAGACAGTTTATCTCCCAGAATCTCAGAGGGATGCCATACTCTCAGGACCAGACTAAATCCGCAGTCCCTAACACAAATACACAGTGGAACTGATGACAAACATATCTCTTCTTTCCTTCCCCTCCTCTCCCCCCAAAAAAACTTGTACTGGGCACTGCAGGGATATGACAACAATATTATAATAAGAGGGAACAAAAGAGGCAGACTCATCCTGGACCCTTGTTAACAAAGCATTTAGGGAGGAAGGAGAAGGGAAGACCCTTGGAAACCTTATGGGGCTATGAAGATGGAGGGTTATCTCATGGTGAATATATTTCTAGGAGAGGCAGGTGAAAGTTTGACCAAACCAAGTTTGATGGGCAGTAAACCTGCTTTATGTCAGGTCCAGCTGGAGATTTGTGGACCAGGAAAGGATGCTGAACATTTGTGAACCAGGAAAGGATGCTGAACACTTGACAAACGTCTCACTTGGTAGAAGGGAAGGCCGCTATTTGCTTTGGGAATGGAGCATCATATGAGCACCACAGTTTCAAACTGGAAAGATCATTAGACATTGTCCAGTCCGACCCTCTCATTTTGCAGATGAAGAAAGGGAGAGATGTTACATTATTTTCTCAAAGCCACACAGCTCTTGAGGGTCTGAGCTAGGATATGAATCCAGATCATGGATTTCCAAACCCAATATTCTTCCCTCCACCTTACCATGTT
This sequence comes from Antechinus flavipes, assembly GCF_016432865.1. Lineage (NCBI taxonomy): Eukaryota > Metazoa > Chordata > Mammalia > Dasyuromorphia > Dasyuridae > Antechinus > Antechinus flavipes. The sequence continues at coordinate 677,260,759 of NC_067399.1, forward strand.
AAAGGGATTACCTAAACCACCTCATCATTTAGTACATGAGAAAACTGAAGCCCCGAGATGGCCAGATATTTTTCCAAGGTCACCAAGGTAATAATTTGTTGTTATTCTGTGTGTGTACATATATACAATAAACATATGCATGTAAATTGTATATGTATGTATTGTATGTGTATATATACACATATCTATAACACAGCATTTTAAGATTTGCAAAGAACTTCCCTTACAACAATCCTGTGAGGCAAACATTGAGATTTTTATTTTAGGAAATTGAGGCTCAGAAAGTTTAAAAGTGAGCTGCCAGTATTGCAGTGGAAAGGCAGAAGCAGGATATGAGCAGAAGCCCGATGCTCTGTCCAATATGCTATGCTGCCTCTCTCAGTCTTAAGTGGCGCAGGTTTGGATTTGAATCCATGTCCTGACTCCTGCCTCTCAGTTCAAGGATCCCAATAGTAATGAGCAAGTCATGGCTCAGGAAGACACAGACATCACAAACACACCCATACTTGGTATGACAAAGACAAGGAAAGCAAACACTTGGAGACTCATTAATCCTTAAATCAATTAGTTATCAAAAGCTCATTAAATGTTTCACCAAAGGTTTTAAACCATCCGGGTTGTCCTCCATTGACCACTACTCATAAACCTAGAAGCCCATTCCCTGTTACTGTCAGGGACTCCTCATAAACATTGATGCAATCATCAGATCCTTGGTACCTCAGCCCAATCTGTGACCAGGAGAGCAAGAGAAAGTCCCATCTACCACAGTTTACATGGCACTGAGTCCCTCAACCATCTGCTCTTTGACCTCAAGATAGTCCACTTTTCTGAAAGGCCGGGTGCTGCTCACTGCTGCTGATTGACTTTTTTGCTATCTAAAACCCTCACCTGCTAGACCTCTTGCTGCCCACCTGCTAACCTGCCCGCTTTAATTGTCACTGATTATTCACCGTTGTTCTTCCCAGACACCGCATCCCATTTCCCTTCTTCCTCCTGAAAGATCACTAATGGGGCCTTCCTATTTCACCTACCTCACCTCAGCAACTTGATGTAGTCTCCCCATGTGATAAATCCTACTCAGCAACCCAGCCTGAAGTCCTGTAGATGAATCTTATATCAGTTGGGATAATCCCTAAATCCCAGAATTCTTCCAGAGTGGTCATTTTTTGTAAGGGTCCCTCTACTCACCAAGAGGGTCTCAACTGAACTCTTCCCATACCAGGTCTTCGGCCATCTCCGGCACAGCTCTCTTTAGCTGTGTTCTTTCCCCACAGAGATGTTGTTAAACACAGCAAGCATTTATCGCCGTTGTCTCTCTATTCTCTTTCACCTCCATATAATTCTCTTTCCCTATTCCCCTCAGTTCTCTTCTGCAATTCCCCCAGTTCTCGCCTGTAATTCCTCTTCCCTACAATTCCCTCAGTTCTTCTTCCTCCTGCTTTCCTCTCCCTTCTTATATATCCTCCCCATGGCGTGGTTACAATTACTTATATCGACCCCATCTGCGTTATTCCCAATCTAGATTGCCTTGATAAGTTACAGGAGTTAATCATCTATTTCTGGGTAAATGCCTTCTTAGAGCTGCTTTTCTGTTTTTACTTAACAAGCATATCCTGGCCCTCTGGTCCCTCCATGCCATGCACCTAACAATTTTTGGAAAAGAAAATGACATTTAGTCTCTTCAGTAATCAACTAATTAGAATATAGTAGAGAAAATTTGTGGTTCCTATGCTAGGTCTTCTTTTTTTTTCCAAGTCAAAAATCATATTTTACTAGATTCATTCTCTCTCCTTTTTTCTTTTAAATTTTTTTTATATTTTTTCTTTTCAATTTTTGAGTTCCAAATTCTTTTTTCCCCTCCCACCCCTTTCCTATCCACTAAAAAGGCAAAAAAAGATATTAATTATCATGTAAAAAAATCATGTAAAACATATTTCCATATTAGCCATATTACAAAAATGAAATAAAAAATAAAGCAAGACAATAGGTCATCTGTTTTCTTTTTGGAGGCAGATAGTATTTTTTCATGACGAGTCTCTTGGAATTGTCTTGGAACATGATATTGGTCAGAGCAACCAAGTCATTAGCTGATCATCATTATAACACTGCTGTTATTGTTGCTATTACAATGATTTTCCAGTGTTCCTCATTTTGCTTTTCATCAGTTCATATAGACTTTATAAGGATTTTATAAGGAGATGACACTCCTTGTCATCTCCCACAACACAATAGTACTCCATCATAATCACATGCCATGACTTGTTCATATCCCAATTGATGGTCATCACCTCAATTTCTAATTCTTTGTCATAACAAAAAGCAGCTGTAAATATTTTCATACGTCCTTCTTCTTTTCCCATCTCTTTGGGATGCAGACTTAGTAGTGGTGTTGCTGGGCTAATCAAAGGGTATGTACAATTTTATAGACCTTTTGACATGGTTCCAAATTGTTCTCATGAAAAGCTGAGCCAGTTCACTATTCTACTAGCAGTTCATTATCATACCTATTTTTCCCTCAACCCCTCCAGCATTTATCATTTCTGATAGATATAGAGCAGTACCTCAGAGTTGTTTTAATTTGTATTTGTCTAATCGATGATGATTTAGAGCATTTTCTATATGATTTAAAGATGGCTTTTTCATTTTTTTTCATATGAATGAAAGATAGCTTTGATTTCTTCTTCTGAAAACTGCCTATTCATATCCTTTGACATTTGTCAATCACAGAATAGCTTTTATTTTAATAAATTTGATTTAATTTTCTATATATTTGAGAAAAGAAAACTTTATCAGAGAAACTTGCTATATTTTTAATATTACTCCATTGTCTAAGATACTTTTTAATAAAATACAATTTCATTAATTATTTCTTTTGAAAAGGTCAGTTTTTCCTTTTGTTTTCTCTGAGATCATGCCTGCCTGTTTAGCTGGAGCATGTTAGATTCTTCCTCAGTCCCTTAATTTAACTTTTTTTGTGCCTTTCTGTTTCAAGTCTGTCTCTTGTTGGAATCTGGTTTTTAATCCATTTTGCTACCTGCTTCCATTTTATGGAAGAGATCAACCCATTCATGTTATAACCCTCCATGTATATTCTCTATCCTATTTCTTCTATTCTCTTTTTTATCCTATCCTTCCTGAAACCTCTACTTTACTTCTGACCTGTGCCTCCCTTCAATCCACTTCCATTTTACCAACCCACCCACCCCAATCCCTTATTTTGACTTTTCCCTTTTTTCCTTATTGGGCAAGCCAGATTTCCATCACAAAATGAGTGTGTCTATATATTCTTCCCTATATGAATCAATTCTGATGAGAGTAAGTATTGCCTGAAACTAACTCCCCCCATTTTCCTCTTCACTACAAAAGTTTTTCTTTGTACCCCTTTTTTATGTGAGAAAAATTTCCCCATTCTACCTCTTCTTCTTCCTCCCAGTGCATTCACTTTTCACATTTAATTATTTTCCATCATTTCAACATAATCAACTTATACCCATGTCCTCCAGTAACTATGCAAACTCCTGCTAATTGCCTAAATAATCATAAAGTTCTAAGGAATCCTCTTCCCAGGTAGTAATGGAAACAGTTTAACCATATTAAGTCCCTTTTGATTTTTTTTTTCATGTTTACCTTTTTGTTGCTTCTCTTGAGTTTGGTATTTGAATGTTAAATTTTGTATTTGGTTTTGGTCTTTTCATCAGAAATGCTTAGAAGTCCTCCATTTCATTAAATACCCATTTTCCTCCTGAAAGATTATGCTGTTTTCCTAGGTAAGTTATTCAAAGTTGTAATTCTATTCTTTTTACCTTCTGGAATATTGTATCCCAAACCCTTCTTTCCTTGCTAAATCTTGAGATATTGACTATGCTTCCATTTCTTTCTATCAATTTCCAGTATTTTCTTCTTGAACTAGGAACTCTGGGATTTATCTATCATATTCCTAGAAGTTTTCATGTTGGGAATTTTTTCAGAGGTGATTAATGAATTTTTTCAATTTCTCTTTTCTCTGTAGCTTTAAGATATCAGGGCATTTTCTTTGAACATTTCTTGAAATATAATGTTTAGGCTTCCCCCCCTTCTCTTTGTTATGGCTTCCATGTAGTCAAATTATTCTTAATTTAGCTATCTTTTATCAGTTATTTTTTAATAATATAATTCGCTTTTCTTTTATTTTTTCATTCTTTTGGCTTCGTTTTATTGTTTCTTGATGTTTCATGGAGTGATTAGGTTCCACTTGCCCCAATCTGGTTTTTTAAAGAATTGTTTTCTTCAGGGAGCTTTTGTATCTCTTTTCCCACTTGGCCTATTCTGCCTTTTTAAAGAATTATCTTCTTCGGTGAATTTTTTGCCTCTTTTACTTTTAAGCCAATTCTATTTTTTAAGATGCTATTTTCCCCAGAATTTTTGGTGTCTCTTTTACCAAGCATTAATTTTCTTTCCATAATTTTCTTGAATCACTCATTTCTTTTCCCAATTTTTCCTCTACCCTCTTGTCTCTTTCTTTACTCTCCCAGGAATTCTTGTTAGCCCTGGGTCTAATGAACATTTTGGAGGCTTCATTTGTAGCTGTTTTCACACTGTTGTCCTCTTCTGTGTTTGTCTCCGGGTCTTTTTTGTGACTGAAGTAACATTTCATGATCTTTTGTCTTCTTTTGTTGTTTGCTTATTTTTCCCCAGCCTATTTCTTGACCTAGGACTTTTAATTTAAGTTGGGCTCTGCTCATCTGGACATAGGAAGGCAACACCCCAAGCTTCAGCATTTTGGTGCTATTATTTTCAGAGCTAGTTCTGGGAGTTCTGCAAGTTATTGTACTTCCAAGGTGATATGATCTGGGGAGCAATATGGTCACTAGTCTGTTCTCAAGAAGGGCTCCTATGCCCCAGGAACCACAAGTGTTAGATCTCTTCTTAACCCTAGAAGCATGTTCCCTTGCAAACAATCCCAAGGGCTTCCCTCCACCCTGAAATAATCCAGAAATGTGAGTGGGCAATAAAGTTGCCAGTCTACACTAGATATATCCAGTTCCAGCAAAAATTCCCTTTTCATCACTTTCTGACCAGTCATTTAACCCCCTCAATTCCAAAATTGCTGCCATTGTTGAAGTTGCCTCCAAAGCCCATCACTTGTGCTCCTGCTATGCTCTGGACTGATCCCAATATTTCAAACCTTTCCTGATAACTTCCTAAGACATATTAAGCTAGAAAATATCTCATCCTGACCTTTTCTTGGCTCTGCTGTTCCCAAACCTTGACTTGGGGAGTTACTTTGAGATTGTTTGGAGGGGAGTGTTGGGAGAGTTCAGCTGCCTCTTCTCTGACTCCTTGGCTTTGCTATAATCTCCCTTCGGTCTCCCCCCTCACCATATTTTCTTTTTATTCTCAGCTCTTGAAACTCTGGCTGTCAGCTGATGTCCAGTGTCTAGTTCTGATTAAATGGTTGTTGACTGACATATTTATGACACTGATGCTTTTAAATTTGTGAAGTGCTTTCCATATATGGCCTCACTTACCCTTCACAAGGGCTATTTCCTCACCAAAAAAGAAGACTCGGAGAGATTCAGGAGTTCACCCAGGGTTATCCTAACAAGAGACTGTCACTGGAAAAATATTGCTGATCCAGAAATTCAGACCTGTGGCTGAGCTCCTCCCGATTCTCTGCATAGATGGTGGTGGTGGAGGAGACAAAGGTAATACCACACTGTATTTTACAGACCCTTGCAATGTTTTGGTTTTGTTGACCCCCTTTTTTGCCTCTTTCTTTGTGTAGGAAATGCCTCTTCATAAAAATGAGGAGAGAAGGATTGAGTTGGAATTGTGAGCTATATAAAAGCAAAGTATAACAATAAATTTTATTTGTAAAAAGCCATCTACTTCTTGACAGAGCAACAACACATTAAAAATGAATAACGAGGCACATTTTGTGGTCATAGTCAAATGTGAGACATGCGAAGATTTGTTTTGCTTGTCTGTGCAGGGAAGCAGGATGGGCTATGTCCCTCTCCTATTCTGTTGACTACTGAAATTGCTCACAATGAAATCATGGAGAATGAGTTTTCCTTCTACTATTTTTATTCAACCACCAAGAGCAGGTTTTAAAAAAATCTCTCCATGCAATAGTCCATAGAACATCAAATATAAAAGAATGATAGCAAAAGAGTAACATGCCCCAGGATCATTTCTATCTGAACCACCTCAAAAAAAGGTGAGAAGAATTTTTATCAGCATAATAGTAATAATAATACCACCCAGCACAATGTGACCTGGCACCTTTCATACATAAGAAGCTTATTATCTTTCATGAACTAACAGATAATAAATCCTTGCCCTACAAACAGAGATTACAAAATAGTCTAGAGAGAATGCAGGTAATGTACTGAACAGTAATCAAGCCAGACCAATGCAAGGTCCCAGACCAGACTGTTTGCCACAACCACCTTATCATAATGGAAATTCACCAAATGTAAGCACAAGAATTTAAATAAATGTCACTATCCCAGATGTTAGTTGTCCCAAGATACTGGAAATAAAAAGCTTTAGATCAGGAAGATTAAAATCAGATGAGAGCAGGATGAGGTTCAAATTGTCCCTGTCCTCCTATCTGCTACTGGTAATTTCCTGAGAATGTCTACAGGAGATGAACATATATTCAAATACTTTTTATTAAATTAAAAAACACAATTATTTTATCCACCTATGAAATAGCCTGCATATCTTTAAATGTTAACAAAATAATAACTTGTTCCAAGGAAATGTCTGTCTGAATTCCATCAAGCAAAAGAATAATGTTTTCCTATAATTACAGTAACAATTTAAATAATATGTGAGTCTGTTGCTATTCTGTGATTTCCTGAGTATGAGGGACTCCAAGTGCGGTATCTCCCTTCACCTATAAAGATGTAGATCGCATCTCTTCTGTGAATGATCAGATAAATCTAAGTGCTTGACACACAGCAAACACTTGATAAATGCTTTTTTAATTCATTCATCCTAGGTATATTGGTATGCTTGCCTAGTATCATAGAATAAGTGTCAGAGGCAAGATTTGAACATAAATCTTCCTGACTTCAAGACCAGTACTCATTTGCACCCAGCTGCCTCTATACCAGGTCAATAAATGAAAATATCCACATATCCACATTCAAACAATCAGAGAGTTCTGGACTCCAATGGGACCTTTAGGGTCATTTGTTTTCCTCATTTACAAATGAAGAAACTGAGTCCCAGAGTGGTTGTCCAAGTAGGGAAATGAGGAAGGTCTGGCACAAAATGAGCAGCTTGGTTTGCTAAGCCAGAGATGCTGCCTCATTTCTGTTTAAGCAGTCCTGCTCTGAAAGTGTGGGCAGTTGGCTATTATGCAAGCTGAAGCAAACCTACACTTTCTCGGGTTTTTGTTTTCTGGAAAGTCATTCAAAGGCCAATTGATTTTCCTCCACTCTTCTGGCATTCCCTCAGCAGGGATTAAGTGGCATATTGCCTATACTAATAAATTATAAAGGGCTGTTAAATTGTTGATTTCAATCACTGGTCCGGGGCTCCCCTGGCTGCAAAACTCCTCTCCAAAGCTTGATTTCTCCTGGGACATCATGCCCTTCCCCAGGCCCTTTCCTGCTGCAGAGAGCATCCCCAGTAAGCCCAGGGCTGGAGCCCGGAGATGAATAGGCAGTGTCTCTTGGGTTTGAAGCTTATAGAAATGGGAAGGGGGAATTTCCTTTTAACTGCCTCTGTTTTCTTTTCTTCCAGTTTTTGGATATGACTGCAATTTATTCCATTTACACGATGGTTATCAAAGGATTCATTCAAGAAAGAAAAGAAAGAAAAAGACAAGCATTTATTATGAGCTTACTATGTACCAGGATCTCATTTGATCCTCACAGCATCCTGCAAGGTAGATGCTGTTATTATTCCCATTTTACATTTGGAAAAACTGAGACAAATAGAAATTAAGTGACTTGACTAAGATCACATAGCTAGGAAGGGTCTGAGGCCAGACGTGAATTCCAACAACCCATCCATGAAATAGCATTTCTTTGGATTTAAGAGAAAAACAACCACAGATCTCTGAATTCATCTGAACCAACACTGTTGCTTCTGAAATTGGTGCCATGGAGGGCGCTATGGTTTGCCATTCACAGGAACAATTCCATATATATATAACTGCAGATGTTACAAAAATATCAGGAAGGATCTTCAGCTACAGGTCGGATTTTAGCAAGAAGGACGGCAAAGGTTTTAAGCTGGCCACACTCTGCAATGGCAATTCAGAGCCAGTCGCAAAACAGGGAAAATCTTTGGACCTTCTCTTTTTTCACTCTCACTGTAAGGAATGGAAACAGCTGCTGACCACACTGAAACCATTTTGTATTATTCTTTGTTTCAAGGGCCCCAAAATTTCTCATTGAGTAGACAGTCTATTGAAGATGAGTCTCTCCTTACTTAGCTAGGCTGGCCCTTAGAAAGTGATCTTTGTTTGCTACTGAGATGGCACCTGATGCCTTCATGCCCAACAGAACATGCTAGCCCTTCTACTCAGAAATGTAACTAAGGTGGGGACAATGGGTCTTTATTGTCAAAAGTAGGCAACCTAATAGAGAGAGCACATTTCTTCTCAGCAATATGTTCGAATTCTACCTACTCCTGGGTAACTGCCATCCCGAGAGTCCACTACACAAAGTCTCTCTTCAATCAGTCAGTGTTGTGTTGCTGGTATGGGGGGACTACCTTTTTTCCATCATAACTTTGCCCATCAAAAGAGTTTTCTCGGGCTTCCAGAATTTCTAATCAAGGCTCTTTTTCATTCTCTACGGCATGTTGTGTTTGAGAGCTCAGAGTCATGCTCACTCTAAGATGAGCATCAGGGAGGATTTTGTAGAGACCAGCTTAGAGGCATTTCCTTTGTATCTCTGGCTTAGTAAGTGCTGCTTTTGTTTCTCCAAATAACATCATCTATAATAAAAGAAAACCAAAACACCCGTTTCTGAGAATTCTCTCAGGCCCCAAATCCAAAGGGAATGCACATAACAGTCATTCATGAAGGCTAGGTTTGCACACACACACACACACACACACACACACACACACACCCTCCAAAAACAACAACAACAACAACAACAACAAACAAGTCTTTCTGGCCAAATACTAATCATTAAAAGTACAAATGATCAGCTCCAATGACTGGTGGAATCTTCCAATACTCATTGAAGATCTAAAGCATAATGATACTGACATTCTTACTATGTATTTTTTTTTATTTTAAAGAAAAAAATTTAAAGAAATTATAGAAAAAGACTGAATTTCTTTTATTTTTAGAGATACAAATAAGAGTGAGTAGGAGTTAGCTTCCTTACCTTACAGGCTGACTATTGACTTATTCATTTGCCTGGACTACTGGAACAACTACCTAATTATCTCCCTACTTCAATTCTTTCCTCACACTAATCCATCCTTTGTTCAGCCAACTTGATTTTTTTAAAATCACTCTTCCCCTTGTGATTAAAGCAATTTCAGCCCGACCTTATCAGTAAATATAACAATGATAGCAGAGACTTTCAAAAGTTTTGCAAGGCACTTTATGTGTGTTATCTCATTATCTATTTATATAGGCAGCTATTTTTTTAAAAAGAGGAAACAGATAAAGGTAAAGATATTGACTCTGATTATTGCAGTTTCTTGGAGAAGTTAATCATTCCAAAGAAATGGCTCCCATAAAGACATCACATCACTCAATGCTCAATATCCTCAGCAAGCACAGCTGTTAAATTCCCAGTGCTGGATGTTACATAGGAAGAGAATGAGTGACCTTCTCGTGACATGTCAAAAACAAGAAAATTTTGGTGCAATGCCTTAGTTATCCCAAAAGGTTTTATGAATTGAACTGGAAGGAGGACCAAAAAAAAATATTATAATGGAAAAGATTTTCCACATTTCTTTAGTGACGTATTCTCATAATTTCTGACAGTAAAATAACCACATTTGGAATATAATATTTGAATCTCCAACATATAATGTAGGAAAGTAGAAATTAAATATGAAAGTGTGATATAATAAGACTATCATATAAAAGTCTGTTTTTTAATTTAAAATTTTGTTATTATATCACTTAAATTTTCCTTTCAAGAACCTCCAAGGAAAATCATCTCAATTTTTTTTTGAAAAGAAAACTTTTTTAAAAAGAAAAAAGATTAAGAGAAAAATCAAGGAAAAAATTATTAAAATATACATGAAAAATAGAAGAAAAAAATCTAAAACAATTTCAAAGGATTTACAATAAAAAATGCTAGCTACCTCCAGAGAGAAGACTGATGGACTATGGGTACAAATTGAGCATATTTTCCACTTTCTTTTTCTGGCTTTTATTTTTTATGACATGCATTTAAATTATGTATTATATTTCTTTCCTCCTCAGTGCGTGGGGGAAAGGTGGAAGGAGAGAAATGATTTGACATTGAAAATTAAAATTAAAAGATGAAAAATGATCAAATTTTTTTCATGAAAAAAGTTCTTTTCTTAAGTAACAAGATCATTCAGAGCCAAACTGCATCAGTGTGATCCAAAAAATATAAATGTTCTATATACATATATTTATATGCCCATATATGTGTCTATATACATATATATAGTTCTATTTTATTTTAACATTCATTTTTTAAAAATTTTGATTCTAAATACTCTCCCTTCCTCTAACCTCTTTCCTATTCATTGAGGAAGCAAAGAATATGATACCAATTATACAAGTGAAGTCATGCAAAAACATATTCCACTTTAGCTATATTGCAAGAAAAATAAAGTGGGTAAAGAATCCTTCAATCTATATTCAGAGTCCCTCAATTATTTCTGGAGGTGGATAGCACTTTTTATCATGAGTTCTCTGGAATTATCAAGGATCATTATATTGATTAGACTAGGTAAGTCTTTCATTATAATTTTATATTGCTGTTATTATTTACAATCTTCTCCTGGTTCTGCTCACTTCATTTTGCATTCGTTTATGCTGGCTTCCCAAGTACTTCTGAACTCGCTCCCTCATCATTTCTGGTAGCAAAATATCACAGTCATAAATCACAATCTGTTCAACCATTCCCCTATTGATGAGTATCTCCTCAGTTTCCAATTATTCACCACCACAAAAATAGTATACACACATGTATGTTTATATATAGAGAGAATATGTATGTATACATATATGTATATGTGTGTACATGTGTATATATAGTTTCTTTTTCATTGATCTTTTTGGAATACAGACTTAGTAGTGGTATTGCAGTGTCAAAGAGTTTGTACAGTTTTATAGACCTTAAGTATACTTCCAAATTGAATCAAAAGTTTTTAAAAATCTGACAATATATGCATTGTTCCTCAATGTTTTAGATTACCTTTCTGGGCAAGAATATACAAAGGGTGATACTGAAGGTGATACAGTTTGTTCCCAATGGAGGTGGTACAGAATATCCTCAATGTAAGGACTTTGAGGTAGCAATTCTCAAGCTATTTAGAAGGGAAGTGCTAAAGTCATGGGAAAAAAATCTTGGACCTTATTAATATACTTTTTGAAAGGGTGACAAAGTGAATATCAATAATGACCAACTAATATGTTTACATTCTTTCTATATAAAAATTTATTTTTGGAAAAATAATGTAAATATGCTGAGGGCATCTTTCTTTCATGAGACTATTAATAGGGAACAAAGAGACTTGTACAAGTGATATTACATGATAGACCATTCCTTTACGACCACACAGCTGACTGAAAGAAGTAGAGAATCTAAGAGTCCATAATGTCTCTTGAATAAAAAGAGACAATAAAAGCATTTGATTCAAAGGAAAAACAGTCCCACAAATGTTCTCTTCTAATAAAGAGCCTTTGATGTGTATCTTAATATTTTCTAAGAGTTTATAAAAATTCCTTGAAAGAAAATACAAATCATGTTGTTCAATAACTCCCTGACCATTAATATTTGGAAAGATACCTAATAAGATGAACTCATGACAAAGGTCTTTGTCATTGAAAAAGAAAGTTACCTAACAGTTTCTAAGTTGAAGGATTTCCTACAGAATTCTTCAGATTATCCTCTCAGCAAGTGATTTTGTATCAATTCCATGAAGAAAGATAAATTAAGAAAGAACTTATTAAGTAATCCATAATTACTTAATAGAATTTAATATCACCATCCCCTTAGAAATATCCAATTAGATGAAGAATGCATCTAGACAATGGCGTGGTTAGATGGACAACCTATAGAACTTGTGCTTTAGTGTATGTGTATTGGACAGATACTTCAAAAGAACAACGAAGGGGCACGTAATTAAATATGAGAAAAAAAGTGGACTAGATTTTATTCATATTTCTTTTAATGAACCAAAAATTTTCCTTGAAACAAAGATCCACTTTTTCAATACCAATATTTTATGGATCTTGCTTTATGGTTATGAGTCATGATCTACTATCTTTCCAAAGAAGGAAAAATAGATATCACAGAGAGCATGATGGCGCACACATGGGAACTAAGTAGTCTTCAGCACATTACAAATAAGGAATGAATAAAGGGAAAGAGATGGCAAGATGCCCTCAAAGTAGTGTATGATCAAAGAACAAGAATTAAAAGTGAGAGATAACTGATGAACTGCTGTGCATTCCACTGTTATTCTCATAATAGCAAGAGAAGGCAAACAAGTGTTCTAGTATGTTAGATGGACCACCTCTATAAAGAATTTATAGGTTCCCATGAAGTCAAAATTAAGTGGTTCCAATCAATAAGTGAAAATCCAAAATAGAATGAGATCTGAATTCGTTGGAACAAAGTAATAATTCCCATGCAACCACTGCTTTAATAAAATCTCAAAAGATTTTCTTCACTTAGACCCTCCAAAATAGATTGTGAACTTGTTATTATAAACCAACTGAGACTTTGAGATCAAGAAACTTGCCCTTGATGACACAGCTTGTAAGAATCTGAGACAGAATTCTAACCTAAGTCTCTGGAGTCCAACAGACCTATATTTTTCCCACTGTATGATGTTACCTCTCGATTTCCATGGAAACACTGAAGTATAATCTAATTATGAATGTGATTACTCTAATCATGAAGCATCACAAATCAGAGAGTGGATGAGACACTCCAGCTTCAAGATGTTATCTTGTATCCATCTACCAAAGGTGTCAGCAGTCAAGTATTAGCTATCTGCCATTCCCCAGGCAGAAGTGAGACTCAAAACTCAGTCCAAAATATTCTTTTATTTTAAAGCAGCCTTTATTGCAGTTATTAAAGAATGCACGTCCTATGGTTTCTATATATTTCTTACTTATAAGAAGCTATATATTTAACATGTATTGGACTACTTTCCATCTAGGAGAGGGAGTGGGAGGAAGGATAGAGAAAGTTTTGCAAGGGTCAATGTCGAAAAATAACCCATGCATATGTTTTGTAAATAAAAAGCTTTAATTAAAAAAAAAAAAAGAAGAAGTTATAGGGGCAGCTAGATGGTGCAGTGGATAGAGCACCAGCTCTGAAGTCAGGAAGACCTGAGTTCAAATCTGGTGTCAGACACATAACACTGCCTAGCTGTGTGACCTTGGGCAAGTCACTTAACCCCAATTTTTCAGTCAAAAAAAAGTTATAGAGCATGAATTCTCTGTCCTGAAATAAGCTGCACATCCCATAATTCTAAGAAAACCAAAGTAGTCCACATCAAGTATATGTTTCCTGTATTAACAAGGACAGATCTCTTTAGATTGATATCTAAAATTCAACCAGCATTTGCATGGGGTAAAATCCCTGAATAGGATGTATTTTGTCTATCTTTCTCATTTCTGAGCCAGATGGCATCAAAAGGCTTTAGAAACATAAAAGTGACACTGCTAAATCACTCTCACCATCATTTATTTCCATTCTTAATTACTTTGTAGCTGGAATGTTTCTGCTATTTACACTTCATTATCAGACCAATTAATGGAAGGAATGAGTGTTTTTCTGTCCACCCTTAGTCTAGGGCTATTTTAGCCCCTCTGCATTCAACACTTCTCATCAAATGATAAAATTAATCACATTTTGGCTGCTTCCAGTTTTTTTTTTTCAATTTCATATAATTTGTTGTGGTAGTTCAGTCCTTTCAGTTCTGTCTCATTCTTCATGATGCCATTTGGGACTTTCTTGGCAGATACCCTGGAGTGATTTACCATTTCATCCTCCAGCTCATTTTTAAATGAGGAAACTGAGGCAAATGGGATTAAGTGACTTAGAGTCAAACAGTAAATCTCCATCCCCTGCACCATCTAGCTGCCTCATGGTTTTTCCAACACTTTCAAGATATTTCCAACAATGACATCATTGAATCAAATGCTGTGACTATTTTTATAACTTATATCATGTACTGCTAGATTGGGCTCTGGAGAGAGTCTAAAAGTTTGCAATTCCACCCACCATAAATGAGTATACCTATTTATCCATATTCCCATCAGCATTAGTTTTAATTATTTATGCCACTTTGATAGACCTGAGAAGGAATGCAAAGAAGTCTAGAGATGGCTTTATAAAACAGGGCCAAAAATACAAGGAGAAAAAAATTAATGCAAAAACAAAAAATGAAGTACATACTAATTGTGATCACACAAGGGAAAATAATGGAAATGAATGGATGAAGAATTCTGATGGGGAGATAATGATGGGAAAATGTTGTAATAATTTATAGATTGTGATTAATTAATGTAAATGAAAATAGTTACCAGACAAATGTCTTTATATTTGATGTTGTTTATAATAAATCATTTTTTAAATTAAAGCAATATTTACCCCATGACCACTTAAAGAAAAAATATAAGAAGACAGAGGTAGGAGATTCACAGATATAGTACATTGCTCGTGTGTTCAGATTTTTCCCAATATATTAATAGTGGATTTTTTTTTACTTTATTTTCTTATTCCTATTTTTTGCCTTTCTTTAAAATTCAATTTGCTTTATAGGCTAACTCCCAGGGAAAGAGTGGGGGAGGGCATGAGATATTTTGAAAACGCTGACGATATAAAAACCGAAAGATACCAATACAAATTTATTTTTAAAAAGAGAAACCAAATTCAGCAGGTACAGGGATATGTCATATTCCAAGAGAAGCTTACCCTGCCTTTAAGACTTTCCACAAATAACTTCCAAAAGCCATAACAGAAGGATCTGTTTGTTCTTTTCCTTTAATTCTTTAGTTCACAGAAAGTGACAGTTTTCTGAAATATGAGTATCAGCCAATCAAAAAACATTCATTGAACATTCACTATATACCAGGATATTTTTAAAACAAGTTTATAGCAGACCAATCAAGTGCCTAATAGCTGAAGAAAGATTATGAAATATGGATTCATGAATGCTAGAGTATGATCTGTATCAGAGTAGCCATCTCTTCTGTCAGATGAAGTACTAATACTCAGGGAACTGCTAGAGAAGTGAATTGTCCAAGATCCCACGGTAATTAATGATTGAGTTTGGAAACAAACCTGAACTTCCTAAAACCTGGTCCAAGTCTTTGGAAGCAAACTGAGCTTCCTAAAACCTGGTCCAAGTCTTTGGAAGCAAACCTGAGCTTCCTGAAACCTGGTCCAAGTCTTTTTACATAGAACTGTGTTTACCACGCAAAGATCAAGACCAGGACCAAAGAGCTGTTCATTGGACTCTAACATGATTTTAAATGAATGATTTCACTTCTTCCTCTGTTTCTTCATCTAAAAATGGGAACACATAGATAGTGATTTTCATCCAAGGAAGAATGAGAGAAAGGAGTACTTCATGGAATTGTCAATATTGAATCACCTCAAAAAGAAAATGGCAGGTGGTCAACATTGAGTTGTATCTGATTATAGACACTAGAAAGAGAAAATCCAATAGCAGCTGCCATTCAAGCGAGGGTATGTTATCCCACACATGTAAATAAAGAAAAACAGAAAAGCCAAATAGATCTGGTGAATGTTATTATTTAACAGAGATCCATCTTCCACTTCCCACATCCAATCTGTTGCCAAGACCTATTTTACCTTTACAACTTCTCTCAAATACGTCCCCTTCTCTGCTCTGACACCATCCCTACCCTAGTGCAGACCCTCATTACCTTATATATGGACTATTACAATAGGTGCTGGAGGGTCTGCCTGCCTCAGGTCTCTCCCTATTTCAGCCCATCCTCCATTCAGCTACTAAAATGATTTTCTAAAGCACATATTCAGCCATACAGGTCCCCCCTTCCCTAACAAACTTTAGTGACTTCCTGTTACCTCAAGGATCACAAAATGGTTTTCTTGTCATTGAAAGCTCTTTATAATGGGCCTCCTCCCACTTTTTCAGTTTTTTTTAACACCTTCTCATAATCACATATTCATCAATCCCATGACACTGACCTTCTGGCCATTCCACGGATGACACTCCATCTTTTCAGCCCCAGGCATTTTCTATGGTCATCCCCATGCCTGGAATTTCCCCTTCTCTGCCTGCTGACTCCCCTGGCTTCGTTTAGGCCCCTACTAAAATTTCTTCTTTCATATGAAGCCTTTCCCAAGCCCTCTTAATTCTAGTGCCTTTTCTTAGTTAAATATTTCCTATTATCCTACACATAGCTTGATTTGTCTATATTTGTTCACATGTTGTTTCTCCCATTAGATTATAAACTCTGGGGGGCAGCTAAGGGGCTCAGTGGATAGAGGGAGCACCAGCCCTGACGTCAGGAGGACCCGAGTTCAAATCTGGTCTCAGACCGGTAACACTTCCTAGCTGGGCAAGTCACTTAATCCCAATTGCCTCAGAAAACAAACAAACAAAAGATTATAAGCTCCCAGAGGTCAGGAACTGCTTCTTGCCTCTTTTGTATCCTCATTGTTTAGCACAGTGCCTTGCACATAGTAGGTGCTTAATAAATATTTGTTGATTGGGTATATGCTTCAAAACCGAAATCCTTCTAACTCAGAGATTCCATGTTCTTTTTGTGTCATATGAACTTGATCTGGTCAAAAATATATTCTCTCCCCCCTCCCCAATTGCAAGTTTAGTCTTATTTCAATTTTTGAACATCCATCAGAGAAGAGACAACTCTCTCCTTTCCTAGGACCCTAGGAACAGGAGAAGTTTCATTCCAATAGAAAAGGGTAGACAGCATTCATCATTGCTTTCTTATTGCCTAAAACAAAACTATACATTTTGTTCCACCCTATCCCCTTGTTTTCAGCTGCTTCTTTTTGTTGTCTTTCCTCAATGAAATGTAAATTTTTTGAGGGCAGGGACTATCTTTTTTGCTTGTATTTCTATCCCCAGAACTCAGCAGAGCTCCTGGCAAATAAACACTTAATGCATGCTGGTTTCTTTCCCTTCCTTTCCTTCCCTTCCTTCTTTCTTTCTTTCTATAGAAGACAAGATAGTAATTCAGACACTTTCCCTCTTTGCAAGATCTGAAATAGGACCTGCTAAAAATGAACAAAGATAAAATTCCAACCCTGGCTGCTTACTTACCTGCGACTAACACCACCTCTGATTTCTTCTAACTCCATTCTAATCGTCCACCTTTGTCTCCCCATCCATCCATCCTTCTGTATTAAATCGATACAATTATTTCTGTAGCTTTTCTATCTCTTCTGATGAACCTGGGAGTTCACATTCCCAGGACCAAAGCCAAAATAAACCAGGTTTCAATCTGCCTTAGCCCGGCAGTGAAACCTGCTTTCTTTTATCCAGTGGAAATTAAAAGGGGAAAAAAATGATCTAGAATATCCATTTGCAATCAGATTTTTGAAATGACAGCATCAACATGCACAAAGGGAAGATGTTTTTTTTTTTTTTTTTTTTGCAAAGTACTCAGAATTTGCATATTACATTTATCAAAAGAGATGTGTAAATGAGCTGCAGGGGAGTCTATTACAAAGCCTTTTATAATTTATTCCTTGTACAATAAAAAGCTGATCAGATTTCATGTGTGTTTACTTTCAGAAAGCTAGCTGCCTATGTCCTGGTACTAACTGAAGAATACAAATGTATGGCCAAAGAATAAGTTTCTCTCAGAGTGACATTTAAAAGTCTTCGGTTCTCCTGGTTTTCACAAACCTGTTCTCACCAACAGAACAGCTACAAAAGTTCCGTTGTCTCAGAGAAGGAAAGACGCTCATTATGTGAGCCTGGAGATACACACAGAGCATGATGGGTGGGCGAGAACTTTCTCACCCCTGGCCCAAAGTCACCACAAAACTTCGGAAGAAAGAAAAAAGAAAAAGAACTAGCTTCTTCAATAAAGGGACCTGTTATTCTTAGTTAAATATCACTATTCAGCCAGTCACCGGGGCCTCCAGCACACCAGAGTGGCGGTTCTGTAGATGTAACTTATCAGTTTCCATTGTCTATTTGTCCCAAACCCTTGGAAATGGGGCAAATGGGTGGGAAGGGAGAGGAGGAAAAGCAAGCCTTTGGATCCCCCAGAAGGGACCTGTCTACACACGCCATCCACTGTAATAAAGGCCCCCTTTCCCTCGCTGGGGAAGGGGCTTCCTCCCACCCCTGGAGCCTCACCTCATATTTGCCGGTCATCTTGTCGGTGGTCTTCACCCCCTGGCACATGTGAATGATGCATACCTTGGCCCTCTTCTGGGATGGGAACCAGTTGCTCTTCACAAAATCCATGACCATCACATGCTTTTTCAGCTCGGTGCTGTAGGTCTTGATCTGGAACATCCTCTCGGACGCCGCTTCCTCATAGCTGGAGGAATACCTTGCGTGACAAGTTTGTGCAGAAATTCCAGACCGCTGCATGATACTCGGAGTCTTGTGACCGGCCCGAGCCGGGAACCGGAGCCGGAGAACAGAATCGCCTTTGTTGGCAGGTGGGAGCAGAAGCCAGACCCAACCAGCCCGAGCAGAGCGTGCTCTGTGAAAGCATCACCTGATGCTCCCAAGCCCCCGATCCTGGGATCCCGGCCCTGGAATTGTGAGCAGAGAATTCCATGGAAACCTAACCAAGGACCTTTCGGAGCGGCAGGAAAGCCCCCTCTGCGGGGCTGGGTCCCCCGCCAGCCAGCTGGCACCCCTGCTCCGGCGGCCATGGTTCCTGGATCAGGTAACCACCCGGCCTTCTTCGATTTCAAAGGAGCCTCTCCTCCATTGTGTGAAGGTTTTGAAAGATGACTTTGCCCCATTGCGAGGCAGCTTAATGCATTCTGAGCACCCGTCCCCTTAAATGCAGATATATTTTTAGAAGAATTTCCTGCAAGGAAACCAGGGTTTAGCATTGTTATTCTTAAAAAAAAAAAATAGGACTCTTTCTGAACAGGACTGGAAAAAATAAGTAATGCTGCAGACGGCACAATGAGCGTCTTCAGTCCTGGGCAAGATAAGACACACATTCAAGCAAAGGGAAAAAACATCACCCAGAATTCCCTGCTCAGAAGAGAAGTATTTCTGCTACTGGGCATAGAAAAGAGTTTCCTTTATGAGGAAGGACAGAGGGTGGGGAGAAAGAGGTCGCTCAGCTTTGGGGCGGGAGACCCGGGTGCAAGTGCGAGGTCTGGCTTAGCTCTGCCGTTTAAGCGTTTGACCTTGAAACATCCCTGGACTACAGGTTATTCCTCCGCAAAACAGAAGAGGAGACTTTCTAGCTCGATGTCTCCGACCTTACGATTCTCCCGACACTGATTATGTGATTGTGGGTCACCATTTATTTCAGGCTGGCCTCTCCCAGTCTCCATCTTTTTATCCGGACCATGGGCGTGCTATGCCTCCAGTACCTAAATCTCACAGGTTCCTTGTGAGACCACAAGGAGATCATGTTGCCGAAGAGCTCCTAACACCACTTCCCATCAATGTTGGGGCTCTTATCGTTCCTTCCTGTGCTTCAGTCCAGCTTAGGGCGGAAGAAAAGTCTCTCAGCGCAGATCACAGATTAGAAGCCCCTCCGAGGTCATCCAGTGCAGGGCTTCTGTTTTAGAGATCAGGCACCAAGGAGGAGGGAAGGACAATGACCTTCTTCGGGTCATATGTTATTGTGTTCATAGCGTCCAGCAAAGAGCTGTCGACCAGCACTGCTGGAAGACCCTTCATAAGGCGCAACCTCTATAGAAACCCATCGGGTCTTGTATGTGTCATCTGGTCTTGTTTTTGTTATTTCTACTATTCACATCCAGGCTAAAAGGGAAAACTCTAGAAAAGGTTCTTATTATTTTTTTTTTTTGTATCACGGATGCCTTTGGCAGCCAGATTTTAGCTGCTTCTCTCTGGCTGCCTTCTCAGAATCACGTTAAAATACATAAAACAAAATACATAGTAAGACACCAAAAAAAAAATAGTTATCAAGATACTTTTTTAATAGAAAATGAGTTCATTTACCCCAGATTCTGAATCCCATCTTAGGACATAAACTGTTAAGGGCAGAGAGAAAGGTAGAACATCCGAGTTAGAAGAGACCTTTAGCAATTGATTGGTCCAAACTCTCTGCTTTACAGAACTCAGAGATCTTGATTCCGAGTCTAGGACCCTTCCTGCTGCCCTTTTTGGCATGGACTCTATGCCATCTCTGAGGGCCAAATGCTGCATCCCTTCAAAGGGTCTGTGGTCTCACAGAGGCATTCTCTCTCTTGGCATGGATGATTATACATGTGACTTCTCCTCCTGGGAGATTCTAGCCCTGTTCTTCCATAGGTCCTCCATGAAATACCTTCCTGACATGCTGAAGGTCATTCTCCAGTCCTTTTACATTTTGTGGGTGCAAACACACTAAAGCAGATGTGTGGTTTCCCACAATCTGGATACATGGATAATCTATACTTTTTTTTCTATTATAGCTTTACAAAGGGATGTCTTTTGTATTATTTCTGAAATATAAGCAACCCCTGGGTAAGAGAAAATCGTCCCAGTAAAGGCTACATTTTCCAAAATGTCTGAACCTGGAGTGTAATTGATTTATCCTTGATTCATTTTGAAAGGTTCCTTTTCCCAAAAGGCTGTGTGCCTCGGGAGCAGGATGGCTGTGTCACAAATGTCATTGCAGAAAGGAAATGTCACCAGGGGAGGCTGTGAATTGGCTCATTACCACAGAGATAGGAGCATCCTGGACGTGAGAGAGCAGTGGCCATAGCTCCTTTTTGTGGTGGTTGTTGGAGTAAACATGGAACAAGATGCTGAGGGATTCTAGGCACATGTAGGAGCTGCCATCTGACAGTGACAGGGAAGCAGGTGATCCACTAGACAGAGAGCTTGAAGCAAGTGAGGAATCCTCCAAGAGTATAATAAGGCTGCAAAGACCCTCTGGGTTTCCTACTTTGGAGGCAGGGAAACTCTTGAGATGAGAAAAGGAGTTGAGATCTCCCTCTTTCAAGGAGAAGTGCTAGGGTTGATTCTCTATCACTTCAATGCACAATTCTTTCTCAATTAAATATTTTGCTATTTCCATTTGTGTTTGTTTTTTGAACTGTTAGCATAGTGAAATCCTAAGTAGAGTTGATATTAGAGGTTTTCAATAGAACTGAGAGGTGACAAATCCCTCTCTATCCATCCTATTCAGATCGAATTCATTCAGTTCCGGGTACTTCATGATTAAGGTGGATGTTAATTAAAGAGCAACCAGAGGAAGATAAACCGGGATAGTAAAATGCCTCAATTCTAAGTTTTAGGAAAAACTGGGTATGTTTGTCTTAGAAAAGAGAATTGGGTATGATACATGATAATGTCCTCAATTATAGAAAGGGCCCTTAGGTGGAAATTTCTGCTTGGCCCCAAACGGCAGAACTTGGAAGGAATCATAGAAGTTTAAAAGAGACAACTTTTGAGTTTATGAAAATAACAAACTGTCGCCAAGTGTGATGAGCTGTCTCTGAAATAAGTAGAGTTTTAATGTTAATGGATCATTTTTGGACATCAATTAATTTTCCAATTTTCTCCATTATACCATGAAATCTCCCTTTATCACAGAGAAGTGATTTTTAACAAAAAAAGTGATATATTGATCGTGTCCAGCAGAAAATGCCTCATTCAGCACCTATAATCCACTACCTCTCTGCCTACGGGAAAGAAGTAGATATTATTTCTAGTCCTCTGGAATCAAGATGATTATCAACTTTTTTTTAATACTAGTTAGGATAACAGAGACATCTGGCCCAACCTACAATAACAACCTTCTCTAGGACACGCCCAATAAATGGTGCTCTACATTCTCCTTAAAAATCTCTAGCCAAGTGAAATCCACTATTTCCTGAAGCAGCCCCTTCCATTTGTCAATAGTTCTAATTGTTGGCGGATCGTTGGATCGATCTGAATTCTGATCTCTTAAAAGTACAAGGCTGTGTGAACTGAACCTTGGTCCTTAACCTTTTGTTTTTACTCAAGTATGGCCAACCACATTGCCTGCCACAGACAATCCTGGGCATCTCTCCACCGCTCCATTCCAAAAAAATGTCTCTGGATGCTGTCAAAAGCATAGGGTTGTTAAAAAGAACCATCATCTATACTGCAACATATTTAACATATATAGGACTGCTTGCCATCTAGGGGAGGGGGTAGAGGGAGGGAGGGGAAAAAATCGGAACAGAAGCGAGTGCAAGGAATAATGTTGTAAAAAAAAAATTACCCTGGCATAGGTTCTGTCAATAAAAAGTTATTATAAAAAAAAAAGAACCATCATCATCCTGATAGTTATAGAGCAGCAGGGGACATTAGAGATCTCCCAGTCCAAACCCCTTATTTTACATATGAAGAAACTGAGGTTTTGATTGACTATGTGAATTTCTCAAGATCACATTCTATTTACAAACACCAAGATTTGATCCCAGCAAATATGGTATTCTTTTCCCTGTCCCTTATCGCTCACTCCTTCAATTAAATGACAAGCCTATGAAAAAAGGTGACTTTTCCTTCAAAGAAAGCCTGGATGTAGCACTCCCAAACTCACAGTTACCTCTTCCATTGTGCTCTAATGCTTTTTGGACCCTTCTGCAAGGCCTGCAGAAAGTAAATGAAAAAATACAGCATAATGAGAACATTTTTCCTCTCTGTGAATGTTAATCCCACTGGTGAACAGATGAAGAACTTACAGGCATGGATCCCTGGTGCCAGGCATCTGTAGCTTCTTCTCATTTTGAATAATTCATTATTTAAGTACTGGAGTACCTGTCACACACAGGGCTGCCCCTTCTATCAGGTGGCTTAGAGAAAGGAGCTGATTAATCTCACCAATATTTCCACACCAAACACATTTAAAGCTCATTTGTGTTGATTACGAGTCATTGAAATGCAATTGCTAACAATCTTGTAGGTCTAGTTAGTTATCCGGGGTCCAATTTAATGGGATGAAGTATGATCTTCCATGGAAGTTAATAAGGTCATAGATAGAACTCATGTACCAACTCGCTCAGAGAAAAAGCCGCCTCGAGGGAGAGGATGTTTTATGTAGAAGAATGGCTCTCTACTGTTAGAAGGGCTTGTGTTGGGACCTCCAGTTCCTTCCTGTGCACGGGACTCCAAAGAACAGGCACAGGAAGGAAGCATTCAAACCAATGCTTGGATGTTCTGTCCTGAGAATTTTTGTCCATGTTTTGTCCACCCCAGGTCTATGACCATTCAGATACATTTTAGTCCTTTATTGGTTTTTACACAAGTAGCACAAATGGAAACCCCCATTGTGCAGAGCAGGACTTGCGAAGGGATGTCCAGTGTATTGGGTTTGTCCACCAATGCATAGAGCTAAATATGTGACCTAAGGCAGGAGCAGCAAGAAGACACTGGTTTGGGTAAATAGGAACAACGGACTGAGACGCATCTCGGAAATTGGGTAGTGATCTCAACAACAGCTTTGAGCAGAACCCCAGATTTCTAATAATATATTCTTCCTCTATTGTATAACCATAAATCTTAGAACCCCAATTCCAAAGAACCCACATTGTGAGAGGTCCAGAGCCAATAGAGAGGCGTATGGCCCTGTGGGCAGCCTGCAGCATGTTTCCCAATTAAATTGGGAGCAGAGTTAGCCATCGATGGGTCAAAGTTTTACCATGTCCCAGGTTGCTTTTCAAAACTGAGCTCATAACCCATGAGAAGTCAAGACAAATTTAAAGCAAAGGAATATTTGGGAAGAAGAGGGTTGAAACAGATTGGGACCAAAGGGGATTTTCTCTCCTCTCCACCCATCGGCCATAATTTCTTAAAACAGAGATTTTCATTCAGGAGACACACATCCAGCAAGGATCAGAGAGAAACATCAACCAATACGGCAAACTGGGAACTGTCCGACACTTCAGGGAGTTATTTCTTATAGAAGCAAGAAAAAATAGACTACAGATTCAAAAAGCAGTCAGACGACTATCAATAGTCAAACTGCTCAGAGAACAATGGGATCCCAGGGATCCAGCCCAACCCATTAGAAATGTAGAGTGAGGAAGCCCCAGGAGAACCCCCCAGGATGAGGACCCTGCAATACAGGAGGTGGAAGTCACCTTGGCCACGTTTCCTAAAAGTGTGTCTCACTAATCACATGCTTTTAGCTACGTGTGCCCTTTGTAACCATTGATTATATATGAATACATAAGCATATACATATGGATGGATAGATGATTGATAGATAGATAGAATGATGGATGGATAGAAAGAAATGTAGATGGATAGACAGAATGGATGGATGGAATAGGATGGATAGATGGATGACGGATGGGAGGAAAGATGGCTAGATAGACAGACAGACAGACAGATTTTCTTAGAGACTATGACCAGGTTTTTGGAAGGATTGTTGTGTAGTTGCCCTTCACACTGTACTACTTCACTAAATACATGAGCTACATTTGTCTACTACGTGACTGTGAAAGGCAAATATGGCAGCTGAGGCTCATAATCTATAGCTTTAAGATAATAGACATTTAGACTAGTCATGAACCTAAGTGTAGTCACCTCAATGGGATCCAGTCCTTACACCTGTGAGGTCCAAGTTGGGGACATTTCCCGAGGGTGTTCTAAGGGCATAATAAGGTGTCAGCCAAGGACAGGAGGCAAGGAGCTCGTATGGGGCTTCACACATGAGATTAGCATCAAGGTTTCCATTTACCACTGGTAGGAAAAAGGCAAGAACTGAATTCAGCTTGTATCACCTTCACTGCTGGTATATCCTGGTCAGATCAGCCTCTGTCTTACATGAAGCATAGTATGGCGAGTGAGAATGGAGAAACTGGTGGCAGACATGGCTCTAACACTCCGTCAATAGCTCGGAGGCGATGGTCAGAGCGTCCCATACTCTCTCCTCCAGTGGTGTTTGTGCCCCTACCTCTGCGACTCCCAGGAAGACCATCTGGAATTCGGGCAGCCCGGCAGTGCTTCCCTAGGAGTCTGGGGCGCCCCACAAGCAGAAACCACATTTTTCTAAAGCTGGAGAGGGGGTCCTCAAACTTTTTAACTAGGGGGCCAGTTCACTGTCCCTCAGACTGTTGGAGGGCCGGACTGTAGTAAAAACAAAAACTTTGTTTGGTGGGCCTTTAAATAAAGAAACTTCCTAGCCCTGGGTAAGGGGGATAATCATCCTCAGCTGTCGCATCTGACCCGAGGGCCATAGTTTGAGGACCCCTGAAAGGGAAGCAACAGAGAGTCCTGGGAGCCGGACGTCTGACCACTGGGACTTATTACTGGAGAAGATTGCCCACCAAGAGGCATCTTGAGCACAGACCATGACACAGGGAGGCCTTTTAAGGCAAGGAAATGCTGGCCTGTCACCACTTGTGGAATGATGGGGTTGGACCCAATGCTTTCCAGCGTCCCTCACAGCTCCAGCTGCATGAAGTCACCTGTGTGAGCTCATGCAAGTCACTTACCTGGCCCAGGTTTCCATAGCTGTAAAACACAGGGGGTGGATGAGCTCCTCTGAGGTCCCATTCTGCTCAAGGTCTATGATCCTAACGGGTAAAATTAGAGATTAACTTTTATTAGGAAAAACTGAACATTTTGATGAAAGCAAAGCATTAACATTTATGCACAAAACCCTCTCCCCCTTTCTGGTATCAATCAATCAACAACGTTTTGTGGAGCTGCTCTTTGGGGTGCGATTGGGCTCATACAATTCAGGATTCAGAGGGAGCATGAAAGTCTAAGCCACCCAGAGAGCAATGCAGGACGTATCGCCACGATCCAGCCACGGGGCCCGGGACATCAGCGGGACCGGGGACCAGGGAGGGTCAGCGCGGAGGACACAGCTTGGAGGACACAGCTTGGATTCACTCCAGTCCAATGCAGCAGACACTTATTAAGAGTTTGACATGTTCTAGGCACTAAGATACTAAAACAAAACAGTCCTTGCCATCACAGGGCTTACATTTATGAAAAGGATAAAGCGCCTGTAAAAGGGGAGCATTGTTCTAGCCGAGGAGGAGGAAGGCCCCCTTCGTGTCTCCATATGTTCCTACACACTGACAAGTCAACAGAAAACAATGCGAAGTGATTTCAGGAGGGAGAGAGCACCAGGGAGGTGAGAGGGAAGGGTGGCTCCGGGAAGGCTGTCTGTAGGAGGTGGCCCTGAAAGGCCTGGAAGGAAGCCCAGGATTCTGCGAAGTGGAGAGGAGTAGGAGGGCCTTCCTGGCGAGGACACATGGGTGGGGGTGGAGAATAGCTGGAGGCCCCTGTGATGGGAACAGAGACCAGGAAAAGGGAATCCCAACATTGGATTGACGTGTCAGAGGGGGAGCCAGCCCAAGGAGGGCCTTGAGTGCCAGGCTGAGGGGTGTGCATCTGGGCTTTGTCCTGAATACAAGCAGAGGGAAGGAGAGAAGCTGTGCGCGACGTGGGAATGCCTAGAAAAGGAAGGGAGAGAGGAAGGAGCAGGAGCTGATCTGACTTGGAGGGACATTCTGCCAGTCCCATCACCTTTCTGGGCCTCAGTCTTGTTGTCTATAAAATGGGGATGATACCACTTGTTCTCCTACCATACGGGGCAATGGTGAGAAACATGGAAATATTTTGTAACCTTGAAGCAGTGAAAAGTATGACCGCCTGAGCACTGAGCTCTTAGTTCGGTCCAGGTTGGAAGGAAAAAAGAGCTAGAGCTGGGCCTGAGTGTGAATCCTTCTGCCTGCCACAATTCCTTCTAACCTGGATATGAAGGTCAGTCATGTCTTAACCTGGGCCCTCAGTATCATTTTCTGCGTCCCTTAGGTCCCTCCATCGATGACGTTTGAAGATTCTGCTGCTCCAGCGAGTGTGTTTGCTGAGACGGACTTGTGGTGTGGTTGGAAGAGTTGATATGTAATTCTAGACAAGTCACATGATCCCTGCCTCAATTTTCTCATCTGAAAATGGGGATAATAATAACACTTACCTCCTAGGGACCATATGAGGATCAAATAAAATGATCATTGTAAAATGCTTACCACAGCACCTGGCACTTCATAAATGTTAGCTATTATTATTATTAATAATAAATAAAATTATTTTTGTGATATCATTTTTATGTAAAATATATGAAATTCTTTATTTAATTTAAATTATTATTATTAAAATAGTGACAGACTCAAAGGGGATTTGGCTTTATAGCAATAAGAATGGGTGAATGGGGAACAGAGGAAGAAGAGCTCCCAGACCAGAGATGTTAGCTTTTGGAAAACTGTCATCAAGGGATGATAGGATCAGATTGGCAAGACTAGGATAAAAAAAGAGAGAGAGATGATACAATTTTTCAAAGCAAAAGTATATAGGATGTAGTGAATGACTGGAAATGAGAAGGAAGGAGGAGAGAAAGAAGGAGCATCCATAGTTGGAATCGATAAAGTCAAGAGATCACTGGGAAGGCTCCATGTAAGTTGGGTGGATCTCTTTGGGTAAGTTTATGGGAGGTCAAGGCAATCTATGTCAATGGTGCAATAGAAGCACTGTGGAATCTTCCCCTTTTCTAATACTGGTCCCCAAGATGAAATTCTGAATCAGAGAATGTATGTTCTTATGATAAAACTACCTTAATTCAACTCAACAGGAATAAATTAAGAACAACAACCTTCCTCATTTTGAAACCTCTGTTTAGGCAGGAGAGGGATGGGGGTGAATGGTGAGGTTCCTGGTTTTCAAAGACACACGAGAATGTCTCCTATTTCTCTCCAAGGAAGAATGTTTATCCTTTGCCCAGCGCATGCACAGCCCATCACTGACGGCACCAGGAGAGCCAGCCTGTGTTCCCTTCTCAATAGACAAAAGGCCGCTCTGTTGTCGTCCAAACAGAGCGCTGGTCATGGAATGAGCAAAAGCTATTGTTTCTTTGCAGAGCAGTGTGGGGAGCATGCTAGATGGAGGCTCGCTCTTTCCCCAGTTTTGCTTCTCCTAAAAATACTCCAATTCCCCATCCGTCACTCTCTTTGAGCTTTTGTAAAGTTCGTTTTTCTCAGTCAGTGATTAGTTGTGCACCGAGTCTTTCTCCCTGAGAAAAGAAAAGTATCAAAAGGGCGATATTATTGCTGTATCAGCAAGATCACAGAGTGAAAGAAAGGTCCAGAAGCAAGCGTCCCTACTACTCTAGCTCCCTTGCCATGGCATCCTGAATACATTTTTTTTAAGTACAAATCCTCCGTCTGCCATTTAAACACTACCCAGCCTGGCTCTCAGCTGCCTTTCTTGATGTCACTCCTTTCCACGTGTCCTTCCCTGAACCACTGAGCTATTCCGTCTCCTGTCCCCGCCTTTGCACACTTGGTCCCCCCTGTCTCAAACGCACCCCTATGCAAAGCGCTGTGCTCGGGCCGGAGATTCCCAGACATAGTCCTCCGAGTCCAAAAACAATGGTCTTGTCCACTGTAATTTGCGAAAGAGCCAATACTAAGAGCTGACCCCCCCTAAGAAGCAACGAGTGAATGATGGAAGTTAAGGACAATGAGAGTTGGAGATGAGGCGAAAGCACATACTGGGCCCAGTGGCGTCTGATTAAAGGCACAAGGTTGAGCAGGAACATAAAGCTCAAGGAATATTCCTACTTTAGTTTGTTTGGAAAGCTGAAAGGGAGGAGCTTTGAAAAGTCAGCTCGAGTCAGACCATGATGGGCCAGAGAGAGACCTTTGTGTTTCCTAGAGGAAGTAGGGAGCCACGGATGTTTTAGAGAATAACATGATCCGGCCACTGTTTTAGTCTTATCATTTTAGCAGCTTTGTGAGAGACGAATGGGAGGAGAAAAAGCATGTAGACCAGGAGAGCAGAGAGAAGACTTCAGGTGAAAGAGGATGAGGGCCTCAATTAGGGTGGTGACAGAATGAATGGAGAGAAGAGAAAGGCGTGATATTCTATGGAGGTAGACTCAAAACATTTAGCAATTTATCGGAGGGGGCCAAGGAAAGAATCACTAAGGCCCAACAGAAACAGGAAGGTTTGGAGGAGAAGAGTTTAAAAGAGTTAATTATATATCTCTCTTCCTAGAAGATACAGATAATGAGTTCCATTTGGGGCCTACTGAGCCTGAGATGCCAACAGAAGATCCAAGTGGAGAACTCCAGCCTGCATTGAGACCTGGGGAGTCTCTAGGAGACTGGATAGAAAGGACCCAGGGCAAAGTCTCAGGGAACAGCTGGAAATTTATCTGGAAATCATTCATGATCCAATAAAGTAGATTGAAAAGGACGGGGTAGACAGTAGAGTGAGAAGGAAGACAAAGCACCGTCCGAGAGCCAAGGGAGGAGAGAGAGTACGGGAGGTCAACAGTGTATCAAAAAAAAAAAAATTACATTGAGGTCACATAGGATGGAAATAGCTAAGAAAAGGCTTTTAGATCTGTTGTTGTTTTAGGAGCTCTGGAGAGAGCAGGTACGTGAAGGTGGACTCCAAAACTAACTCGTACAGAGCTGAGAAGGGAGAAATGGAGGCAGTTAGCACCTCCTAGGAGGTGCTCCCTCTTCCTAGGAGGGAAAAGAAAAGAAATGGATTTTATAGATTCTAGATTATAGAAATAGCATGATCAAGTAAACTTTTTAAGGACTGGGAAGACCTCGACATTTATAGCATCTGGGGAGAAATCAGGATAAGGAGATCTCCAAGTCAAGAGAGGAAAGGTTTGAAGGGACAAACTCTCAGAAGAAATGGGAAAAGACTGGATCAAGGGCACAAGTAGATGGATTGGTCTTGGCAAAGAGAAAGGTCTCCTTTTCATCCTGTATGATAGTAAAGAGGGACAATGCATCATAATATAGAGGGCTTCATGGTATGTGGAGTAAAGGGAAAAAGAGCTAATTGTTCTTTATTTCACAGTAAAGATTAAGCAAAGTCCTTTGATGAGGAGCTGGGAAGGAATGAGGGTAGGAAGCTTAAGGAGAGAAGAAAAGGTTGGGACATCTGCTGTGAAGAGTGTGATAGAGAGCCAAATGGGGATGGATAAAAGCATCAAAAGCAACGAAGGCCTAACTGAGACTTGAAAACATAAATTGGCAGAGAATCTGTATAAGTTTTTAGTAGCTTTCAGCAATATACAAATAGGAGCAGGAAAGGTGGACAGGATTGGGATTTGGCCAAGCATGTCTTGTATTAATACACAAAGGGGAGGGAATTAAAGGCAAAAGAGAGTATAAAAATTAAAGTGGCAGGACCGAGGTCAAGGAAAAGAGGCCAGAAAAGGAGAGGGGCATAAAAAACAGAGAGGAGCAGGGGGTTGGAGATCCCAGTGAGGAGCATAAATAGGTTTTAGAAGACTATAACATAGGAAAGGACAAAAAGAGATAATGTTATTAGCAGACGAGAATCTCAATGCTGAAGATCCTGGAGATGGCAGTTAAGAGAGATGTTGAAAGAGATCTAAGATGTGATTTGCCTGGGAATGATAGGGCTGGATTTAGGTAAAAACCATCATCTGGTTGCTGTCTCTACAAAGTCAAAGGGTTGCTGGAATATACCACTGCCTCCTCATATCCTCATATCCACTAGGCATCTTTCCAATGTCCACTGGGTTTCTGCCATTTTTGTTTTTCTGAGGTCTTGGTGTTCCAAGCTTTCTAGCCAAAGAGCATGATGATTTGGAGGATATTGGAGTTAAAAAGATGGATTTTGACAGTCTTGGATCATTGAAAGCACAGTACAATTTCCAAAGTACTACCCGGTCCCTGCTTCTCTCTGTATTAAATTTGGGCCCAGATAATTATCCATCTGCAGCACTTGTCAAAGACTCAAACGTTGATGAATACAAAAACATGGCACACTCCTGTAAGAGGAGGATCAGGAGCATCACAATTTGGAAAGAGAGGAAACTGAAAAAGAAAGCTAAGGATAACAAAGTTTTCCTTTAAAAAAAAGTTATATTGAGGAAAAAAGAAAGATCAAAGGAGGAATAGAACCACTGGATCTGAAGGATAGCATGAGGAGAACTGAGGTCTGTTCATCCCTAGTTTGGCTTTGTTTTCTCTGCCAAAGGGAATGGTTTTTGGACTTTAAAAAATGAGAAGATAAATGTGGATTTGATACAGAAGGTAAATAAGGAAGAAAATCAATAAGAGTTCACATTGAACCACAGGATGAAGGTAATACCAAATGTTAAGAATTGTTCATTTTATATCTGAACAGTTGGGTGGCTTAAAAGTGCAGAAAAGAAAGTTTTGTGTAAATGAAAAAAAAGATAAAAGTCAGCTAGAAAAGGATATGAATTACTGCCTCCTTTGGAATATGAAAAATTGATATATTAAAGGGGCAGAAAAATAATCTGGGGGTATGAAAAACTGATACAATCTGTGTGTAAAGAAACCTAATTTTTTAAAATAAAATGACAACAGACAGAGCTGTGAGCACTACTGTATAGACAATGAGAAGACCAATTGGAAGGCTGAGAAATCACAATTTCTGGGCACTCGTTCATCTGCATGTGATTGTTTCTAGAGCATGAGAGCCGCTCACCAAACGGTTAATCAAATTAATACCTGTTTGGAGACTCTGGTGGTGATAGAAATGTGATAAAATGCTATGGCTCACCTAGCGGAGATGTGACCTCTGGATTTAGTGAAGAATCTGGCAGGAGGGGACTAATGGGGAGAATGGGAGCAGCTCAGAGGCAGAAGGTGTAGTTGGGGAGAGGAAGGTTCCAGGCGATACCCAGAGGAGGAGGATTATTGGGTGGGTTCATAAAAGAGCAGCCGGAGAACTCCAAACTAGAGGAGAGCTGAACATGACCTTCATCTACATAATTCCCAGTTACTTCCTACTGCCCCCTTCTGAAATGAGAGTGAAAAGTAGGTGGGGAAAGTCAGACTGCTGTCAAATGCCTTTATGAATTGGTAGAGCGGTATCGTCATATACAATATTTGAAAAACTTCATGATGTTAAATATTCTTAGAAAAACCTCAAAATGTTTCCCAAATTAAGTCATTTTGGGGATATCTGTTATGGAGGGAGAAGGAAGACATTCTCTGAGTTCTTTCAAAAGACTGCAAGTTCCAGTTAGAAAGGGAGGTACTGAGGGAGGGAGGGAGGGAGGGAAAGAGAGAGGAAGGGAGTGAGAAAGGGAGGAAGGAGGGAGGGAAAGAGAGGGAGAGAGGAAGGGAGGGAGGGAGAGAGGAAGGGAGTGGAAGGAGGGAAGGAGGAAAGGAAGGAGGGAGGGAGGGAAAGAGAAGGAGGGAGGAAGGGAGGGAGGGAGAGAAGAAGGGAGTGAGAAAGGGAGTGGAAGGAGGGAAGGAGGAAAGGAAGGAGGGAGGGAGGGAAAGAGAGGGAGGGAGAGAGGAAGGGAGTGAGAAAGGGAGGGAGGGAGGGAGGGAGGAAGGAAAGGAAAGAGGGAAGGAGGCGGGAAAGAGAGGGAGGGAGGAAAGAAAGCTTGGCTCAGAGCTGGGAGAAGACATTTGGGTATCCTGGGAAAGTATGAAAAGTCTGTTCCTTACTTTTCAATAGTTCATTCCTATGGTTTTCCAATATCGGAGTCTTGGAGGATCTGTTACAACCTGTGTGACTTGACTTATCAAAATAAGCCACCACATGCCAGGAAGAAGGGGATTTTTGTCATTTGTCACTGTTGCATTGTCATTGTGAATTCATAAAAATAATATTAAAAATTGTGCCACATAACAGGAACACAGTGCAAGCAATGGAGTCATTCCATTAGGACATACATCCTGACAAGATAGAGCTGGACTAGGAACCGAATCCAGAGGTTGATAAAAGAGAAGAGGGAGCTGGATGACATTGGAGAAGCTACAAAAATTAGGGAGTCGGGGTTTTATTTTATGGATGACTTTTGGTTTTACATATTATTCATTTCAAATTCATCAGACTTCTTCCTGTTCCTAACTCAGAGATCCACTCCTTATAACCAAGAATAAAAAAGCTGGGGATTATTCAATGCAACAGAGCAAAGCAATGCATCCACTCAAACGAGACAGTGTATGCAATATATTATCTCCATGGTCCCCCACTTCAGCAAAAGAAGAGAGGAAGAACTATACAGTTCTTTTAATGTCAGTGATGCTAATCACTACAAAATCCCATCTTATCAATCATCTCACAGACTATCTGTGATCTGTGAAACATAGTGATCTCAGAAAAGTCAGATTATTATCTCAGAAAAGCAATTATTGGTAACAAAAAAGGCAATGAGAAGGTAACGATTCTACACACATGGGCTGAGGCATGATTGGTACAAGGGGTATAAAATATATCAGAGGCTTCAATGGGAAGAAATAATGTGGCCTGACATGGGTTCAAATCTGAGAGTAGTTAAATTACTTCAGTCAAAGCAGCGATGAACCATCACTACTGGAAGTGTCTACAACCGCATTCAGACTCCTGTAGTTTTTGATGAGGACCCATTGGTAGATAGATAGATAGATATGCATATAGATATAAATAAATATATTATATATATATATTATGAAGATGCATACATATAGGTCCATATGCATATTTGTATATTATATTTTGCATATATTCATACAAAATATTCTTATCTATAACAAGTACAGTTTAATCACAATTACCTCATTTTGACAAATAGATCAAAAGTTGACAAGTTAAATTGCATTCAAATACAATTAACGCCAAAGAGATAAATGCAGGCATATAACAGTCACCAGAGTTTGGGATTCAGCAATTTTGTCCTTCCCTCTCCCTCAACTATGTCACAGTTTATAAATATAATAAATACTGAACATGTGCTTTAGGTCAGCAGAATTTTAAACAAGCAGTCTTTCCTCCCCTCCCTCCCATTGCCCCATCCCATACCTGAAGTCAACAGACTTCCAGTTTAATGAAGTTTGAGAGCACCATTCCACAATGTCCTATTTGAAAAGTCTCTTAAAGAGCCTACTTTAATCCTACAAGAACATTTAATACAGGACCACTTAGGGAAGCAGAAAAGTACATCCCAGCTCAACCATGCTATTGATTCTAAGTCTGGCTAAGGTCCTATAAGCCTGTAGGCCTGGATCGGAACATAATCACACCTAATAAACAGCCATGGGTTCCTTCCTCCATCACAGATAATTTGACTGTTAAAGTAATTCAGCCACTCCAGGATTTGAAACCATGGCCTTGACCTTAGAGCAGAAAGCAAAGTATCATATTGGAACAAAGGCTCCGAGGCAGGGACCAGTTTTGCTTTTTCTTTGTCTCTCCATCATGTAAGTGCTGCATCATGTGGCTCGTGTGGCTCGTGGGGACCCATTGGATTCCACCCCTGACTAGCCACCCTCCTTTTCTAATTTTATGGCTTCTCAGAAATGAATATTTTGCTCACGATCCCCTCCTGGTCACCCCAAGAGGTCTCCATTGACAAAGTGCCTGCCTCAGTCTCAATCACCGGATAAAAATGATGGAGACACAGATATCGGCGATGGCTGCCAAGGAACGGGCTCTCTGCCACGCGCCCGTCCTGCGGATCTCATTAAGGGCCTGCCTCTTGCGATCTGGGCTACGTCCCATCTCCCACCTCCTCCTGTTACTCCGATTTTTTCCTCTTCGTCCTTTAGCCCCCGTCCCTGCCTGCTCCACTTCCCCGCAGCTCTGTCCATCTTATGTTCCCGGCTCCTTTTCCTGTGGAGTAGGAAATGTCCCTCCGTTTCAATTTCTCCTCTCTGCCCCATTGCTCACAAAGCTTTCCCTCCTCAGGTTTCCAGCATGCTTTATGCCTCCTGGTTTCTATTTCCCTGCATTTGCCGAGGGTTTGTCTGGGTGACTTGCACTGCAGTTAAAATTCAAATCTGATGACAGCCCTATTTTTAAAGGAAGGAACCCGGCTTCTCGCTGGAAGACTGAAACAAACCAGCAAATAAGGTCAGGCCAATCAACTGCCCTTTCTCCGTGGACAAAAATAGCCAGAGTGAGTGCTGCGCAAAGCTTCGCCTCAGTTACTGCCGAGGAAGCCGGGCGCAGGCCGGGAGAAATCCTAGGTGAGCAGCCCGGACCCCCAAGGAAAGCGTGTGTGCACAGGAGTGGAGCCGGCGGGGGGCTTATGAATTATTCAGGGTCTCCACCGCCAGGCCACAGCCAGCTCTCCTGAATAAAGAGGCTGTGGAGCTTGTTCTTCTGCCTGAATTCTTTTCTTACAGCCCAGGGGGAGAGAGGAGCTGACTCTCTACCTGAGGAAGTCAGAGGGAAGGAAGGGGATGGAGCTACATGGAGGCCAGCCCACAGCCCAAGCCCCCCACAGCTCCTCTGGCTGGAAAGCAGGGCCGCAAGGGGCATTTGTGAGCCCAGAACGGGCTCCACAACACTTTCCATCATCCAGTCCTAGTTACAGAATCACTCATGCAATCTGAGACTTGGAACAGACCTCAGCGGCCTGTCTGTAGTTTATATGGCACAGTTATCAAGGTTTTTCCCCCCTTCACAAGACTATAAGCTCCCTGAGGGCAGGAGCCAAGCCTTTCTTTGGATCCTGTGTTTAGCATGATGATGCTCACACAGTAAGTGCTTAATAAATGCTCTCCATCCAATCCAACCCATATAAAAATTAATTCTGACCAGCACAACTGCCAAACCAGCTTATGGTGAAAGACCTCCAAGGAAGGGGAAACTCTCCTCACTCCAGCAGAGCCATTCCCCTTCTTCACATCTCTATTTTCCATGGCAACTGATCTCCCATCTGCCCCAGTGCATCCATCCTCCAGAAAGCCCCAGCTGAATCTCTCTTTCAGGCACAGGTCCTCAAATACTTAAAGGAAAGGGGCCAGGACAAGAAATGGGAGCGGCATTTAGGAGGCACTTACTGTGTGTCCTGGGCTGTGCTCAGCAGCATTCATGTCTGGTCTGAGGCGCTCCTTCAGGCTGGGTTCCTTGAACCCTTCATCCCATGGCATGGGGCCATCTTGGTGGTCTTCTCTGGGCACTATCTACTCTATAAAAGTCCTGTGTAAATGGTGGATCCTAAACTCCAAATGAGATTCGACAAGGACAGAGTATAGAGGGACAATCCCCTCCCTGTTCCTGTGAGCCGTAGCTCTCTCGGTGACTCAAGATTACATTAGCTTTTGTGTGGGCAACATCACATCGTGGATTCATTGGAGCATTCATTCTGTCAAATACCCAGATCGTTTTTAGAACTAATCTGGGGGTTTGGGTGGACTGGGAGCCGACTACTGGATCTCTGCTAGAGGGCCAACCTCACAAACTCACTTCATTTACCCCTTCAGAGACCTGAAAAGCTGCTTAGAAATCCTTGTTGTAAAAGCCTAACTTAAGCTACATCAAAGATCAATTTTTTATCTCATATTTTCTAAAAAGTGGGGTCCTACATGAATGGGGAAAGGGGATATTCTTGGGGTGGGAAGGAGAACCTTGGGGTATAAAATTGAAAGAGACCTTAGAAATCACCTGGTTCAGGGAAAGTTGGACCTGGATGTAGATGCAGGAATACAGGAAAAAGGTCATCTTTGCCATCCATATCCTTAAACGAAACTCAAGAGTAAATGTCATGGGCTTGTGTTGAGTGTCAGGAGCAAGAGAGATTTTTTAAAATCACCTCAATCAAATAAATCAGCTAAGAAAATTCCCTCCACAGAAGAATTATATTGTCTAATAATAAAAGTAGAAATAGGGCTCTTTTCCGCACTGGCTGTATACAACTAATGGTCTGACATACAAAAGAGCTATAAATGACCCTAATCAAGAGCAATCTCAAGGTTAAAACAAAAGACTCAATCCAGCAGATGTCAGCATCGGCTCAGCATGGAGACAGCCCAGCACCGGAGCCCGAGAGAACTGCTCTACAAGGAAGCAGCAAGCAGGAGCTTCAGAGGCTTAATGACGGATGAAGTCCGTGCAGGAAGCAGGGAGGGGCTTCAGTTGGCTGGGATCATGGGCCAGTGGACCTGGGAAAGGTGTTCTCCTTGGTACAATGCACGGGAGCCACCTGCCAGTGGCTGCTGGAGATCCAACCCACAATGATGTCTTCTTGTGAGAGGATGCGACAAGGAGACTGAAAGGTCGTTGCTGTTCTCTGATCTCTCTATTGAGAGGCTGTTGGTCTGACCTCCCTCCTCCTCCAATT
Organism: Antechinus flavipes; assembly: GCF_016432865.1. Taxonomy (NCBI): domain Eukaryota; kingdom Metazoa; phylum Chordata; class Mammalia; order Dasyuromorphia; family Dasyuridae; genus Antechinus; species Antechinus flavipes. Next base: position 677,298,140 of record NC_067399.1, read on the forward strand.
TATCTCATTCCCAGCCCACAAGGAACACCTGTGTCAGCAAAGGCTGCCCTGCAGCTTCTTCAGATGCTCTGATCCACAGCTGAGGAGGCTCTCGGAGACTGACCTGCCCCTTAACACTGGGGGTGTGACTACTCTAAGGGGCTGTCACCTCTCTGACAGGGAATCTGAGAGACTGGTCCCATTTTATTTATGGGAATTCTTCCCTGCTTAATGAAAGTAATACTTCCTTTGAATGTAAATATTGCCTCACTTAGTCTGTGGGAATCACTCAAAAAGTGGGCTTGGATGAAAATAGAGAGTTGGGAGATTGTTGGTCAAATCTCATGCTGGAGATTTGAATCTGGGGGTAACTTGGGCCAATCAGTTGAAGACAGTATGGCCTAATCCAACTTCTCATTTTGCAGGAGAGAAAGGGAGATCCAGAGAGACAACCTCACGTGACTAAAGTCATGCAACCAATAAGCATCTGTGTCCAAGTTAGAACCAGGATCCTACCAAATCCTCTGTTCTTTCCACTTCAAGAAGCTCCGTGGAAAGGAAGAGATGAGAGCTGAGGCAATGTCCCTTCTCTGCTAGACTTTTGGCCCAAGGCTCACCTTGTTTACCAGGGGCCCTCTGTAGTGGGCTTCACTTTACTCTGTGATCTCCCCCTACCCATCATTTACCAAATAGGATTGATCCTCTGTAATATCTCACCAATCTTCATTTTTCCTTCTTTCTACCCTCATGCCATGACTCTGACAGACCCTCATTGCTTGTGGCTCAGACCATAAGTGCACCACATTGGGGGCCTCCTGGCTAGTTCTCTTGTCTGCAGTCCCTCTCCCCTCTTCCTCCTCCCCTTCCCCCCTTCTCACACGTTTTAGTTGTCCTAATGCTCTCCTAATTGGAACCCAAGACATCCGGGATCCAACCTCGCCAAGTTTACCACTGACCACATCACCCATTTCTACCACGGATCCTGGGACCCTTGACTCAGGTGGGGGTGGAGAGGGCGGCTGCTCCCTTAGAGTGATTCCATCATTTCCTTACACTATTGTAGAGAACCAGTGTTGAATAAGTCCATGTATAGTCTCTGTAATCCCTGGACCGGACTCTTCTTGTACACGGACTTATTCAATACTGGCCCTCTCCACACGATGACAGAAATGGCCCTGGCCTTGGGATGCTAATAAAATGTAGGGGGCCTGACAGCACCTTCCAGCAGGCAGAAATGACCACGCTTGCTTGGCAAGATTAATTAGGTAAAAGAGGAACTTACAGATAGTGAGTTTCTTTCTTCCTTCTCTCCCCCAAACTTACCTCCCTCCTACTCTGACTTTCCCCCATGTTACTTCCCATAGATTTCCACCTGTTTCATCCCCTGGGGGGACTCTACTCCACCCAATATATCCAGGGCCTGGAACAGAGCAGGTATATAATAAAGTGCCTTTTTTTTCCTGAAGTAATTGGGGTTAAATGACTTGCTCAGGGTCACACAACTAGAAAGCCTTAAGTGTCTGAGACCAGATTGAACTCGGGTCCTCCTGACTTCAGGGCTGGTGTTCTATCCACTGTGCCACCCAGCTGTCCCAATAAAGTGCTTTTTGATTTGAATTAATGAACATTTGCTGAGGCTGTGATCTGGGCAGGTGACAACAGTTGGGATCCCCTTTGGGCTTCATGACAACAATTTTTGGAGGGAGTTATCCCCATTATACAGATGGGGAAACTGAGGCTCAGATTACACGATCACACATCTGGTAAGTCTGGTGAGGGGCAAGAATTGAACCCAGGTCTTTCTGATGTCGGGGCAGCACTCCATCCACTCTGTGGGCAGTGATTACCTGCAAACACACACACACACACACACACATCAGACTCATGATAGGTTCTGTCTTTTATTCCCCAGACAACATTAAGGATAAAACTCCTCCTGAGAGATGGAAACTGCTCGGGCTGATGCAGGGTTTTTGAGAGGGCGCAGGCCCTCAGTTCAGGCATGGAGGGGTGGAGGCAGACAGAGCACACTCTGCTCCCTGTGCTTGGGGATCATGGGCTAAGCCCAGGCCCACAGGGCTCTGCTTATGGATCTTTAGGACTCTGAAGTAAAAGGAGGCTACGAAGTCTAATCTCCGCATCACCAAGAAGGAAACTGAGTCAAGTGGGACAGTCCAAAGTCACGCTGGCCAGAAGCACCGGAGCCATGTCTCTCTCTCTCCACCACAGGACTCCCCCTGTCTCCCAGGGCACGGGAGATCCTCCATCTCCCATCTGGATGGACGGCATCCTCCGGCCTTGGTCCCTCCGCTTTCTGTAAGCCCAGGGAGCCCCTCGCCGGGCCTGTCATTCCCTCGGCCTCTCCTGCGCAGGGGAACATCTCTCTCACACACACTGCGTTCTTTAATCTGATTAATGGCCCGGGGAGAACGTTTACATGATCTTGTCTTCCTCCTACAAGGGGCCTATCAGTCAGGCCGCCTCACAGAAGCCAGACAGGGGCCTCTTCTCTCCCTCCGCATCCAGCCTTCGTCTGTCAGCTGCTCCCCTCTCACCTTCTTGTCTCGAGGATTGCAGAGCCCTCCATGTATGTTAATGGAGCAGAGCTAGGAGGAGCAATGAGATGGCAGCCTCTCCCCAGCTGCCCCGGAAGCCTCCACCAGAAAGGAGGAGCGGAGAACTTCAGGGCGGGTACCCCCCTTCCCACAGCAAGCCTGCCACTGGGAGCCGGGTTCTGGATCTCAGTATCTCAGGTCAGCCCTGAGCCTGAAGGGTTAGCCGTGATGGCGGGTATGTCTGAAGGGGTCCAAATGGCACCATTTCACCTGACTGTTCTCTGCCTCAGTTTCCACACCCCAAAATAGCCTTAATAACTATTTCCTTCCCAAGGTTGTTACAAATGAGGCAGTAATTGCAAAATACTTTGCAAAGCTTAAAGCTTTCTACAAATGTTAGTTTATTCTAGATTGAAAACCAGAAGGGACTTAGGACTTTATAGGTGAAGAAAGTTAGTGCCAAAAAGTTGTCTATTATTCTACAGCTTGGACTGTGGCCTTAACTTTAGGGGCTGGTTCATTGTGAATTAAACTCGATTTAATGTTGATTTAAACTTGAAACGACTTGGAGGATACCTAGTTCTCACCCTTTTGTTGTATAAATGGGAATATTGAAGCCCAGAGTCGCATAGGCAGAGCTCCCACTGCAGTGCTTAGCTTAGGACTTCCCCCTTCATTGGGACAGGAACAAACCCTTAGGACTGGGGAAGGGCAGTCTTGGAAGGTCCCTCTGACCAAAAAGACAAATCAGCCATTGCCAGGCCGACAGGCAGCTTCTCTCACCTTAATTAGGCTGATTCTCTCCTCAAACAACAAGCAGAAAGTCTTTCTCTGACTCCACACTCAGAGTCTCTACAGACTGGTGGAACTGGAGACTCTTGTACCTCACAGACACGTCAGCAATTCTGACGGACGTGGCTCTTTTCAACAACAAGGTGATTCAGGCCAGTTCTAATGGCCTTGGGAGGAAGAGAGCCATTTGCACCCACAGAAAGGACTGTGTCTTTTCACAACATAGTATTTTCACCTTTTTGTTGTTGTTTGCTTGCTTTTTGTTTTTTTTTTCTCATTTTGTTTTCTTTTTAATTAACTTTTCTTGTGCAGCATGATAATTGTAGAAATCAATATAGAAGAACTGCACATGTTTTAACACATATTGGATTACTTGCTGTCTAGGGGAGGGGGAGAGAGGAAGGGAGGGAGAAAAAAATGGAAACACAAGGTTTTGGGAAGGTGAATGTTGAAAAACTATACATATGTTTTGAAAATTAAAAGCTTTAAAAACAAAATGAAAACTAGGGTCAATTCCATACATCACAGATTTCCTGTATCCCCTCCACTCCATTGTTCAAGCTGGTTTCCATGATAGGAATGCAATTTCCCATCACATCTGTTTCATAGAATCACTAATTTTCTTCCAGGCTCAGCTTATATGCCATCTCCTAAAGGGAACCTTTCCTCAATGATCCTTCTAGTGTTTATCTGCCCTCCCTCTTCAGATTATTGTATTTGTGTTTATGGGTTCATGAGATATATCTCAGGTAGATGAAAGTGTCATGAGGGCAGGAACTGTTGCTCATTTATTGTTTTTTATTCACTCACTAGTTGTTCCCTAATTCACAATAAACACTTGTTAGATCGAATGAAAGCCAACTAGCATTTCTTGAGTGGGAATTCAAAGATGAAAAAGCTCCTGCCCTCTTGGAGTTTCCAATCACTAAGGAAGCTTGGAACAGTAAGAATATCAGACATTTACATGAGGATTCACAAAAACCCTCAATGTAGAACAATCTCCCCATTTTATCAATGAATAAACCAAGGGACAGAGTAGCTAAGTGATTTGTTTAAGGGCTTACAAATAGTCAGTGATCTGTCAGTCAGTCATTCATCCATTGGGGGTTTTCTTGGCAAAGATACTGGAGTGGTTGATCATTTCTTCTCCAGCGCATTTTACACATGAGGAAACTGAAGCCACCAGGGTTAAGTGACTTAAACTGCTAGTAAGTGTCTGAGGTCAGATTTAAACTCAAAGAAGATGCTTTTTCCTGCCTCTAGGCCATGCACCTAGCTTGTCAGCAAAGAATCCTACACATTTCCAAACTGCCTATAACCATTCAATTAACTATATGTAAATGAATGGCAGGTGTTTGTCCAGTGACCAATTAGTTGATGTATGACAGATGGAATTGAAACCCGTCAATCCTGACATTCTTGCAATAAATGAAAACAAAAGCTAGTACTAATTTTTAGCTAAATGAAGAACTGGCTCATGGATTCTCCTTGGAGAGCCTCTAAATGCTTAAAAAATGTCTATCACAGTGAATTGAATTGAATTGGTTTCATTCTGGGCCCAAAGTTAATTAGAAACCACATTTCACAAACCGATTGGTCATCCTACTTTGCAGGGCTCGAGCAAACACGATCAGGATGTACACACATTTGCCATGGAGGAGGAAGTGGGAAAGACATATGGAGAAATACTTTCAGCTGAGTTAAAATGTGCCCACATCCTCGGTGAGTTCAATGCAAAAGTGAACACAGGTAAATGAAATGAGATAAATATATATTAATGCACATATTTATATCTATTTATGCAACTATATATATTGTATTTATATCTGTATCTATATCAAGACAGAGAGACAGAGACAGAGAGAGAGAAAAAAAGAGAAAGAGAGAGAAGGAGGAGAAAGAGGAGAAGAAAGAGGAGGAGGGGAAAAAGGAGGAGGAAGAAGAGGAGAAACAGAAGGAAAAGGAGGAGGAGGAGGAGAAGAAAAAAGAAAAGAAGGAGGAGAAGAAGAAAGAGAAGGAGGAGAAGAAAAAGGGGAGGAAGGAAGGGAGGAGGAGGGAGAGGGAGAGAAGGAAGGAGGGATAAAGATGAAGGGAGGGAGAAAGAATGATCTTCCTCATCAGAAGTCTCATAGCTATAGATCATAAACACTTGCTTTAAGAAGAGAATCCCAAGCTGCTGGCCCAGTCACTAAACTATGCACACCTTTGTCTCAGCAATACCATCACTGAGTCTTTACCCCAATGAGATCAAAGAAAAAGGAAACATACCCATATGAACAAAAAATATTGTGGGTTGTTTTGGGTATTTGGGGGTATTCTTTTGGGGTTAAAAAAAAGAATCGTAAATTAAGAGGGTGCCATCCTTTGGGGAATGGCTGAACAAAACCAGGAACAGTTTATACAATAACAACATTATGAAAACAAAGAGCTTTGAAAGTGTGAAAACTCTGGCCAATGACAGAACACTGTCCATTTGATTGGTGGTGATACATGCGAAAGAGGGGCAGAGACAGATTTTTGGATGTGAACCAACAAGGGAATGCGTTTGGTTTGTTTCTGCCCACTGGTTACAAGGGCTTTGTGTCACCTCTTTTTTTAAATAGGAAAAAGAGGTGAGAGTGAAAGGAAATATATTTTTCCCTGGAAAAAAACACATTTTAAATAACAATAGGGTGTTTGATATGATGAGCATTGGAGATAAAATTTCAAACAACGAGTATTTATTAAGCACCTACTCTGTAGTAGGTATGGTGACATAAAAACTAAAATAGAATATCTGCCCTCAAAGGGGCTTATGGTATAATGGGGGAGAAAGTGTTTACATAATATGGAGTTAGACACAGAGGTGTGTGTAGATATATATGTCCAATGTATGTGTGTGTGTGTGTTTATATTCCATGTACACATATATTATATATTACATACACTGGTATTTTCTCTGCTTTTCTCCATGCCCGGATCATTCTGTCTCCTCTCTCCACCTCCTCATTTCCTTGGCTCCCTTTAAGTTTCCAGTAATATCCCATCTTGTACAAAAAGCCCTTCCCAATCCCTCTTCATGTGCACACCTTCCCTCTGATGATGATTTCCCATTTATCCTCTCTAGAGTTTGTTTGCACATCGTTACATATACATCATCTCCCAGGAGACTGCAAATTCCTTGAAGACAATGGATTTTTTTTCTTTCTTTGTTGTCCCCAGTCAGTGCTTAGCACAGTGCCTGACATAGTAGGTGCTTAATAGATGCTGTTGGCTGACTGATAAAGGCAAAATAAAAACAAGGGTATTTTGAAGAGGAAGGCAAACAAAACTGATGTTGCCTTAGTAAACAGGAAGCAATCAATTACTGATGGATGTGGGGATCATCACCAGTTTTCTACAAGTCTCAAGTCAACCATCTCTTCTGGGAAGTATTTCCTGCTTCTAATCCTCCCAGAAGCCAGTGCCCTCTTTCCCATAACTTACACATTGCATTTATCATATATTTGAAAAGAAAAGCAAGCTATACTCAATAGATTGAGTTTCATTCTGAATCACCTTTTTCTGTACTACTCCATGTATGAAATTATTATTTTATTTGATGTTTATTTAGTTCAGAATTTCAAAATTCCATTTTGTGTATGTTCAATATACATCTTATATGTACATAGTAGGTTGCAAGCTCTCTGAGGACAGCAACGGTTTTATTTTTGTCTTTAGAGACACAGAATTTAGCACGGTGACTAGCACATAATAAGCATCAAATGTTTGTTTTTGACTGATTTCAGGATCATTTGTGTGCATGCAGTCAAACCCACAACTAGATAGGAAAAGGTTAAAATGAACGTAAAATGAGAAAAAGAAAGATGCGATGACACAATGAAAAAATAAAATAAAATAAAATAGCTTCATCCCAAACTAAGCTCTTGACGCTGAAAAATGGGAAATCCTTATATTAAGTCAATAAATATGTATTAAGCACCTACGATGACTCAGATATTTTGCTAAATTTTGGAGATGCCAAGAAAATTTTCCTACATATAACCTCAGCCTCATATCTGAATGGCTTTTTTTCCTTGGATGTGCCTCAGTGATCTAATCCTTTCTGAATCCTAGTTTAGAAGAAGGAGATTGGCTTATAGAAGAATCTCCATTTTGAGAAAGGAACTTGGAGTTCAAGCAGAATTACCTTTTCCTGGACCAACTCCTCACTTCCTAAAATACAACTGACAAGTGATGGTGCCATATATTTTGTTCTGGATGCCCAGGAGATACTCTCTCTACCACCACAACCACAGGGCAGACCAGATATAAATTTAAGTATAATTCCCAAATCATGGTGAAAACCCAAAGCCTGAATTTGGTTCTGCTAATTTCCAATGACAATATCATTTATATAAAGCTTGAAAATTAACCAACACACAACAAACATTATTTTATCATTACAAAAACTCTGTAAAGTGTATACTATTATTAAACCCTATTTTACAGATTATGAAATCAAGGCCCAGAGAAGTTAGATATTGGAGACTAGACTTCAGATCTAAGATCATTTCAGATCGATTTTTGTAGGGGAGAAGGTTCTAGGACTAGCGAACCACTTCTAAGTGTCAAGGATGTCCTGAATAAAGTATACCCTCTATTCATCCACTATCGGTCATGGCAAATGAAAGCTTAAGAGTAGAGTCTTGTATGAGATGAGCCTGTGATAGCACCAATCCCTATCACTATGAAAGAAAGGTCCCAGGAAATCAGAATGCAAGCACACATCTACCAAGAGGGAGGAAGCATTCCCCTCCCCACTCAGAACAAAGGCTAAAACAGAATGAGGAAGAATAAACTAGGGGTCCCAGGCTGGTGCTGGTCAATCCCATGGGTAGCTGAGGTCTCAAGGAAGGTTAATCTATGCTTTCATTGGCACTATGAGATTCATGGACTATCTAGGTCCAGTGGGAAAGTAAGACCACTAGAGGAAAAAATGTTTTCTTCATTCTCCATGGACTCAATAGGCTCCCTTCCTGTACTGTGCTGCTGAGTTAGATAAAACTTATCTTACTGACCAGGTATTGATAGTCTAGGAATTTATGAACACTTAGGATTCTTCCATTTTTTAGTGAAGAAAAATTTTGATATTCCCCAGAAAAACCCAGTTTGGAGAAGGGGCCAACATGAAAATTATTAGAAAATGGCTTCCAAAGAAAAACCCACTTTATCCAGAGAAACTCAGTGGCCCCAAAGCTCCAGGTCTTGCCAATGGATTACAGTAGAGTCATAGCCATGAGGGGATCTGGAAGACTTGACACATGATTTCTGAGCATCTTCAGCAAGACTAAGGATGGGCCGTGAATTTTGTCCATTTGTTGAATGCCTCAATTAATGATCTTCTCTAGAGCCTCATTGTAAGATGGATTTAACTCTGGGACTGGAAGGTAGTCCCAGTTCTGACAATTCAATTTCAATGAAACATCTATTAAGCATCTGCTATAGACGCCATCATGGACACTGGGAATAACAAGAGGGGAAAAAAAGCAGCACAGTGAACTACCTTCAAGGAACTTCTATTCATCTGGAAAAAGAAGAAGATAATATCTATTCATAACTAAACAAGTCCATGTAATCCAAGAAAGGGAAAGGGAAAAGAAAAGATCCATTATTCTGGGGAAAGTATAGGGTAAAGGGGAGCTCCTGAGAGCTGATTTTCTTTCACATGTTCAATGTGGCATTTACAGAATGGAAACCATTATAAATTCAGGCTTAGTTTATTGCTTGGTTTTGTTGATTGCCTCATTTTTAGAATGTATTAATAATGCAGATTAAATTTAAAGATATGTGTTCAGACTTTTTCTTTTCCCCAAAGAGTTCTGGCTGTTAAACATTTATCAGCCGTTGTTTGAGCTTCTTAAGAAAGAAATACAAGGCTTGGGGAATGAAGTCAACTGAGACCGTGGCTCTGGAAGCAGGGGCAGCTGCCGCCCCCGGGCAGGAGAGATGGAAAGATGTCCATCTAGCATCCACTCAGGCTTTGCTGTTGCCGTGGGTCTCTGACGAGATAATATACTGAGATACCATAGAAGAGATTTAAAAAGAGCTTTGCAGACTTCAAAGGGAATTAACTGTCATTGTCATCATCGACTTGCCTTATTGTGAGCTTCACATTGTAACCAGCAAATTAGTGCTAATTAAGGTATGATCAGTTTCATTCATCCCCCTTTCAGAGCTACCTTGTATCTATTTTACATCCCTATGGATACACATGTTGCCTTGCCCTTTAGAATTTAAGCTCTTTGAGGGCAAGGACTTTTCATTTTTATCTCTTTCTTTCCAGAGCTTGCACTAAGGCCTGAACATACTTAATAAAGTCTTACTGATGATTAATTCATTCATTTATCAATCATTACTTTCAGACTCAGCATACCAAGGTCCTTCTTCTTTTGTGTTTGTTTTAAATTGCATATTTTTTCAATAAACAAAAATCTATTTTTGCTCTCTTCCAACTTCCCTGACTAATGGAAAAAGGTGACTTCTCCGGGTCACTTCCTTTTACCTACTGGACAAAAGACAAAGTTAGTACAATTATCACAGACTGTCCTTGATTTTTCCACCTATTTCATTCTTATTCATTTTTCAAAATTGTAAAGATTATAAGCTAGATGATATACAAAAAAGGTCACCCAGAAAGGGAATATGATTAGGGTTTTTTTTTCTCATTGGGCTTGAAATATAAAATAAAATTGAAAACTAAGGCTCCTCTTTAAAGGTCAATGATAGCCACATCATATTCCTCCATTGAAATCCTTGGCCCACTGAGATGAACTTTCCCAGGCTTGTGGAGCTATTGTGTAAAATCCATAGGAAATATATCTCAGGGAGACTTGAGGTTTAAAGATAACTTCAGTAGCTGCTGTACTACTAAAAAAAAAAAAACTGTTAGCTCTGGGATTTTACCCTGTACACTTAATTCCAATAATGAGAGATACTCTTTGCAAAAGAGAGTACAAATATTTATGTACAGTAAAGCAGGAAAGCAAGCCAGGAGTAAACATATGTTAAACGTGATAAGCTGACATAAAAAAGCCCAGCACTTGACTGAATGGTGGGCAAGATGAATTGCCCCCCAAGCATAAGAATGGCAGAAAAAGAGCAGAATCTCTTGGGCCTTGAGCTCTCGGGCTCAGTTTCCATCTCAGTATCTGTATAACTCAGTCTTGGTTTTTTTCCCCAAAAGGTGTTTATTACAACTCCCAAGGATCAAACTTTTGTCCAGGGGCTACTGGGAGTCCCACGCCTCTCTTATTTGGAGAAATCTTTCTCTTTATGAAAACTTTATGGAGACTGGGGAAGGGGAAAGCTGCCTTTACATATGAGAAGAATAGATAGTTGCTTGTCTCTGGGATAGGGTTTAAGTTACCCTGAGATAGTTCGGTTCTGCAAATATGTATTGTATCTAGGATATACATACATATCTAACATATATAGGACTGCTTGCCATTTTGGGGAGGGGGTGAAGGGAGGGAGGGGAAAAATCGAAACAGAAGTGAGTGCAAGGGATAATGTTGTAAAAAATTACCCTGGCATGGATTCTGTCAATTTAAAGTTATTATTAAATAAAATAAAATTAAAAAAAAAAAGTTACCCTGAGATAGCTCTATAGTCAAAGGAAGACTCCTCTAGCTGATTAGCTGATCTTGAAAGTTTCAACATTAAAGATTCATTACTTTGATGTCAGACTTTGTGTACTCTGCTAGGATGAAAAAACAAAACAAAACACTATGAGTAAAGGAGCCTAGGAAGGTAACCAAGCAGATATCCCTTAGTTTGGGATGGGGGAAAAGATAGCACATGAATAGCACTTGAAAGGAGCTGGGGATGGGGTGAGGTTTCCAAGAGGTAAAGGGGAGATCAAAGAGAAAGCACACTCCAGGCTTGAGGGACAGTTTATGCAAAAGCACGGAGAGTGAACAAGATGGGACATGGCATGTCCCATCAGCAAAAATATCCAACAGCACTGAGGCTGGTTTGGCTGAGATATAGTGTGTGATCAACCTGAAACACTGGTTGTACTCAGCTTATAAAACACTAGGTCAGCCTTGTGTTGAGAGAGACCCTGAGGCTTCCGGAGCAGATAAATGACAAGATCAAAACCACGCTTTGAAAAAACTCTCAACTGTGTTGAGGGGACAGGGATGGGAATGGGAGGAGGCTACATATAATGAGAAATCAGAACATTTCATTCTGAGAACCAGAAAATCATTTTAAACTGAAGCAACTACAGAAGTACAGAGACTGGACTATCTAGATTTTGCTAACTTGAGGGCATGAAGACCCAATACTAAATAAGATTGGTTTTGATCATGGCACAAACCCTATATTAGGTGTCAGATTCTCCCGGCCAGATGGAGTCTGGAAGCGCAGATTTACAAACTGCAAGTCAAATATTTTTTGCCCCATTTCCTAAAATATGCCCCAAACAGAGTAATCATCACCATTGGCTCTGAAGAGCAAAGGCCATCTGGAGAAATCTGGATTTTAATCCCACTTCTGACAGATCCTAGCTATGTGACCCTGGTCTTTCGGATTTTTAATCTCCTCATCAGTAAAAATAGAATTTATAAGAGCTTCTACTTCCCAGGGCTATTGTACAGATACAAAGATAATATCTGCAGAGGACATTGTAAACCCTAAAGCCTTTTGTTCATGTCAGCTATGATTAGCAGCTATTGTTCTTCTTGACTGGAAAACGGAAGGCAAGACAACCTGGAGAAGAGGAAGGGAGGGACCTCAGTAGTAAAATGCTCGAGCTGGAAGGATCATCAGAGGCATGGAGTCTCACCTGTGCATGAGCAGGAATCGTCTCTGCTTCGTGGCTGACAGGGATGTCCAGCCACTGACTGAAGACCTCCATGAGGGGATGCTGTCTTCCTCCCCAAGCCAGCCCCCTCCACTCTGGGGCACTTCCCCAATCTGCCTCTTTCACTTCCACCCGTTAGCTCGTGGTTCTACATCCTTGAGACAATCTCATCCTGATGTGATAGCATTTCAAGTGCTCAGAGTTAGCTGACTTGTCCCCCAGAGTTGTTTTTTTTTTTTTCCTTTTTCATGCTAAATTGTCCCAGATTCTTCAAGCAATGACACCATCTGTGCTTCTGCAACCGTCCTCTTTGTGCTGATTGTGTCCTCTGGGTTCGGGCAGAACAAGTCTAAAATCTCTCCCATGTGGCTCTTTGAAATGCTTGGGAATAGTTATCATGCTCCTCCCATCTACATACTGAACCCTTCTCTCATAGAATGGAAGCTTTCTGAGGGCAGGAACTTTCTTTCTTTCTTTCTTTCTTTCTTTCTTTCTTTCTTTCTTTCTTTCTTTCTTTCTTTCTTTCTTTCTTTCTTTCTTTCTTTCTTTCTTTCTTTCTTTCTTTCTTTCTTTCTTTCTTTCTTTCTTTCTTTCTTTCTTTCTTGCCTTTGTAGCCCTAGTGCTCAGCACAGTTCTCTGTGCATAGAAAGCCTCTTATTATTTAAGCTTTCTCTAATAATTATTTGTTTATTGGATGGGACTAGATCAAATATTTAGAAAAGATTTGAGGAAAGAATAATAACTTTCCATATTATTTCCAGCTGTAATCAATTCAATTCAGTTAAGCAGATAAGTATATGTAGGGCAATTGGGGAAGGATGAGAGATGGGGCCTGAACATCTTGGAAGATTGGGATGAGAAGAAGTCCTAAAATGAGTCAAATAGGCAACTTCTCTAATAGTCCAAGTGAGAGATAAGGGGGCAAGGGGTAGTGATTCAAGTAAGAAAAAGGGATATTACATATGTTATAGAGGTAAAATGGACCAAAAATTTTTTTTAAACTGATAAAAATTGACAAATATGAGTAACTTCCTGGATAAGTGCTGAGAAGGGAAGGGAAGCTTCAAGGATGACTCTGAGCCTGTGACACTTACTGATCGGAAGCAGAGTTGTGCCCTCCACAGAAAGGGGGAAATTTGGAGGAAATGTGGGTTTAAAGGGGAAGATAATGAGCCTCATTTTGGACAGCTTGAGTCTGAGATGCCGATGACACATCCAATTGATGTAAGATGAAAGCTCAGAAGAAAGAAGGGCTGCTTCTATAGCTCTGAGAGTTGTCTACCTAGAAATCATCATTAAACCCATGAGAGCTGATGAAATCGCTAAGTGAGAAACTACAGAGATGAGAAGAGGGCTAAGGCAGGAGTTTTCAGAGACATCCAGAGCCAGGGAACAGGAGATGGCTGGGGATCTTGCAGAGGAGACAAAGAAGGAACTGAGAGGGGGGTGAAGAAAATCCCAGGAAGGAGAGTTTGCAGGGGGACAAAGAGTTCCAGCGCCAGATACTGCAGAAAGCATCAAGTAATTGTCTCTCGAGTACCGGGAAATGAGGGAGTTTGGGTCTAATCATGCAGTTCCTTTAATTCATGCTCTTAAGGCAGAACCTTCAAGCCTGTTTTCTACTGTGTGTATCCACACGAGACCACCACAGTATACACAGTAAGCGCTTAATAAATGTTTTCTTCATCTCTCTGGGTATCTTTTTATTCATTGAGTAATTTTAAGGGAGAATCATGCAGCTTACTCATTACTCATTATGCAGCTCATAGAATCACAGAACTGGAGAACTGGAAGGACTGCCAGTGGTCCCATGATCCAATCTACACCTGAAAGGAAACCAAGTTTAAGGACAAGTGGCTTTCAGCCTCCGCCTAAAGACCTCCATGGAGGGGGACCTGCTACCTCCTGAGGTGACCCATTCCCATTCGGGGACATTATGATTGTGGGGTCTTGACAGTGACCCCCTTTGCAAAGAATTGGATAATACTAGAAATGTTACATACAGAGTGAAATTTTATTTATGAAAGATTAATTTAAGGTCACCAAGTACCAATTAATGTGCTGACTAATATGCTTACCGCGTGCTAGATGCCTTGCTAAGCACTGGAAATAAAATATAAGCAGAGATAAAGAGAGTCCCTGGTCTTTAGAAACCCCCATTCTGATCAGCAAAGACCTCACACACAAGAGAGATGAAAGGCGGAGGGAGAAAGAGATGAAGGAGTAGAAGTTTTGTAGAAAAAGTCTGAGAAGAGAGACTGGCTTAGGCCCTCCTTAAAAATGGAGGTTCTGGGAGGAGTCATCCAATTAGAGGGAGAGGATGAAGGGATGGAGGATACACCGGCTCTATGAGGCCCATGGCTGGACTGAGCTTCCAGGTTAAAGTGATTTCCATCTGTGCACATGCATGGGAAGTTCTCACATTTATTTTTCTCTTTTTTTGCTGAAGCATTTTGAGGTTAAGTGACTTGCTCAGGGTCACACAGCTAGGAAGTGTCTGAGGCCAGATTTGAACTCAGGTCCTCCTGACATCAGGGCTGGTGCTCTATCCACTGCTCCCTAGCTGCCCTCTCACATTTCTTTCTTTCCATAATTGAATAGCAAGTCTAAGGAAGGAGTAAGGAAATTAGAAGAGTTGGGAATCCCTGCACTCCGTCTTAGCTTTGGATACTGCCATGTAATGTTTTTAGTACAGAAATGGAAACAGAGGGAAAGACGGAGACAGACAGAACTAGTGACAGAGATAGAGGAAGAGAAGAAACGGAGACAGAAGTGGAAGCAGCTTTGCTTCCGGTTTATTTGCCCTGCTGCAGGGAAATGGGGACCGGAAGGGAAGGTGGCCGTCTCCTCCCATTCCATGGGCCTCTGGCTCTCTTCCAGGGAAAGGAGGACACTCCATTCAGAAAGAATCCTCCTGGCCGGGGGATGTTTCCAAAGCCAGTTTAACAGCCTTGGAAGAGACGGCTCCTGATCTCCAGCTCCTGACCTTCACCAGCCCAGTGCCCCAGGGCAAGGTGCTGAGCCTTGTGCCCAAAGTTCCAAAACGCATCATTTCCTCAGTGGGCGCTGCTTCCACCAGTGGAGTTCCCAAGCCCTCCGTGACTTTGAGGTGCTCTAAGAATAAGCCAACTGGCGAACACACAGCGCTTTAAAGTTTGAGCCCATTTTCCATATAGGATTTCACTGGAACTTCACAACCCTGGGAGATAAGTGCTTATTATTCTCTCTAATTTTCAGATAAGAAAATGGAAGCTTGGAGAGGTGATGGAAATAGAAATTCAGGACTGGACGGGACCTTGAAGGCCAACCTTTCATTTCAGAGTTGAGGAAACCGAATAGATGAATGGCCTGATATCATATTGCTCAAATGTATCAGGAGCAAAATTTGAATACAGGCCTTCCTGCCTCCAAGTCCAGCCCTCTGCTCTGGGGCCAGAACTATAAACAAACCTCTCGATGGCTGAGTGGATTCAGGAGAGCCTACTATTCATCCGCCCAACTTGGACTGTCTCTCCTCACTCATCCACTTGGGTGCCTTATTGATTTTTTTCTGGAAACATGAGTATATCCCAACCTTATACCTCATAAAAAAAGAAAAGAAGCTTAATGGAAGACGATCAGTTCAGGGGAAATTCTTTGTTCCCTCCTGTTTCATTGAGTAAAGAGTATCGGATTTATCGGTCCTTTCCTTAGCCTCTGTCGCCTCTCACAGCCACAGAAGCCTCCTGTCTATACACCTCTAAGGCCAGTAGTAATTCTGTTTAATATATAATAATATGTTATTAATTATATATAATAATTACATTATTTATTTATATTTATTTAATTATTTTATTTATTTAATTAGTTTAATTTAATTATATATAATATAATAATTATAATAATAATATAAAGGGGGCAGCTGGGTGGTGCAGTGGATAGAACACCAGCCCTGAAGTCAGGAGAACCTGAGTTCAAATCTAGCCTCAGACACTTAACACTTAAAACATTCTAGCTGTGTGAGATGGGGCACAGCTGGGCAAGATGCTTAACCCCAATTGGCTCAGAAAAATAATAATACTAATATAATAATATAATATAAAGGAGATAAAATGTGGTTGTTCCTATTAGGGAGCTAACACAAAAGCAAATGCCGTTAATCAGATCCCAAAACAACCCCTTGGGAGAATGAGTATCAGTAAATCCATGGGGATGGCCAATCTGGGAACCAGAGCATAATTCTAGGAACCTCTTAAGGGATTAGTGAGAGGAGGCAGAGAACGGAAACTGGTCATAGCTCTCTTGGAGAGGCAGAATTCGCATTATGGGCAGCATGGGACTGGCCTTAGGAAGACTTGTAAGCTTCCTCCCAGGGGACCCACAGGTAAGCCTTGCCCACCCTCTCTGAGCCCTAAGCAACCGAATGAAACTTCTCTAGTGAACTGAGAGCTGGAGCATGGGACAATGCCATCATGAGGACATAGGTCCTTAATGCATTAACTTGCTTTAAGCAATAGCTGTGTTGGGAGGGAAGAGACTTTCTTTTGCAATGGCTTGTTTCCCTTTCTGAGATCCGCCACCTGGGTGACGTGGTGGAGTCACTTAACCTCAGTTTCTCCATCTGTAAAATACGGAAGTTGGACTACGAGCTCTAATCTAAAGATGGTTGTAGAAGCAAGTTTCTATGTCACAGAATCACAGAAATTGAGAGCTTGAAGGGCCCAATCCCTCCCAAAAAGGAATCCCCACTTCCATCTCATAGACAAGCAGGCATCCGGCCTGTGCTTCCAAAGAGAAGAAGGACACTTGGGTATCGGGGTCCATGTTTAGGTGCCTGCAGGACGTGCTGGTGGTGAGTAAGGCAGGCTGGACTGTGAGTGTCCAGAGGAGGGGCGGAGGTGGGGAGCTCCCTCCCTCCCTCCCTCTTCTTCCTTGGTGGAGGGGTGGCTCCTTTCAGGTCACACCCCCCTCAAGGGCCGAGCTTTCTTTAAATCCCGGTGCACCCCCAAATGTGGCTGCCAGTGACTTGGAAGTAAAAGCAGGCTTACCCATGCTCTCCCCACAGATAGCCTGGGGCTTCCGCTCCCTTTCTGTCTCAGGAGGAGTTCAGCCATAAATATTATTCTCTTTCAACCTCTCCTGCCCTGGACTCTCAAATCCGCTGCTCCAAACCCCAGTCAGTTTGCTTTGGCAAAATCTAAAGTGGCTTTAGAAAATGTCAATATTTTTTCAACTGTTTCATTTCCGGGCATCCTCCCTCCATTCCCAATCTCCTCGCGAGCATTCAAATGTGCAGATCTGGCACAGGTTCTAATGGCCACTGAATTTTAATATATTGTTGTTCGTAGGCTGAAAAACACTTAAAACAATATTGTGGACAGAAATGATGCTGAAAAGTGGTCTGCCAGCCGAGAGAAGGGAGAGGGCAGGAAGGAGGGCCAGGCGGGCTCGCCCAGGTCTCTGCTAGAGAATGGGCAGGACATGGGGGTGAACAGTGTGGAGCACACCCGGTGAGAGGATCTCAGCTCTCTGGAATCCCCGGGGGCTTCATACAGCAGGTGTACCCGCCATCCCTTCATCTTCTCCCTCTGATTGGATGACTCCTCCCAGAACCTCCATTTTAAGGAGGGTCCTTGCTCTCACCAAGCCTCTTCCCCCTCAGATGCAGGGCTCCCCAGGGCTCACCCCTGTCATTGTCCGGCAGGCACTTGGCTCAGCCCTCAGTGGCAGAGTCCAGCATCTCAGCTCCAGTTGGGATGTGGTTCCAGATCCAGCTGGTCAGTCTCTCATACTCAGGGAGTCCAGCTTGCTTCCACTTCCTCTCAAGGTCAGGGTCAAAGGCCCTCAGGTCAAGTCTGAAATCCTCCCCAATCCCTCCCAGTTTAGAGAATGCTGGGAAAGGGACCTTAGCCCCAGATCATGCAGCTCCCCCTGCTTCTGGTCAGAGCCTTTTAGTGCAGCTCCAAAAGGTGGCTTTATAGCAAACTCATTGACATAATAGCCAGTATCCCTTTTTCCCTCTATGATGTGTTTGGTTCTTTGAGGATTCCTGTTTTCAGCCCTAGGAGCTCACCCTCTGCCCTTCCTCCTCTGGAGCTCACCATGACCCTGTAAACAGTCTTGGAGAGTCGGCATCCTGTAGCCATCCCCATGAGGAGGGAGGGCACCCTCCCCTTAAATTAGAAGCAATATCGAAAGGTCAGTCCAAGGGACAGAGCAGTTTGGAAGGAAGAGAACCTATGGCCATAGTTGCTAAAGAAAGCCATCTCCTCTCTCTGGTCCCCACTGGGGACCCTTCTCTGAGATCCACCATATTGACTGCAGCTGAGAGAGGGAGGGACAAAATATCCCGCTCCACCCTTTCCCCAAACCCCAGAAGGATCTTGAAATTCTCCGAGTCATTGGTTTAGAACTCGACTAGGACTCAGTTGGTACTAAGTGAAATGAGCAGGACCAGGAGATCATTATACACAGCAACAACAAGACTATACGATAATCAATTCTAATGGACCTGGCTCTCTTCAACAATGAGATGATTCAAGCCAGTTCCAATGATCTTGGGATGAAGAGAGCCATCCACACCCAGAGAGAGGCTATGGGGCCTGAGTGTAGATCACAGCCTAGTATTTTCACTCTTTTTGTTGTTGTTTGCTTGCATTTTATTTTCTTTCTCATTGTTTTCCTTTTTGACCTGATTTTTCTTGTGCAACACGATAAATGTGGAGAATTGCATAAGTTTAACATATATTGGATTACTTGACATCTAGGGAAGGAATGGGGGGCGGGGAGGGAAGAAAAAATTTGGAACACAAGGTTTTGGGAGGGTGAATGTTGAAAACTGTGTTTTGAAAATAAAAAACTTTATTTAAAAAAAAAAGATGGTATTGTTAAAGCAGAGCAGGGGACACAACCCTTAGAAGTTCACAGCCTCTATGCTCAAAGTCCTTCCAGCCTCCTGGGACCTTGGGGGGATTGTGCCGGGCTGGGCAGAGACTCTGAGGTCCCCTTCCCACCCTGAGCAGGCATTGGGAAAAGCCTTCAGCAGGGACCCAGGGCAGGGCGAGTGAGATTTGCTAGCATGGGCTCTTCTTAAAGTGAGATCTGCCTGCAGTGAGACCCCAGGGGCTTTTAAGTGTACATTCTGTGGGTTACCTCGGGGAACCAGAGATGGGAGGGATCCTCAGAACACTCTGAAGCTGTGGAAATGTGTTCTCTCGTTGCCTCGGGACTCTGTGTAATTCAAAGAGATCCCAACAGTCCTGTCTCTGTTCCTCTTAACGGCCATTTGAAAGCAGTTCCTAGAAGCTTAATAAAAGGGAGTCTGAAAGGCGGCCCCCAGAACTGGCAGCCCAGCCTGTGCCCAGTCTGACTCATGGAAAACTATAAGCCTTTATTTTGGGCCTCAGGATGTCTGCCATTGTTGGGGGGTGAGGAGGTTGCCAATAGGGGATTAATCCCCCTAATAAATAACACTGAGCTCCCAAACGAATTGAAGAATGGAGCTTCTGCCTCCTGAAAAGCCAGCAGATGTGGAGGGTCAGAAATTCGATGCACTTGCCTGTTATTGTTTAATTTTGTAATTTGTTTCCCCAACGAGACAGAACTAGAGTGAGAGGAGAGTCTTTCCCTCCTTTCCCTCTCTTCCCTCCTCCCTTTTTACCCCCAGCAGAGCCATCCACAATCTGGGAGATGGGTTCTTAGAGATTTATTTCATTCTGGCCACTTATTGGCAAATGTGGAAATTGAGAATCAGGATTGGAACTGGGCCCCCTCACCCTAAACCCGGCGCTCTGTCCCAGACGGGAAACATTTGGTTTGGCTGTGACATTGTAGAGATAAGGATGGACTTGAATCCTGACTCTAATAGTAGCAGTATGACCTTGGAATAGTCCTGGGGAAACTGAGGCTCAGAGAGTACCTGGGCCCTCCCTCTAGATCCGGATCTCAGGGCATCTGTTAGAACCCTTCATTTCTCAGGTGAGGAAACCGAGGGGGGCGGGAGTGAAGGTCTGGACCAACCATCTCGTCCTCTATAAAAGAGAGACAGCGCCTCTCCTCTCTCTTTACAATGAAGGGGACAAGAGGATGGCCAAGGACTCTTCCGGCTCTAACCTACGACCCTGGGATGATCCTGTTGCTCAGCCCCAAACCTCAGGCTTAATTAATGCTTGTTTGAGTGAAGTATTGGGTCCTCCTCTGGGCAAGTCACTTTTTCTTGGGGGCTGAGTTTCTCCATCTGTAAAATGAAGCACTGGATTCTGTGGCCTCTGAAAATGGTCTTTCGATCCCACAGCTCAACTTGGTACCTCCCACAAGGCCACTTACAGCCAGCACTCTGTACACAGTAGGAGCTCAGTAGATGTTGAAAGATGAGCACATCACTGACAAATGGGCTGGCAGTGGAGAGCAGGACTAATAATGGGTTGACAGATTAATCTGCCTAAACAGCTTGGGTCCCCTCCTACTCAACAGCCTTCCATGGCTCCCCCTTCACTGTAATGCTGGAGAAACTGAGGCAAGACAGAAATTGGTTTTTTAGTAATTTAATTGTGGAGAGTTTTAGCTGAGGCTAATGGGCTGCATGGGACTCTTGTCTCAAAGCATTCAGCAGCAAACATTTAATTCGGGAGACTTTTATAACTAGGAGAAACAAAGGCAGATAAGTCCAGGTGAGGATACTGGGTGGGGGACAAGCCATCGTTCCAGGAAAGGATCATAACTTAGTCCTGACAGGATGGAGTCAAGATAAGAAGGGCAGAGGGCAGGGGACTCAAAAGGAGGGGGAATTATCCCCGCAAGGACTGGGATAAGGCACCTGGAGTTTTATGACTAACTGGCGTTTCAGGGCCTCTGTCTAACTTAATTTCCCCATTCCCAGGGAACAAAGGAGTGGGGCTATAATCATTTTATTCAGGGCCTAATAATTCAGGGACAGGAGCATTACCTGCTCAAATGCAGCTTGAGCTTGGCATTCTTGGCTTATGCCCAACCTTTCTGGCACAGATCGTGGCCCTTCTCTCATTTAGTAATGGTCCTGGGCACGGCTAGGGCCCAGATCCTCCCTGGCTATCAGCCTGAATGCCTACCTAGCCTCTCCACAGTTACCCAGGATGAACTCATGCCTTTTCTAGTTCAGCAGGAGAGATGCCAGGGTCCCCTCCCCGGCACGGAAGAGGAGGAGGAGAGGAGGAGGAGGAGGAGAAAGAAGAGGAAGAAGAGGAAGAGGAGGAGGAGGCACAAAGCAGGACCTCAGGGGAGAATTTAGTTAACTGTTGTCCAGTCATGTCCAACTCTTCATGACCCCATTTTGAGGAAATTTCTTAGTAAAGACACTGGAAAAGTTCTGCTATTTCTTTCTCCAGCTCATTTTACAGATTTGGAAACTGAGGCAGACAGGTGAAGTTTATGGGGTGGATAAAACCCCAGCAAAAAGACCTCAGGTCTTTGTTAGCTAGATGGGGGTAGCCCCCCAGTCATAGGGAGGGACTGACTAGAGAAGGGTTTGTTGAATGTAAGGGCAATTTAACTGAGTCTTTGTTGCAGTGGGCCCTGAAGCAAACAGGGAAGAGCAGGGATTAGCTTGTCTTTAAGTAGGCCTTTGTTGCAATGAGCCTTTCTGAACTCTTGACAAAATTATCATGATTCCACAGTTACAGCTTCCAATCAGAAAGCCAAGTTATAGATATCAACTCTGAGATTATTTTTCTCCTATAAAAGAACCTACTCCAGGATGGAGGGAGCCCTCTGCACCCAGAGAAAGGACTATGGAGACCGAATGTGGAGCACAACATAGTATTTTCGCCTTTTTTGTTGTTGTTTGTTTGTTTTTTCTTTTTCATTTTTTTTCCCTTTTTGATCTGATTTTTCTTGTGCAGCGCGATAAATGTGGGAATATGTACAGAAGAATTGCACACGGTTAAGAGATATTGGATTACTTGCTTTCCAGGGGAGGAGAGATGAGAGGAGGAAGGGAGAAAACTTTGGAACACAATGTTTTGCAAGGATGAATGTTGAAAACTATCTTTGCATGTAATGGGCTGAGGCTTGAGTTGATGCACTGAGGTCCCAAGCACATGAGGCTAAATAGTAATTGGACCATACTCTATTAATAGATAAGCTTGGAGAAAGAATGGCCCCCACCCACTCTTTGTGCAAGTCCTGATGTGTTGTATAGGAAATGACGATTTTGGTGGGTGGAGGCAGGGGAGTGGAAAAGGAAGGGGAGGAGAGACTTTTGGGATTGCCATTGCCACAAAGTTGTCGAAAGCAGCAAAAGCAAAAAGAAGAAGAGAAACAAATCAGCTAACAGAGAGAGATGTGAGCTGAGCCAACTGTGGCAATGGCAATCCCAAAAGCCTCTCCTCCCCTTCCTTTTCCACTCCTCTGCCTCCACTCACCAAAATCGTCATTTCCTATACAACACATCAGGACTTGCACAAAGAGTGGGTGGGGGCCATTCTCTCTCCAAGCTTATCTATTAATAGAGTATGGTCCAATTACTATTTAGCCTCATGTGCTTGGGACCTCAGTGCATCAACTCAAGCCTCAGCCCATTACATTTGCATATATTTTGAAAAATAAAAAGCTATTACTGTTTTTCTCAAAAGAAGGAAAAAATAAAAATAAAAGAACCTACTGTACCTTACTTCTTCACTAACTCCTTTTAATAACAGCTCAATTACTAACCACCATAATAGCAGATTTATTGGGAATTTAGCCCTCTTTATGGGATCAGATTGGTCCTGTTTCCCCTTTGGTAATGATAAAACTAACTTCCTTTTGGTCATCTAGCCTACCAGCCGATGGTGTGATCCCCCACTTCTTCATTGATTCTGTGGTGTTCTTCTTTTCTCTAAAATACGTAGAGTTCTTCTTGTCTAATATAGGATTGTGATCTCTGGGAGCAGGTTTCTTGGGGAGGTTTTCTGGAGGCAGCCTTAGTTTCAGTTCCAAGTAATGATCACTTCAAATACAGCCAGGAGTTAAACTCCAATCTTTTATTGTCTCTTCCAAAATAGCCCGGTTAGCTTTCATTGGTTCCGAGAGCTCTCGTTGCTAGTCTTTTGCCTCTGCCAGCTTCTGCCTCTAGCTCAACTCTGACTCCTGGCTATCTTCCAACTGACTGACTCCACTGACTCAGCTCCTTTTATGCCGTTATAGAGGTGTAAACTCAAAGGTTGACTCCTCCTCCGAGAGTGGGATTATGGGAGGTGTGAATCTCATTCTTGTGAATCTCATACTGAATTCTGACTTGCGAATCTCCCAAACTTGTGAACTAATGTGTGTGAGCTAATGTGTGAAATCTCAGAGGTGCAAACCCAAGCACACAAGCACTGCTTCCATCAGTTCCAGTGAGGCGACACTTGTTTCAAGTAACAGAATTCCCCTTTGGACAAGAAAATCTTTGCCTCTTGACTTGGAGATGGTCTAAAGCTA
Source organism: Antechinus flavipes (assembly GCF_016432865.1). Classification (NCBI taxonomy): domain Eukaryota; kingdom Metazoa; phylum Chordata; class Mammalia; order Dasyuromorphia; family Dasyuridae; genus Antechinus; species Antechinus flavipes. The sequence continues at coordinate 677,321,708 of NC_067399.1, forward strand.
CAATTTTTTTTGAGATACCTCATAACGCTAGCCCAGAACCACGAGATATTTTTCGGATTCATCCCTTGCTCCTCATCACAGAGCCCAGAATCACTCAGTTTGGAAGTGTCTGAGGACTTGAACTCATGATGAGGTCCTGGGTCACTAGATGGAGTTGGTAAGAAAGCCTGAAGTACAGACAAGATTACTCCCTGAGGGGACCACTCACCCTTAAGTCCTGCCCTTGGAGGTGGTGGGTGACCCCACCTTACTGTGTCCAATCACAGATGGGGATCACTCACCCTTAAGTCCTGCCCTTGGAGGTGGTGGGTAACCCCACCTTACTGTGTCCAGTCAGAAAGCCAAGTTTTGTCAAACGCCCGAGGTTAAATTTCCCCTGTCCACCACCCACACCATCTTTGCTGAATCCCTTCTGGGTTAGCCTAAAACAAAAAGGTTCTGTCTTCAACCTCCCCCATACTTCATGGTGACTTATTCCTTGTTAACTAACCCTTTTAGGGTGCTAAGTGGGTTTAGCCTGCTTGTCAATGGCTTACTCCCACCTCATGGCCGTTCCCTTTCTCCTGGTTACTTGTGAGTTCCACTGGAGAACTTGTCTTTTACATTGTTGGTTGTTAAAACCCCTTTGCTCACTAACTGTATGCTCTCCCAAATCTATTTCATATTTAGCACTCCTCTTCATTTTGTCTGTAAATGATGTAATAGGAACTGTGTCCCCCTGATCTTTGGGAGAATGGGAGGGGACCCGGTTGGAAAAACCGGAATCTCAACTCTCCTATCTTGGGAGCATCCCAAAGATTCCCAGAGGAAACTCCCACAATAATCCTCCCCTACAATCCATTTGGAGATCTTGGCCTGGGGCATAGCTACCACCCATTATTGACCTGAAAATGAGTCCCTCAATTCATCTGGAGATCACTCCCTAGCCCCTGGCTCTGGAAACCTAAATGTAATCAAGAGTCTGTACCCCAACTGCTACTAATTCCTAATCAGGAACTGGTCCACTGAGAGAGAGAGAGCAGCTCTCCCCTTTCTGCCAAAGACCTGGCTTGGCAATTGGGACTGAGAATTCTTTCCATCCCGGCCTGGGGACGCACATTGTTGTTAGGGTATCCTCACCCCTCAACATAACCTCTTCTCGTAAATAAACCCCCCTTTTGGCAAAGAGAGAAAGAACTCTGTAAAATCCCAACATTTGGGGCCAATTGCCCTCCTCAGTCCCAACATTTATCAGGCTCCTCCTTTGGGGTGCCAGTTGCTCACCTCATTGCCTCACTCAAGTGCTCTTGACCCCAGGCCAGGTGCCCAGTCCCTGGAGCTTCCTATTGCACTAAATCTGTGCTGACCTCAGAGAAGGTCAGTCCCAGGGTGGAGATTCCACCTACTTAACAGATCAGCCCCCCCCCGAAACCTCAGGATTCACAATAGACAGCAATGAATAAGGGGAGCTCTGGAAGAAGTCACGGTCTCCTCCCCTACCTTGAAAGCAGAGGCTGGCCTGGGTGCTAGAAGCTTCCTGGGGACTTTTCTCAGGGTGGGGCTTCCCATCAAGTGCTGACTGAAAGAGAAAAAGAAATCTGGAGAAGTTCTCAATTTCTACAATAACAGCTATCAATATTCAAGTGCTTCTGGGTAATTTAACACAAAAGAACAGCACTAGAAGGCAAAGGCCTACTGCTTGTGAGCAGCATTTTAAATTGATGAAACGCACCCAGAAAGCCAGAATGATTAACTGGAGATAACCAAGGAAGAGGAGAGGGAGGGGAGAGCAGAGAGGGAAGGGAGATGGGAGGGGAAGAAACGAGAAGGAGAGGAAAGAGGAGGAGAGATGGGGGGGGGAGAGAAAAGGAGAGGAGGGAAGGGGAAGGGAGGTTGAAGAGAAGGGGATATAGAAGGGTCAGGGAGGAAGCAAGAAGGAAAGGGAGAGATGGGAGAGGGGAGAGTGCAGAGGGGAAGGGAAGGTGGGAAAGGAAGAGGAGAGAAGGGAAGGAAAGAAAAGGAAAGATGGGAGGGGAGAGAAAAGGAGAAGAGGGAAGGGGAGATTGAAGAGAAGGGGATATAGAAGGGTCAGGGAGGAAGCAAGAAGGAAAGGGAGAGATGGGAGAGGGGAGAGTGCAGAGGGGAAGGGAAGATGGGAAAGGAAGAGGAAAAACGGGGAGGAAAGAGGAGAGAAATAGAGATGAGGATGGGGAGATTGAAGAGAAGGGGATATAGAAGGGGGAAAAAAGGAAGCAAGAAGGAGAGGGAAAGAGAGGAGAGATGAGAGGAGGGAGAGACAATGACTCTCTTGGGTTAGTGTCACAAGAGGCAAAATGTTCCTTAAATGAATCCCTGTGATGTGGTCCTCAGCCAGCCTGACCCCTGCCTGGAGCCTGATGCTTCAGCCCTCTGGTTGCTGGGAGCAGCTTCATCTCAAGTTTCTGGGGAAGCAGAAGTGCAAGCCCATGGCCTGCTGTGGTCCCAGCCTCTTGGCTCCCCTCCCCTCCCTTCCAGCTGCTCCCAGGGGCAACCCCCCGCCCCGCCTTCCCCCTCACCCGCTCGATGACTGTTGTGGTCCCAGAGTGTTAGCCGCCTCTGCAGCTCGCTCCTTCCTTTTAGCTGCATCAAGCTCAGAGCCTCCTATGACTCCAGTGAGCAGCCTTTGCCTCCTGGGAAAGATGGGTTATCTCCTTAATAGGAGTATCACTCGGATCTTCAGGGGCTGGAGTAAGCTTTAAAAAAATGGAAGGAGCAGGAAGGCAGTAATTATTTAATTAGGTGAAATGAAAGATAAGAACCTTTATCTGAGCAGTTAAAATATAGCTTAGAAAGTTGGCTTTCCCTGGAGTAACTTTGCCCTGAGACTTTTATTTATTTATCTGGTGGCAAAGGGAAGCCCAGAGTTGGGGACTCTGGCTTGGACAGGCTTCCCAATTCAATTTATGGACAGTTTTAAAAGGCCTACTCAAATGCTACCATTTCCAGGGAGTTCCCCTTGATTGCCTAATATGCAACGATTCTCCCCTGAGCCTTCCCAGACTTTGTACCTCTCTGCATTTTCTGGATCTGAGGCTCCTTCTGGGGGGATCCCTAATGGGCACCTGTCTAGTCTCCTCATTTCACAAACAAGGAAACTGAGGTCCAGGAAGGTGCTTAAAAATGCCCATTCCCTTCCTTCTACCCCCACAATGTTAGTGGAAAGAGCAACTACACAAAAGAAGCCTCCAAATGACAAAGTACCAGACTCTGCAGCAGGGAGTAAGCTCCCAGGGGCCACCGGTGTGAACATTAGAGAGGGTCCCATTGTGGGCAGTGCTGTTTGCTCATCTCCTGAAGGCCTGTGCTTTTTTTTTTTTTAATATTGGTTTGGATGAATGTTTTCTCTTTTTAAAATGAAATTATTTGTTATAAACGTCTCTTTAGAAGAGGGAGGAATACAGGGGGAAATCTACATTTTATGAAAACAAAAGAGGTCAATAAAGTCGATTTTAAAGGAAGTTTCCTCAAAGAAATGCACATTTTTGAGGAGAGGGACAGTCAGGGAGAGAGAAATGGGGGATAGAGGAAGAAAGAGGAGGGAAGGGAGAGAGGGGAAAGGCAGAAAGAAGGGAAGAGAGAGGCAGTGATGGGGAGAGGGGGAAGGGAAGGAGGAGGGAGAGAGACAAAGAGACAGAAAGACAGAGACAGAGAAAAACTAAGAAGAGGAAGGGATGGAGAGAGAGAGACAGACAGACAGACAGACAGACACAGAGACAGCGACAGAGACAGAGACATACACAGAGATACAGAGAGAGAAGCAAAGAGAAAGAGAGTGTGAGAGGAGCAAGGGAGAAACAGGGGAAGGAAGAGAGAGAAAGGGAGGGAGGAATTGGGAGGAAGAGAGAGAGAGAGACAGAGAGACAGAGAGACAGAGAGAGAGACAGGAATTTAATGAGGACTCCAGAGTACAAATGAGCAGAAAATCCTAGCCCAGCATAAATACATAAGCACAACCACAGTGGTTTCAGTTACAATTCTTACAACAACCCTAAAAATGCAGGGCTCACAATCTCTTCTGAAAAGATGGAAACAGGCAAACAATGGGCACGTGATCCAGACCCAGGGGGGCCTTCCTGGCAGACCCCAGGGAGTGACATTTGTCAAGAGAAGGGGGGAAGGGCAGAGCTGAGAAGTCCCACCACCACCACCACCACATCACCAGGGAGGGAAAGGAGCACTGGGAAAAGCAGTTCCCTCTGCTCCATTATTCACCAGAAGAAAGAAAACACAAATGGCTCCTCTGGCCACTGGCAAAAGCAGGCAAGGCTAAGGGAAGAAGACTGAGTTGCCAGGCCCTGGCCAGGACTTCCGGCTGCCCCGGCCGGTCATTTTGTGCTCATGGGTTGCTCCATTCTGGCGGCATTGCCATGGCCCGACCGGTGACAAAAGGGAACCTTCACTCTCAAGGCACGAGGTCATTCAGAATCGAGGAGGTCCTGTCCGCCCAGCTGCCTCCCCAGGACCTCTGCTGGGCCCCTTTTCATGACAGGGAGTGGAGAGAGGGCCAGCCCCCAGCTATCTTCATCCTACTCACCCCACATCTCCAAGCAGGAGGAAGGATCCGCTGGAAGCTTCCCAGGAGCCTTAAGCAGGAAGCCCCTAACAGACAGGGAATGGTTGGGGTGCTTTTCTTCTCCCTGAAGCCTTTCTTGATCTCCCGGCTGCAAGGGCCGCCCTCCTCCGAAAAGCCCATCTTTTATTTGTTTTTCACATACTTCGGCCCATCCGTAATTTCTTCCCTGACAGAACAGAAGTTCCTGAGGAGTTTGATCTTTGTGACCCTCACTCTCTCACCACAGCAGGTGTCTTCAATGAGTCAGAAGCCAAGTCCATTTATCTCTGCTCATTGCACTTTCGCTCAGCACAACGGCCTCCAGGACCCAACAGCAAGTGGAGGCTGAAGAATCCGAGCTTTAGTTCTGGAAGGGACCCAAGGAGCCAACTAGGGTCAGAAGTCCTAGTCATCCAGGCATCCCATTTATCCTGGATAAATGAAAGAATCGGCTCCCGCCTGGGTTCTGCTCACTTCTCCCTCCCTATTCACTCACCTGTAAAACTTGGTCTAGGGACTGAACTAGGGATTTCACTGGTGTAATAATAAGAACCTGTTTTTAGATGGCATTCACTTTCCATATGAGACTCATTGAGCTAATAATCACTTTGCAAAGTAAGGGCTATTATTGTTATGTTTATTTTACAAATGAGGAAACTGAGACCGAGGAAAGTTGAGTGACTTCTCTAGGTTCACGCAGCTAATAAGTGATTAAGGCCAGATTAGTTAGAATTCTCTGATGGCCACATGGTAGAACCACCAAAGTCTGGAAGTTCCGGGGAGAGCTGAGAGCCCTGAGATCAGCACCTCCCGGCCTGGCCAGAGCAAAGCCTAAGGTGCTGCCCCAACAGGGGAGAGGTCCATGGCAAGGAAGACTTCTGGAGTAGAATAAAGAGACTACTGTGGAGGGATAGGTGATGGCCAGTCTGCTCTCTGTTTCTCTGTGTCTCTGTCTCTCCTCCCTCCCACTCCTTCTCCCTTCCCCTTTGTCCTTATCTCTTCCTCTGATCCCATGTCCTCCCCTCCTCTCTCTCAGCTGCTACCATTACGCACCAATTTAGCAAAGAATAAGCTTAGTTCCAGCCAAGCAGACCAATTACAGGCCTCCCTCAATATATTCATAGAATGTACGCTGGTGATGAACTCCCCAGTCATTCATTACCCTCTTATCAGGAAAAAGGACACTGGTGCATTTTCGTATCATCTCCAAGTTAATTTGAGGCTTTAAACATTTAAGTGTTTTAGATCTTGTAGGCATGGAGAATGGAGTAGGGAAGGAGCAAGAGATAGAATTTATTTATTTACCCTCAGGTAAGACGGAGGATTTTTCTTCCCTCTAAAATAACACTTAACTTTGGAGTGTCTCGATACTTCAAGGACATACTCACTCTGCCAGCCCACATCTCAAGCCCATTGTGACTTAGAAGGGCTCTGCCTAGGAGCCGCTATGGTGAAAAATCCATCTGTCTGCTGTGATCCAGGTGAAGAGTCTGCAGAACCGCCTCGCCTAATCCTCAGACACAAAAGATAGCGTCTCTCTCTGTTCCACATTTGAAATCTCTGTGAGACTCGTCAGAACCTGCTCTCCTCCGGTTTTCCCCAGGGTTTCCAGGCCCAATATGCAGGTCAAAATGAGTCCCCAGTAAATGGCTTGTGTAGGTCACCATCTTGATGCTAAAGTTCAAAGCCCAATTCACGTACATGGACATGGGCCCATCCAATCCAACTCAATCCAACAACCATTCGCAGTCGTAAGCGCCTGTGATGCTTAAACACTGTCTTGGGTGTTGGAGATACAGGGGAAAGAAAGACATGGACCCTGCCCTAGAGGAAGTTCCATGGGTACTGTGGAAGTCAATAGAGGCCCCCACAAGTGAAATAATGAAGCCCTGTGAGAGTGAGGCAATCCTGTGAGAAGGGAATGAAGGCAAGAGAAGTTGGAGAAGAGAAAGCCCCCCAGGGAGGGGGGGAGGGGGAGAGGGGGAATGGAATAGGGCCAGTGGAGAGAGCCACAAATAGCTGGTATAATAAATAAGGGGAAGGCAATAAGCATTTGGATGGCACCTAGTACTCCCCAGGCATTGTATGAAGCGCTTTGATTCTCACAACAGTCCTGAGAAGAAGGTGCTATTATTACCCCTATTTTACAGTTGAGATTCCTCAATTCTGCTTAAAGGCAGACAGAGATTAAGTGACTTGCCTAGAGTCACATAATTAGGAAGAGTCTGAGACTGGATTTGAACTCAGGTTCCTGATTCCAGACCCAGTGCTCTGTACACTATGGTACCATCTAGCGTCCTCAATTAAAAATAAAAGGTACCAGCCTCCCAATTGTCTTCCCCTTCTCTCTAGTCCATCCTCCATACAATTGTCCTCAAGTACAGCTCTGATCAGCCACGCTCCTTACTACTACTATCATGTGCCTTTTTTCTTCTCATCATCACCTCCTCAATGCAGAGATTTCTTCCTTCACTACAAATGGCTCTTCATCTTCTGTGATTCTTCCTTGCTTTTCCACTGAAAGGAAAGTCAGGGTCAAAGACCTTCCCTTCTTATAGGTGAGAGTGCCTACCTCATACCCTTCAACTCCTAGAATCCAGCATTTGCTCAGTGATGTCCCCAGTGGCTCTTGGTGGTGGGGCCCAACACTGAACACGTTTACTTCCTAGGACGCAGCTTTTGTTGGCTACCTCCAAGTTACTCATAAGTTTATATCTTCATAGGTTTCATCCCAGGATTCATTGCTGGACAGCCGTTGCCTCACCCCAGGCTTTTTGTGTCTAAAGAACCTAATTTTTGTGTCTGGGAGTCCGTGGGAATCGAGTACTGTACATTTCTCCAGTACTGTCCAGCCTGCTCCTCTTCAATATTCTGACCCCAACTCTCTGTCCAAATACAGAGTCTGTCCCGGGTGGACCAATGTAAGGAACAGACCAAACAAGCGGATTCAAAGACTGTGTCTTCCCTCCATTTAAGTTTTTTCAGGTGGACCGTTAGCCTAGCCTCTTTGGGGTGGTCATGGAGCTTCTCGAGAATAAGGTTTCTATGAAGTTCTGAGGCTTAAAGCAATGACTCTTAACGTGTAAATAGGAGAATCTGTGGGGCTCGTCCTCCCCAGGGAATCCCCGTTTTGCTGGGATCTTGCCCAGGCATCGTGTAGGGGAGGGACAAACACTCAGACCCAGCCTGTGAGATTCTGGGATCCCCTGGACCTCCAGCAGAGGCACGTGTCCCTCAAGTTACTTAGGGACGGACTCTCATCGAGTCGTTGACGTGGTTTAACCATCTCTAGGCTGCACAACACATATTTCTTAGATGCCAGTCAGGCTCCAGACTCTAGCTACGGAACAGAGTGGATTGTCTGGTGCTCGGAAGGGTTAAACCAATGCTAGCCCTGCCTCCCTGCATTTATACCACTCAAAGGTTCCTATGCATTTTCTCATTCAGACCTCCAAACCACTGCGGGAGAGCGATAGTGTCAGTATCAATTTCCTCCTTTTGGAATGAGAAAACTAAAGTCTCGAGATTTTATCAATGAGAAGAGGAAGGTCCAAGGTCATGCAGCTGATAAGCAATGGGACGCTAACTCAAATCCATGTCTTCTTGTTCAGATCTGGTGCTCTGTCTGCCTTCCCACGCCTCCCTCTTGTACCAACTTCTGGAAACATCTTTATTATTATTTATTATTATTATTAACCTTTATTATTATTAGCAATAAAGGTGACCTTTCTTATTAGTAGCAAGTTCTGATGCCCGAGCACATACTCAGCTTGCTAATCACCAACTCCTATTCCACCATATTGAAGAACATCTGTCCTGATAAAATGCAGCTCAAGGAGAATCACTATATACATATTGAAAATAAGTTTAAGGCATGAAGAAGAGAAACAATCCCATATCTCTTTGCGGGGGGGGGGGGGAAGCTATTGATTGTTATCCTGGATCCCTGGAGGCATTCTATTATATCACTGTTTGCACATTCAATTTGGGAACCGTTTTATCAGTTTGGGAGAATGATGGTAACTCATTAGAGAAAATCACACTCAGACTCATGACAACAGGAACCTTTCCCTCAATTAGACAAAAGATATTGGAATTCACAGACACACAGAAAGAATAACGAAAGCTCTGAGGTGGGAGGGACCTTCAAAAGTCACCGAGCTACCTATACTGCATATAGCTTCACCCCCATCACATCCCTGTAAGTGCTCATCCAGCTTCTGCTTGATGATTTTCTAGAAGGGGGCAAGTCACTGTCTCCTCAAGAAGCTCTGTCCCGTACAAACCAAATTTCCCAAGAGCACTGACTTTGGAATCAAAAGAATGGGTCCCAATACAACTAACTGGCTGAGCTTGGACAAATCGCTTTATATCTCTGCGTTATCATTTATCTGTCAAGTGAAGGGATTGCTGTAGATGGCCTCCGAGGGCCCTTTACCTCAAGGTCTGGGATTTCAATCAGTCCTATGGTAATTGTGCATTCAACATATTGTACCAATTGATCTGTGTTGTCTAGAACTTTTCTGCTCCAAATCCATATACTCTTGAGAGCTCCATGCAGAAATAGGTAGATAGTTGAATTGATGAAGGGATGGATGATTAGGTAGATGTAGGTAGGACTGGATGCATGGGTAGGTGAATGGATGGATGAATGGGTAGATTGATGTAGGAGTGGATGGATGGGTGGGTTTTTTGGCTAGATGAACAAATAGATGGATGGATGAATGGATGGATGAGTAGGTGGATATGTGTAGGGATGGATGGATGGATAGATGAATGGATGGATAGATGCATGGATGGATAGATGGATGGATGGATGGATGGATGCATGGATGGATGGATGGATGCATGGATGGGTAGATGGATGTGTGAGTGGATGGAAGATTAAAGAAAAACAATTATCCAGCACGTTTATGTGCCAGCTATTATGCTAAGTGCTGGAACACAGATAGAACAACAAGAGAATTCATGATCTCAAGAAATTCACGTTCTAATCATGGAGGTAACATAAAGGAAAGGTTTCAGCTACAAATCAGGGGAGACAACAACAAGGCAGCCGCAGGAAAGATAGAAAGATATCTTTATTTTTATGATGTAATGACAGGGTAAATGATATAGCATCTTCATTAGTGTCATGTCCATGGCTTGAGCAACTAGGTGACACAGTGGATAAAGCACTAGACCAGAAGTCAAGAAGACCTGGCCTCAGAAACTTAATAGCTAAGTGATGCAGGAGAAATCATTTATGGCCGGATGACTTCAGTTTTTTTTTTATCTGTAAAATGTGGATAATAGCACCTACTTCCCAAGGTTATTGTGAAGAGCAAATGAGATAATTGCAAAGTTCTGGCATATAGTATATGCCATATAAATGTTAGCTGTTTTGGGTGTTAATCCATTTGAAAGTTTAGGTCAAGTATTTTGGGGGAAGGACTTCTTTTTTTTTTAATTTTGTTGAGGCAATTGGGGTTAAGTGACTTGCCCAGGTCATACAGCTAGGACATGTTAAGTGTCTGAGGTCAGATTTGAACTCAGGTCCTCCTGATGTCAGAGCTGCTGCTCTATCCACTGCACCACCTTGCTGGCCCAGGAAGGACTTTCTTTTAAAACAGGGGTTGATAAGGAAGTGGTAGAGGAGAGGGATTTTCTAGATAGTTTCTGGACCAGGGGCACCCACAGAATTTGATTCCCTGAGCAATAACTGTGAAGAGATTGGGTTTGAAGCAAGTCTGGTAACCTTGAAGGCCTGGATTTTCCCAGGGTTCTCAGGCTTCTGGTCTGGCTGTCTCCATGGTCTGGGGATGGAGGTGGAGGATGAGTAATATTTCATGATTCACATTTATATCAAACTCCAGCTTTCCAATCAAGTCCTCTCCTTCTCTGTTTCCTACTTGGGGGCAGATGCTGCTCCTCAAAGGCTGTCCTGGGGTATGCAAATGCTGGCAAATTCTTTCAAGATGGGACCAGTGAGGACAGCTGGCCCCCAGCCTCAGTGTCACTCTCTGCTGCTCCATCTCTCCCACACTCCACCTCCCAATTCTGCTTCCATAATCCCTCTCAAATCCATCCTTTGCCTCCACTCTCAGAGCCACCCCTTAATTCAGTCCACCCTCTCCTCTCACCTGGATTCAAATCCAGACTCCTAATAATTGATTCAATTCAATGGGTTTTATTAGATTTTTAATATTTATGAATTTAATAATATTTACTTATTAAAAGCTTAATATTTAATTTAAATTGAATAAGAATTAAGATTAAGTATTAATCTCTGCTCTTTAAAGGTCACTATTAAAATGTTCCATCCTATCACGAGTAAATCCCCAGATCATTGTAACTGATGTCTATCGGCTCCCAGTCCTCTCTCCTTCCTTCCTTCAGGAGTCCATTGCCATTTTCCTCCTGACTTCTTGATCTTATACCAGAAGACTTTGCATTTGTATAAATGTTCCCCCCAACTTCATAACCTCCCAATTCCTCAGTCCCTTCCACTCCTGTGGTCCTCCTCAGCCACACGCAGGGGCAGCTGTGTCCTGGACCTCACCAGTGTGTTTAATTAGTTAATTATCTTGTAAGTACTTAATATGAATCCCGAATCTACTTTGTATGTATTTAGAAATCTACATATTGTCTCCCTCAATAGAATGCCATCTCTTTAAGTGGAGAGGTTGTTTTATTCTTATTTCCCCTTATATTAGCATAATTTCTATTGCACAGTATGTCTTTAATAAATGCTTATTGCTTGTTTTCTTGTTTCCTTTCTATGTGGCAGGCATTCTGGTACATGCTGGGATCATGTCCAAATCTTATTTCTGTATTCACAGCAGCTCTTCCATATGATCCCTTCTCTCTATTCAACTGTCCTGTACCCTAAGTACAAAAACAACAAAAAAAGGAAGCAGACCTTGTCCTGGGGGAGCTTACGTTCTACTAGAACCCCACATTCTGCCCTGTGATGTTGAGCTGATCACTTCAGGACCCTGGATCTCAGTTCTCCGCAGAAAAATGAGAGGGTTTCACTAAGTGACCTTGGAGGTCCCCTTCAGCATTCAGGTTATGATCCTTTTTTTTTTTCCTGAGGCAATTGGGGTTAAGTGATTTGCTAGGAAGTGTTTAGTGTCTGAGGTCACATTTGAATTCAGGTCCTCTTGACTTCAGGTACAGGTTATGATCTTTTACAAAATCATCAGACCATCTGCTCAAGGCTCAACGGAGCCAGAATCTTCATATCATGGATTCTTGACACAATACTTTTCTTTCAAACATGAATTTCTAGGATGTTTACATTAGGGTTTCTCCCACAATTCCATAAGGGAAATAATGAAAGTTACAATCACCAACCTGCGGGTCATCAAGCTGAAGCATAAAGGAGACAGTGGCTTACCTAGGGTCATCTACCTCTAAGCGGGTAGTGTTGGGACTCAATGCTAGTCCTGGAACTTCCAAGACTAATGTTCTTTGCACAGCACATCCAAGGGTGCCAGAATGAAATGATGTAGGTATCCTCCCAGGAGAGTGTAATTTCTTTGAGTGATTAATAATAGTAATAATGAAAATAAACATTTATATAAATGTTTACCAGGGGCTAGACATTATGTTAAGCATTTTACAATTATTTTCTCACTTGATCCTCACAACTACTCTGGGAGGTAAATCCTATTATTGCCCCCATTTTATAAATAAGGAAATTGAGACAAATAGAGCTTAAATGACACAGGTAGGTGTCTGAGTCTGGAACTTAGTTCTTCCTGACCTTTCTCCTGCTCCTGCTCCTCCTCCTCCTTCTTTTCTTCTTCTTCTTTTTTCTTTTTTCTTCTTTCTTCTTCTTCTCTTCTTCCTCCTTCTTCTCCTCCTCCTTCTCCTTTTTTTCTCTTCCTTTTCCTTCTTCCTTCTCTTCCTCACTTGGTATCAGCCCAATATAGTGCACAGCATAGAATGGGTACTTAATAAATATTTGTTAAATTTAATTGATTCTGGGATTCACTATGTGATATTAAGCAAGTTTCTTCCCCTCTCCAGGTTTGAGTTTCTTCTTTTGTCAAAAGAGAGGGAGTGAGTGAGAGTGTTTACATGACCTCCAAGGCTACTTCCATCTTGGAGAGCTTCAGATCGCTTTCCTGTCTGACTTTCAGTCAAGCAGCAGGCAGTTGGCCCCTTCAGCTGTCTTCTACATCTCACCAGAATTGAATGGATTTTTGGCAGAGTTAAAGCCTTAGAATCGGATTAAACTAGACACTTCCCTTGTATATGTGGCTGTAGTACCCAAGATTTCATTTATTCCAGTGATGAATTGGGAGACACAAAGACTTCATTTCTGCCCGATTCACTATGACCTCCTTCATTTATAATGGGTTAGTTTGGAAGCCTCTGAATGAGAAAGTCCTGAAAGTCACCAACTTCAGTTCATCTACTGAAACAAACTGGCTTTGATATTTTAAGCTGCTACTTCTGAGAAATCAACCTTCTTTCATCTGCTCTGGGTATTGATTCAATAGGTGGGTTTCCTGGAAGTCCCCTCTTCATGGCCTTCTCCGAAGCGCTTTGCCCTGTGGGGCTCCGGGAGGGGACTCGATCTGGCCTAGGTGCTTTCCTCTTCTTTCTCTCCAGGAGCACTTACATCCAGATTCTCCACCATGGAATCCCTTCTCCACATGCTGGTACGTCTGTATCTGTGTACACTGTTTTTCCCGATGTAGTGTGAGCTTTGAGAAGGCAGGGATTTCCCCCTTTTTCTTTGTAGCCCTGGCTCCTACCACAGAACCTGGCACATGATAGGAGGTTAATAGATGCCCGCTGATGGACTAATTAATTGAACAATGTGGTCAACATGGGAACACTCCTATGACCTGAGACGAAACAAAGAGAGCCAGAACAGGAGAACCATCTACACGGTGACTACAACAATATAATATGAAACAACACAAAAGGCGGCTGAATTCAGCATAATCATAATGAATGATCTGGGTCCTGGACAGCAGATTGTGATGACACAGACCCCTCTTACTGGGAGCACAGTGGGTGACTATGGGTACTGATACTATCACTCTGTTGGGGGACTTCAGCAACTATTTTTATTTGTTACAGGGGAAGTTTCAAGGGGGAAAGATATCAGGAAATAACCTTGATATGAAAATAAAAAAGCATCAATAGTGATGTCTAAAGCTCATTTGAAGGAAATGAGCTGTTTGTTCTGGAAAGAAGGAGAAACACAAGGGCCAGCATGGAGAAGAGAGATTACATCGGTCTTGCTTATCCTCAAAGAGAAGAACCAGGAGCAGCGAGAAGGAGCTGCCAAAAGGAAAATGGGCACTTGCTGTCGGGAAGGACATGCTGACCATCAGCACCGACCCAAAGTGGAGAGCGACCTCAGGAGGTGGGGGGTGCCCCCTTGTGGCAGGTTTTCAAGCAAAGGCTGACTGGCCTCTTGTCAAAGATGCTTTAGAGGGGGATTCTTGTTCATGGCTTCAGAGTCCTTCGAGTCTCTGTGACCTTTTTTCCTACAGAAAGGGACTTCCTACATACTTAGCAGTTCTCGCCCACCCATCTGAGAAATTCTGGTCTTGTTAGCAGAATAGCAGTCATTAAACTGAGAAGGCAACCGTTGATGGGCTAAAGCACCAACAGGGATTCCCAGCTTTTGCTTGGCCATGGACCATTTAATAATTAACCACATTTTTAAAGGCTGGCTGATGCTTGAGCAGAGATCCAGCCCTGACTTAGTCACAGGAGGGGCGGCTCACCTTTTATTTTCTTTGGAAGTGTTCACCGGCAGTAAAAACCACAGGGATGCTCCTTCCTTCCACTGGTCAGACTTCATAGCAAGTCAGAGCTGCCCATTGTCCACACCATGCTGGGACTAAGGAAACAATCTAAGCCAATGAGCGCAGCAGGAGTCAACGGAGGCTGGCGGGAGGCAGCAGGCGCTCTCACTCATCTGCTGGGAATGAGCATTTGGACCTGCCGTTTTTAGACTAATCAGAGCTAAGGAGTGTGGCCCTTCAGGGTTTACAAAGCAAAGTACTTTTGGATTTTTTTCTTTGATTTCAGAACCAGAGAGTCATAGGTTAGAACTAGAAGGGATCATTGGGGCACCTGGTCCAATCCCCTATTTAACCGATGAGGAAAGTGGGTGATTACTCATCCAAGGTCACACACAGGGACCTGGTAATAGGTACCCAGGGCTTTTTCCATTGCTCCACACTTCTGAGGTAGTGTACGCACTGTGGCACAGAATGACTAGGTTTGAATCCCACGACTGACATTTGTATTAGATATGTGACCATGGGCAGATGATATGACCCCTTTAGTCTCAGTCTCCTCAGTGGTAAAATTGGGATAATGCCCATTAGTGCCTTGCTTAGTTGCCACAAGGATAACTTCAGACAATGCAGGGAAAATGCAAACTTTAATGCCCCCAAAGAAATGTCAGCCATTATTATTGAGCGTCAACAAGATCTAGTTAGCCTACTTCAAAGTGCCTACTATGGGTCATTGTAAGGCTCCAATAAGATATTGCACTTTGCAAATATTAAACCGTTTATGCAAATGAACGTAATTAATGTAAACTAAATGTAAATGTCAAGTGTTATTATTAATCTCCTTCTGTATACATCATCTTATTTTTCCTCTTCTGGTAGGAGTGGAGAGCAGGAACAAAGTTGGCTGGATAATAGAGACAGATTCTCTAGTTCAATCTCTTTGTTTTTTAAATGAGAAAACTGAGACTTAGGGAAGATGAGTGACAGTCTTACCCAAAGGTACATAAGCAGTAAGTTTAAAAAAAAGTGGAATTTGAATCCATGACACATAAATGGAGAGTCAGAATTGGGAATTCAGAGGTATATAATTTGGATTGTACCTGCCTGGGTCTGATTCTCAGAATCAGCACCTGACTAGAGTGACGTTAGAACACTAAAAGAGAAGAAATCTAGTCTCATTCCTGCACACCATCGGCAATAGCCCTGAACAAACCAGTCTGGGTGGTCATTGACCAAATTTACTGCTCATGGAGATGATCTCTAATAGATCATTTTTCTAATTCTTGAAACACTATGAGAAAAAGGGTGACCCATGAAATCAGAGACCTTGGGTTTGAGTTTTTACTTCTAATTAATAAAAAGGGACTTTATTGGCAAATGATTTCTTTCTTGCAACTTATCCCTTTGCTTAGGTTGTGAGGTCTTTGAGATCAAAGACTGTCGTTTCCCCTTAATAAGTGCTAGTTAAGTGACTTTTTCCTCTCCTCAGTTTTTTTATTGGTTAATAAGAAACCAGGACTCAATACCTTATAAGAACCCTTCCAATTCTATCATAATTCCATTACTATCCCCTCTTCCATTTGCTTGACCCTCCTTTCCTGAATGCCCTACAGCTGTACAAAGCAGCATAGGTTACAATGTCAGATGTGGTAATTTGTCAACTCAATTAAGGGAGTTAGTTTAATTTGCTTTTTTAAAAATGATGCTTAATTTTCCTCTAAAGCACAGAATAAGAACTTGGCGTATGGAGCTTTAAAGTGGCAAATAGCTATGTCTGACATGACTCTAATTATAGATCAAGAACTGGTAATGAAGTATGAGATAATAGCATCACTGTAAAATCTGGAAGTGACAACTGGGATTTAAAAGTACTTTCTGGTTCTTGTTTTTCCTTTAACTTCAGCCTAGATGTATACATATAGGCACACCTAGTTTTATTGCGCTTTGCTTTCTTTTATTGTAAAGATGGTGAGAGTTTTTTTTTGTTTGTTTGTTTTATTTTTTACAAATTGAAGGTTTGCAGCAAACCACTCCAGTGTCTTTGCCAAAACAAAACAGTAACAACAAAAAACCAAATAACAAGTATCCCAAATGGGGTCATGGAGAATTGGGTACAACCTAAATGACTGAACAACAGCAATAACCTTTCAAAGGCCTCAGACTGTTCCTGTAAAAGGAAAAGTCAATCAATAAAACAAATTTCATTGTTCTTACTTTAAGAAATTGCCACAGCCACCCCACCCTTTAACAGCCACTACCCTGATCAATCAGCCTCCATTGGCACTGAATTGAAAAAAAGATTACAACTCAACTGAAGCCTTGAATGATGGTTAGAATTTTTAGCAATATAGTATTTTTAATTAAAGTATTTACATTGAGTTTTTAAATTTTAATATTATTGCACACTTAATGGACTACAGTATGGGGTAAATATAACTTTTATATTCAAGTGGAAAATAAAAAAAAATCATATGACTCTATTGAGATATCCACTTTATTGTGTTGGCTACTGGTTATTTAGTAAGTGTTCCCTGTAGATCACTCATATATTTTTACTACTAGGGACTTATGTGTTTATAGGAAGAATGTAAACTCTTTCCGGGCAGAGACTTTTATTTTTGTACCTACTAGTGCTTGGCACATAATGGGCACTTTGTGGAGTGATAAGAGAAAGGCATCTATCTATACCTCTAAGAAGGTATGAGCAGAAATGGTCATTGATTTCCTTTGGAATCTTCTCCAGATATGACAAGAAAATACCCCTTAAACCTTCCTCCTCCATTATGTTTTGCCAGAAAGGAATAAAAAAACATAGGATGCACAGAATGAGTGACTTTCCATGGCCCTCTATGAGCCAGCCTCAATATCCCCCAAAGCCCCATTAAAATGGTCTTTTGTCCGAGACCTTCCTTAAGTTTGACCAGAAGTCATCCAGAGGAGTTGAATCTGACATTTCAGCTTCCTGGTAAACAGCCAGCACCTTCAGGTGCTCCCGAGACTCAACCATCAGGTATTAACGGACAGGTCTCTATATTAGTGCTCATCTCGACACAGACAGTGGTGCCAGAAATGACCCACAGGTTCTTCACATCCTCCCAGCTCACCTTCGCTGCTGGTCCTATGAGCTCCCACCTCACGGGAGAACGACTCCTTCCTTAGAACAACCTGCCAGGGGGGTCGAAGACCGGGCCGCCTGTCACGAAGCTCAGGTTGTCATCTCCGGAGGGCAGGAAATAGATTTCTCATAATTTGCCCTGACACCCCTTCTGGAGGATGATTGCTTTCTCCCTCCCCTGGAAGAATGGCTGTGAGACTAAGCTTCAGGACTTAGCATTCAGGGGGCTGAGGGCCATCTGTTAGATGGAGACAACTTCCATTAGGGGTAATGGGATTGAATGGAGGCTGCCTACCATTTCAGCTATGAGATGGAGGATTTGGCTAAATCGATCCTAATCCTACTGACATGCGTTTCCATAGCTCCTTCCTCTGTTTTCCACTTTAGAAATTATTTAGGAAGGGGATGCCCTGACATGTTCCTGCTAACCGGTAACCTGGGAGACGGGAAGACTTGGTACAGCCTCCAGATTTGTAGCCAGGAGGTAGATTGGCACTTTGAGCCACTGGTTCAATATCTAATAGGGCAGGTGCTCACTGCTAACACCAATCTTCAGGTAATGAGCAGGAGAGAGCAAACTGCTGGAAATTGGCTGGAGAGCAGAGGCTCGGGGGCGGGGTGGAGGGAAGGAGGGAGACCCGATTTTCAGCCGTTATTTCTTCTGCTTTTCATGTCTCTATCCCAGCAATTAAACCCGTGGAATCACAGGCTTGAGAGGCAAGAGACTTAAAAGATTATCCAGCCCGACCCTCCCCTTTTGCAGGTGTCCTAATGCACTGCAGCTGTTGTGGGTGCTTTGGAGGTTTCCATGGAAGAAGTGGAGGGCGGGGAAAGGCCTTCATCGAGCTCATTGCCAACCTCGCAGGGGATGGTGTGAGGGCTGGCCGAGAGCGGGGGCCCAAAGAAGAGGGACAAAGGGACGGCTGAGTCTCAGTCAGGAGGCGTCCGGAGGGGCCGGGGTCTTCAGACCAAGGGGATCAGTGGTCAGCAATGGTGGCCGGCACCATGTGAGAAGGTTAGAACGGATAATCCTTAAATCTCTTCCAGCTCTAAATCTCAGGATTCTATGGTTCTAATAGCTGGCAACCAGACACTAAGAGCACAAGAAGCCGGAGGAGAATACGCTCCTCCCCCAGGTCGCAGCAGGCTGGCCACTTGTAATTCAGTGCAGGTGCTCAGAGCAGGTTGGGGGCCAAGTTAAGGCCCTGGAAGTTCCCGCTCTAGAAGATGCTGAATAGGAATGAAAATGTGTTAAGTGCTCACTAGGCACTGGGTGGGGGATGCAGAAAGGGGCAAAAACCCAGTTCCAGCACGTAAGGAGCTCGGCCAGTCCATCAATAAGCATTTGTTAAGCATGTGCTGTGTGCCAGACGCTTCTCTAAGCACCGGGGATGCAAAGGGAAGTCACAAATCATGTGCAGGCTAAAAAGGAAGTAATAAAAAGAGGGAAAGAACTGGAATTCGGAGCGTTTGGGAAGGGCTTCCTGGAAAACCCGGGACTTCAGTTTGGGAATGAGGACTTAGAGCAGAGTTGGGAGAAGGTTTCAAGCATGGGGGAGGGGAAGGCAGAAAGACTGCTCAGAGGGAAGAGAAGGAGGGTCTCTGTTCCTGGAACAGCCAGGAGGCTGGGGTCCCCGGAGGGAGGCGTCCATTCGAGGCATGACAAGAGCGGGAAGATTGGGGAAGAGCTAGAGATTGGAGATAAGAAAGAATCGAGATGATGGATTCACCCTCGGATGGGGAAGACAGTAGATAAATAAGTAGACACACATAATACGTTCACACACATACAGGGTCAATAATAGGTAACCTCAGAGATAATGGTTAGCTTGAGCAGTGGGGAGAGGAGACGCAAGAAAGACCTCTTTTCCCCATATTTTTCCCTATATGTCTATTTCTCCCCCAAATGACCAATTTTTCCCCTAAACTTTCATAATAAATGTGTATAATACTTCTGCTTCAGCCCTTTAGATTCGTGGTTTATCATTGCCTATCCATACAGAGTTCTAAAGCCTTTCAAAATGGTTTCTCTAATGCTGTTATCATTGGATAATTGTTCTCCTAAGTCCCCCTACTTCACTTTTAATCAGTTAGTTCTCAGTTCTCCCTTGTTCCCTCTGAAATTACCCAAGCCATCATTTCTTCTAGCCTATTATGCCCCATTAAATTCATATGCCATATTTTGTTTAGCTGTTCTCCAGGAAGCAGGCATCCCTTTAGTTCCTAGTTCCTTGCCACCACACACAAGAAAATGCCACAAATATTTTTAAACATCATATATTACTTACATCTACTTTCCAATTTCCATTTCCAATTACTTATACTTCCAATTTGACAATCTCATAGGTTTGAAATGGAACCTCGGAGAATCTTGAATTTTCATTTTCTCAATAATTACTGAATCAAGGGATTTTTTTTATATGCTTGTTGATATCTTGGATTTCTTTCTATAAAACTGCCTCCTCCTACCCGTTGGCCATTTATCTGTTGGAGAATCATTTCTAGTTTTATAAATTTGCTTCAATTCTTTACATATCTTAGATGTGAGAACTTTATCAGAGGAATTTGACAAAAGGATTTTTCCCCAGTTAAATGTTTTCCTTCTCATTTAACTGTAGTAATTTTGTTGCCACAAAAACTTTTTAATTTTGTATAATCAAAATGGTCCATTTTATTTCTGTGGTCCTTTATATCACTCGTTGGGTCATAAGTTCTTCTCCTATCCATAGATTTAAAATCCTCTAATGTTGCTGTGGATGTTACCTTTTCTAAGTCACATATCTGCATGTTGAGTTCTTGACCCAGTAACTGGAATTTAGGAGTTTTTTCAAGATTGCTATTATGCTCAATTTTTTTTAATTAAAGCTTTTTATTTTTCAAAACATATGCATGGACAATTCTTCAACATTAGCCCTTGCAAAACTTTGTGTTTCAATTTCCCTCGTGCCCTTTCCTAGATGGCAAGTAGTCCAATATATATTAAACATGGTAGAAATATTTGTTAAATCCAATATATGCAGACAGATTTATACAATTATCGTGCCACACAAGAAAAAAAGAGAAGCAAAATAAAATGCAAACAAACAACAATAGAGAGAGTAATAATGCTGTGTTGTGATCGACACTGTTCCCACAGGTCTCTCTCTGGGTGTATACGGCTCTCTTCATCACTGAACAATTGGAAGTGGTTTGAATCCTCTCATTGTTGAAGAGAGCCATGTCCATCAGAACTGATCACCGTATAATCTTCTTGTTGCCGTGTATAAAGATCTGGTTCTGCTCTCTTCCCTCTGGATCAGTTTTGTAAGTCTCTCCAGGCCTCTCTGAAGTCATCTTGTTGATCATTTCTTACAGAGCAATAATATTCATATACCATCACTTATTCCATTATTCTCCAACTAATGGGGATCCACTCAGTTTCCAGTTTCTGGCCATTATAAAAAGGGCTTCCATAAACATTCTTGCACATACAGGTCCCCTTCTCTCCTTTAAGATCTCTTTGGGCTATAAACCCAATAGAAACACTGCTGGATCAAAGGGGATGCACAGTTTGAAAACTTTTAGATGCTTTTGTATATTATATATACTTTTGTATATTATATTCCTAATGTTCCACTTTTCAATCTTCTGTTTTTTACCCAGGACCAAATTATTTTTAACAATTAGCTTTATCACAGAATTCAAGACACTGTAGTGTTAGGCATCCTTTTCTAATCTATCTATTTTATAACTTTGTAAACAATCATTCATTTCATCTAATATAATTGGTCAAAATGGTTTCTGATATTTTCTTTTTCAAGCATTGTGAATTCTTTTTTTTTGTTTTTGATTTGTTTTCTGTCCTTAAATAATATTAGGCACTTGTGCATTTTATCAGTTTTATTTATTCACTTTATTTTTGCTTTCAATATTATTTCTTTTTTACATTAAAAAATTACTTGGTGATTTTCCTGGTGGATTTTAATTTCTCTAGAGTTTTTTAGTTATGTGACTAATTCATTAATTCTCTTTTGTTGATGAAAATGTTCGGAAATATAAATTTTCTTCTGAAGACTGCATTAGCTGTATCATGAGTTTTGATATGTTCTTTAATTATTGCCATTTTTTAAAATGAAGATTTCTATTTCTCTGATGTGTTCTTTGGTTCTCAATTAAGGAAAAACCTTTTTTCAGAGAGTGGGATTTATGTTATTTTGAGGGAAGCAAAGAAAGCCATTGAGGAGAGAGAACCTTCCAGGCAAGGGGGATAGTCAGTGAAGAAGAAGGGAATCAGAAAGCGGGTGTCATATGCAAGGAACAGAATGAAGGTTATTGTCGATGGATTGTAGAGTACATGGAGAAAGTCAAGAGTAAAAAGATGGGAAAGGTAGACCTTACATGTCCATCAGAATGTTATGTTTGATTGCAGAGATAATAGGGACCAACAGGAATGGGTGATTGGCCATTGGCAGAAGTAGAACTATTCTTTAGGAAACTCACTTTCTTAGCTGAAGGGAGGAGGGATTGGGGGGGCAGGGAATGAGGTAAGAAAGTCCCACCAGAAAGCCTTCCAACAAGTGGATCTCTTTGAGAAAGAGAGCTAATTCAGTTTCAATTGATCAAAGATGGGCAGAAGCAGCTACACCCAAAGAAAGAACACTGGGAAATGAATAGAAACTATTTGCATTTTTGTTTTCCTTCCCGGGTTATTTTTACCTTCTGAATCCAATTCTCCCTGTGCAACGAGAGAACTGTTCGGTTCTGCAAACATATATTGTATCTAGGATATACTGAACCTATTTAACATGTAAAGGACTGCTTGCCATCTGGGGGAGGGGGTGGAGGGAGGGAGGGGAAAAATCGGAACAGAAGTGAGTGCAAGGGATAATGCTGTAAAAAATTACCCTGGCGTGGGTTCTGTCAATAAAAAGTTATTAAAAAAAAGAAAGAAAGAAAGAAAAAAAAGAAAGCCTTCCAACAGCCCGTCCTCCCTGGACATCAGAGACTGACCATGGCCAGCCCTTGTCTGGACCAATGGGTCAGGGGTCACGCACGGCTGTTTCTGCCACCAGCACCACCACCATTACTGCCGCTACTACTAAGACCACCACTGTCCCCCCCCTCCCCCGGCTAATACCGCTGCCTTCCACTTCAAAATAAGTAAATTGGGCTCTATGATCTCTACTAGTCCCAAGCTCTGGGATCTTTTGGTACTTTTATCTGCAGTAGAGAGGTTGTCATTGATTGACAGCCAAGGCCATTAGAAAGAGGTCGAGGCTGGAACCTGGGAAATGGGCCGTCCCTGAGAGCAGAGGAGAGGAGGTCCCATGGAAAAGTGGGAGAACGCCCCCATTTGGGCTTGCTTGGGATCTGGGCCACAGGCTGGTCCGTGCTCATCCACAAAAAGGGGCAGAGGGGTCGCTTCTCCCCGGCCCTCACGGGAGCCATCCTCTCCAGATCTTGCCTCTGTTTTCTAACAAAGCTCCCTAAAGGCCGAGGACCACAGGCCTCCCACCTCCTTTCCTCGCCCTCTCCTCTTAACTCTTCCCAGTCTGGCTCGCAGCCTCCTCATCCCACAAGCTGCTCTCTCCCAAGTCACGGAGACCCCTGCCCGTCCGGCTGGCCTGCAGCGCCGACGCTGTCAGTGGCCCCTTCTCCTGATTCACCCTGGGTTTCCCCTCCCATTGATCGGGCTGTGGCTCTTCCTGGTTCTCTTCCTCTAGCTCGGTCTCCACCACAGCGCAGCCCCTCCCCTGTGTCTGTACCCAAGGCTCTGCTTTCTCCTCCGGCCTGTTCCCCCGCCCCCTGGTCCCAGCTCCCCTGGTTTCCATAATCACTTCTGTGCTCTCAGACCTCCTCATCCAACTCTAACTTCCTTCCTGACCTCCATGTCCCACTTCCAGCTGCTTATTGAACTCCTCAGATTAGATGTTCCAGCCAAACAATTAGGGCTTAAACGGTCTTAGCTCAACATGTCCTCCCCCTTCCTAACCTTGCTATTCCTGTGGAGGGGGCCGTCCTCCTCCCAGTCACCCCCCAGTCCTCCCCCTCCCCCCTCCTTCTCTCCTCCAACCCGGCTCCCACTCAGGATGAGCCGTCCCACCTCTCACTGGCCCTTTGTGTTAGCCATGGGGGGGGGTCTCTTCGTCCTCTCCCATTCTCACACAGCGTCCGTCCTGCTGCCAAACCGAGCACAGGGGGGCCACACCTGCCCAGTGATCCCAGGGGCTCCCTGCTCTCCCTGGGACCACCACACGTTCTCTGGCCCCTTCGTACCGTCTGTCGCCCCGTGCCTCCCTCCCTCACACGTGGTCCCCATCCGGCCCGGGGCCTCCCCACTGTACGGCTGCTTCCCTCCCAGCATCTCCGAGCCTCCCTCCCCCACACGTGGTCCCCATCCGGCCCGGGGCCTCCCCGCTGTACGGCTGCTTCCCTCCCAGCATCTCCGAGCCTCCCTCCCTCACACGTGGTCCCCATCCGGGCCCGGGGCCTCTCCGCTGTACGGCTGCTTCCCTCCCAGCATCTCTGTGCCTCCCTCCCCTACACGTGGTCCCCATCCGGCCCGGGGCCTCCCCGCTGTACGGCTGCTTCCCTCCCAGCATCTCCGAGCCTCCCTCCCTCACACGTGGTCCCCATCCGGCCCGGGGCCTCCCCGCTGTACGGCTGCTTCCCTCCCAGCATCTCCGAGCCTCCCTCCCCCACACGTGGTCCCCATCCGGCCCGGGGCCTCCCCGCTGTACGGCTGCTTCCCTCCCAGCATCTCCGAGCCTCCCTCCCCCACACGTGGTCCGGTTGTTGTCCGTTTCCAGAGGACCACAATGACATCACTATGTTAGAGAGCTCTGTGAGCAGAACAGAATTGCATTGGAATATGACATGGAAGGGCAGCCGGGTGGCGCAGTGGGTAGAGCACCAGCCCTGAAGTCAGAAGGACCTGAGTTCAAGTCTGGTCTCAGTCACTTAACACTTCCTGGCTGTGTGACCCTGGGCAAGTCATTTAACCCCAACTGCCTCAGCAAAAATACATGTGTGTTTTTTAATATTATATATCATATTATAAATTTTATATTATATGTTTTATTATATATTTTATATTACATATTACATAATTACGTATATAATATGGGAGCCTGAATAGAGTGCCTGCCTTAGAGTCAGGAAGACCTGAGTTCAAATGCCATCCCCTGATATTGACTATCAGTGTGATCTGAGAGGAATAATTACTAATAATCAATGGTTGGAGAGGATTCAGTCTCCCCTTTTTTTTCTAACATCCCCATTTCAAGGTTCAATAGGACCAGACTCATAATAACAGATTGGATTAGGGTCTTCTCGCTCTCAGACCCCACCCAACCTTATAACAAATTTAAGGCGGGGAAGCCCGTTGTGTTCTCCTCTGGCCTGGGTGCGGATGGATGCTTTAATTAGATTGCCCAAGCCTGGGCATCTTAGAAATAGGAGATGTCAAGTCACATTTCCCAGTCCCTCATTAGAGTAGCTCCCCTTCTAGTAATACTCATTCCCTCTCATTAACTGTTAAGCAGAGCCGATTGCCACCCTCAGGACACCCGCTCTCCCAAGGGCCCCGCTACAGTGAGCCCACCCCCACCAGAGCTCTTGGCATGCAACGGCGTGCCCGATCCTTTTATTAATAAAATACTAATATTATTCATAAAATGATTAATTACCCAGAAATTATGTCTCTCGAGCCATTTAAACACCACAGATCATAGATCAGGCATTTACTTACCTCATTAAGCCTCCATTTCCTCATCTATAAAATGGGGCTAATCAAAGCTGGGTACCTATGTTAGGGGGTTGGGGGTGGGGAGGGGTCAGATGTGTATCTAAGATGCTCATACACCCTGGAAATGTCTGTCATAACTGTCCTTCTGGTCTCTTTTGACAGCCTTGAAGCTGCTTTTTTTTTCTTCCGTACTAAGTTACTGATATTTTTTTTCCCAAAAAAATGTCTAGTCCACAGAGTAGATGAAAACCAGTGGAGCAGAAATCCAAGAAGCGAGGCCATTCCTCAGCCCTCATTTTTCTTTCATGATGTGCAAATCATTTTATCAGTGTAAACATCAGAAAGTCTCACCTCAGTGGGATGGATTTTTAGGTGGCTCAAACTCCATAATAAAAGACGGGGCCCTGCCTCTCTTTGGCAACTGAAGGCCGCCTTCTAACTGAATCAACGAGGGCCAGAAGGCCGGGGATTCTGTCAGCGATTCCAGGCCGTCCGATGACCTTAGCTAGTGCTTCTCATTATCTGTGTATGTCGGATTCCATTTAAGAGTGAGTGCGCAGGACAGCCGCTGAATACATCCTGACTTGGGGAAGCAGCGGCCTCCGGGGGCTCATCCATCATGGAAAAAAAGGCTGCCACAGAGGCCTTTTTCTTCCAACAGCAACGCATCAACGGGGCACTTGAGGATGTTCCAGTGGACGTTTGGGTGCTGGGATCCAGTAACTGGGATCCGGGCTCTGGGATCCAGGCTCTGGGATCCGGGCTCTGGGATCCGGGCACTGGGATCCGGGCACTGGGATCCGGGCTCTGGGATCCGGGCTCTGGGATCCGGACACTGGGATCCGGGCTCTGGGATCCGGTCTCTGGGATCCGGGCTCTGGGATCCAGGCTCTGGGATCTGGGCTCTGGGATCTGGGCGCTGGGATCCGAGCTCTGGGATCTGGGCACTGGGATCCGGGCTCTGGGATCCGGGCTCTGTGGACCAAGTCGGTCCCCACGGAAAGAGCTGGGTTAAAGTTCCAGCTGTCCCACAGACGGACTATTTGGTCTCTCACAAATTACTTCCCTCTCCTGTCATCAGGCTCTAGCCATGTGGCAACACTGAGAACTTAGGATTCTACTGTACCAGACTTTCAGGTTTATTATTATCCTTAGCTAATCCTTAGGCTTACAAAATGCTTTACTCATTTTCTTTTCATAACAATCCTATAAGGTAAGTGCTATTATTATCCCAGTTCTACAGATGAGGAAACTGAGGCAGACAAAGGTTAAGATTGTCCAGAATCACCACTAGGAAGTGTTTGGGGCTGGATTTGAACCGACTCTTCTATCCACTCTATTTATACAATCCTTTCCTCAGAGTCTCTCTGTGAGGGAAAAGATGAACTGACTTCACTTAGTTCCATCCCTTCATCTTTCAGATGGGAAAATCAGGGTCCAGAGGAAATCACTCGTCCGAGGCCACTCAGCTGGCAAGCATCGGTCAGTTCCCTTTCTCTCTTTGCTGTTGGAATTCAGATGGGGTCTTTTTACTTAAATCCATTGTTCTTTTCACCCCATCCTGTCTCAGACGTCTCCCCCAACTCAAACAGTGCAGGAACAGCAGGCAGGAGTAGCGCCTTGAATCCTCATCCGTGCTTCCATCCCTTGGAGGGGGTACCAATCAGCACCCTAAAGGGCATGGCCCCTTCTGGTGGCAGATGCTCTTCCCTCAATCATGCATCCCTGCAGATCTGCTCCCCTGGAGCCCTTGAGAGCCCCCCTCAATGGACAGGCAGAGGAGGAGTCTCCCGGAAGAGTTTCCACAGAGCTCTATGCAAAGGTACCAGGATGCCAGAACAATTGCCTGAAATTGGAAGTCAAGCAATCAGCAGAACAAAAGAGCAGGGAAATTGCTGGGCCAATCACAGTCTGCCGCAAGTAGAGGGAATGTTGAGTTTCAGCACCTCCAGACATGGGGAAAGAGAGACTTTAAATGCCCCATTTTCCTTCTCTCCCGGCTCTACTGAATTAATGGGGCACTTTTCATTGGACATACCGTACACAGTCAGGAGAAATAAAAGGCAATCTCTTGCATTGATTTTCTACCCATTGTGCTTCTGGTGGGCATTATAGAGCACAATGGCAGCTTTTAGACCAGGGATTTGTGTAATTACCTATGAGCATGCATGCTTTTTGCTGTAAAGATGAGGCGTCATAATGTATAAAGAGTTTACCCCGACTAAACATAAGCATTCTGGGGCTTCACTCTTTCAGTGATCCCAGGTAACCCCCCCACGGCAGACCAAGGTAGCAGATTATCCCATCCAAAAGAGAGATTTTTCAGTGTTCCACGCACACTGTCGGCCCAGCACCGTGCTCCTAGTGGGAGCACCTTCCTCAGAGACGAGGTCGGGTCCTACTATTGTTTTACCTTCCACAGAGACGATGTTGGGAGGAGGACTGGCTCAGAGGACCAGCATCCTCACTATTGTTTCCTCTGCTTTCTTTAATTCAAGTCACTGAGCAGACGGCCATGTATCAACAAGGAGCAATCACAGATAAGCAACCAAAGAAAACTTAGAGAAAACTTAACTAGCTCATATTTAATGTCACCATTCCAGGCTCTGTGTTAACTAGTTATGTAGATGAACAAGACTTGCCAAATGGCTGCAATTATTATTATGTCTAAGTGATCTAAATGACTACGATTATTATTATATCTACATGACCAAAACTAATATTGAGCTCATCTCTTCTCAGTTTCCATCACCAGCAGGTGGTTCCCATAAGGTCAAGCTCTTTTGTATTACTGTGAATTTTCCTAGAAGTATTTTGGGACTCTAAGCAATGGGGACAATGATTTTCACCCAGGGAAGCATCTGATGACCTTGGATGCCAAAAGAGCCAGTGGCATTTTGGTAAACCCTAAAGCAAAGATAAATAATGCATAGAATGACAAAAATGATGATGGGGATGATGGTGGTGGAGATGATTATCCATTTGTTTATTTACTAGTTCTGGGGTCTCATCAGACTAAAAAGATCTGGGTGAGAAACTCTTTCTATACCAGGAAAATCATTAAATTCTCTGCAACCTACAGAGAATTGCCTAAGTCATTTAGAAGGTAAGTGATTTTTCCCAAAACCAATATTTGCAGAAATAGTCTTAAATCTTACATCTTAATGGTCTTAATTCTCCTTTACCTGATAGTTATTGTCAAAAAATAAATCCTTTTTCACTTGGACTCTGTACTTGTCACCTTGGAATGAAATCCCATCCCGACTGGTTTCCCAAACCCCATGCCTGAAGCTGGATACCATGACCTTCAGTTTCTCAGATATCAGTGATCATTAATGACCTTGAGTCTTTTGTAAGGTTACAGGTCAAATAGTTTTCTTCCAAATCACCTTAGTAGACTAGAAGAAATCTCTGACCTGTCGTTCTTGGATTGAAATGCTGTTTTTATTTAACATTTGTTTGATGACTTTATACATACACTCATCAGAAATAAAATGAAAACTTGTTTCTACCGGGGCTTCTCCTCTGGTTTAGGGCTAGCAAGTCTATGTGGCTCCCCAATTAATTCTCCATTAAGAATCCCAAGTTATTCACTTTAGGAAAATTCTGCCCACAGAAAAAGTATCTGTGGGTCTAATTTTTTTATATTATATTACATATCATAGATATGGATATATTATAGTATATATTTATCATAGTAAATGTCAAACATAGAGTTGTTTTTGTTTTTTCGTGAAGCAATTGGAGTTATCTGTATCTGCTGTTTCTTACATAACAGCTATTTCCCAACATGCCCCTGCTGAATCCTTCTTTGTAACAAGGAGCAGTTAATAAGAAGAAGCTGATGAATCATGGAACTCCTTCTAAGGCTGTACATAGCGCCGCACACCCATTCCCCCTTTGGGAAGAAAAGCACATGTTTTCACATCTATTCTCCAGAACAAGGAAGGGTCACTGCAACGGACAGGAGTTAGTCACCATCCATACTCCTCTTTTTTATCTGGCTCACTATTCATCCATCTGTATCATTTTCTTCCCAAGTTCTTCCACATTTCTCTTTATTTGTTATTTCTTATGAGACAAGAATATTCCACTCCATTCCAATATTCCAGTCTGCTCACCAGTTCTCCAGCCAATGGCACCCACTCCCCACTCAGCTTAGAAGGGCACAGAATCATAACTGGCTGCACGGTTACAGATTTCTGGGGTCTCAGAACTTCTCCAAGACCACTGACTGGCTTCTAGGGAGGGCTGGTCAAAATTAATGGAAGAAAAGTCTCGCTCTGATGAAATTGCAGTCCCTCAAATTACTGTAGCATTCTCAAAAATGGCATTTTACCTAACAGCATATTGATATAGGAGAAAGAGCCCCAGCTTCGGAGTCTGGGTTCAAATACTAATGTCACTGTTGCCTATGTTATCTTGGGCAAACCACTTTACTGCTCTGAGTACCAGTTTCCTCAGCTGTAAAATGAGATAATTGATTAAATGGTACCCAAGGTCTTTTCCTTTTCTCCTATGATATTTTAATCCTGAGACTTTTAAAATAGATACTGCTGACCAGTAGGCCCAGAGGGGTAGGATTCACTCCATTTATCTGCTTCTCCCTCTCTACCTCATGTGAGTGCTGGGTATCAGAGAGAGAGAGAGAGAGAGAGAGAGAGAGAGAGAGAGAGAGAGAGAGAGAGAAAGGCAGCAATAGATACATATAAGGGGAGAGAAAGATAAGAAAAGAGACAGAGAAGGAGAGATAGAGACAGAGAGACAGAAAGAGGCAGTGATAGATATATATGAGGGGAGAGAAAGATAAGAAAAGAGACAGAGAGGGAGAGAGAGACAGAGAAAGAGAGATAGAAAGAGAGAGACAAAGCGAGAGAGACAATGAGAGAGATAGAGAGAGAGAGAGAGAGAGAGAGAGAGAGAGAGAGAGAGAGAGAGAGAGAGAGAGAGAGATAGGGAGAGAGCCCTGCCTCAAGAGACTCTTGGGGCCATATCTTCCAGCCTCTTCTGAGTCCTTACAGCAATGCTTCCTTTGTGAGTTGATGGATGGAGGAGAGCTAAACTGGTACTGTTTAAATGTTGTTGCCAAACAACCAATATCAGTCCTAGAGAACAAAGAATCACCTGCTCTCTTCTTGGCACAGATATGAGCAAATGCAGGAGCACAATCTTGTGTATACAAATCCAATCTCAGGATCCTTTTTTGGTTTGATTTCTTCAGTTATTTTTTGTTGTTATAGAAAAGATTTCAATGAGGAATATGGTATATTCAGAAATGATTGTGATATAAGAGAAACAAAAGGAAGAAATTAAACTTAAAAATCCAACCCAATAAACATTTAGTAAATGGCTTCTATAGGACGGTGCTAGGTACTAAGTATAAATGAAAAGTCTCTGACTTCTGGATTATCCCAGGGAGATCTAGCATGTAAACAAGGAGGAATATCAATGGTAATCTGAGGGAAAGAGTACGAACCATTACAGGCATGAGAAAAGGCTCCTAAAGGAGCTGACATGTGAGTCAAGTTAAGCCCTGAAGGAAACTGGAGACAGATGAAAGAAAGTACAGGAAATAAGCCATGCAAAGGCATGCAATTGGTGGATTACATGCCAAGAAATGGAGAATTTTCATGAAAAATTTCAGAATTTCAAGTTAAAATATAAATGTCCAGCCATTTTGTGACTGAAGGTTGACTCTCTAATAACATTAAAAAGATTAGAAGGAAATTAAGGCATTTCTTCTCCAAAAAAAAAAAGTTATCTGAAAAGTAGATTGAGAAAAAATAAAGTTAGACTCATAGAATTATCCAAAAACTATGACCAAAAAAGAGTCCTGACCACCACATTAGAAAAGAAAGTCAAAATAAAAGGCTCCACTGGTTAACTGAAGAAAAAACAAGTCCTGGTCAGTATGTGTCTAGCATTGTACTAAGTGCTGGAGATACCAAAAAAAAAAAAAAAGCAGATGGCAATCCCTACCCTTGGGGACCTCAAAACCTAATGGGGGAGATTCGTGAAAATCAAGATACACAAAGGAAGCTATAGAGGATAAATAAGGAAAATTAACAGAGGAAAGGTGTTGCAATTAGGAGGAGCTGATGAAGCTTCCTGTAGAAAATGGAAATTTGGTTGGAATGTAATGGAAGCCAGGGAGGTCAGCAGTTGGAACAGAGGCGGTTTAGTGTTCCAGGCTTGGAGCGCACAATCAGAGAAAATGCCCAGAGCCGAGACGTGAAGTCTCTTGTTCATGGAACAGTCAAGAATCCTGGATCAAAGAGTCTGTATCAGGAGAGAGGGGTGGGTTACGAAACAAACAGAGTCTTTGTTGTATTTGTCCAACAATATTTTTTATTTGCTCCTGGAGACCATAGGGAGCCATAGTAGTTTACTGAATGGAAGGAGAGGGTGACATGGTTAAACCTGGGATTTAGGAAAATCACTTTGGTGACTGAATGAGAAATGAGTTGGAGTAGAGAGAGACTCGAAGCAAGCAGACCCAGCAGGCAAGCTATTTGAATAGTCCAGGAAGGAGGGGGGTGATGGAGAAAGTGTCAGAGAAGAGAAGAAAGAGTATTTGAGAGACATTGCAAAAGTGAAATCAATAGACTTTGGTACCATATTGGATGGGGGAGGGGGATGGCGAGAGATGATTCCTGTGTTGTGAACCTAATGGACTGGAGTGATAGCATTGTGTTGTCTTCTAAAGTAGTGGGGAGGGTAAGAGGGGGGCAGGGTTAGTGAGAAAGATAATGAGCACTGTTTCAGACATGATGAATTGAAAAGGTTCACTAGACATCCAGCTTGAGATGCAAGATTGAGGGTTAGCAGAGAGGTTGGGGCAAGATAGATAAGTTTGATAATTATCAGCTTAGAGGTGCTAATTAAATCCATGGAAGCTGAGGAGATCACCAAGTAAAGTAGTATGAAGGAGGAGACTCAAGACAGAACCCTGACGGTCACTTCTAGCTAAGGGTGTGATCTGGATGAGGACTCAGTAAAAGATATGAAGAAATGGTCAAATAAGTCGAACAGGAATGGGAGAAAATGTCAAAAACTAGAAATGAGAATTTCAAAGACTAGAGCATGTCAATAGTATAAAAGACTGCAGAGAGGTCCATTAAAATGATTGAGAAAAGGTCATTGGATTTGTGCTTTTTAATTTAATTAAGAGATCATTCACCTCAAAGTGAAAACTCTGAGGAATATCATAGACAACTTGAAAATTTACAGATTAAAGAAAAAAAAATACTGCAAATCATCAGAAAGAGTTTAAGTACCAAAGAAATATTTTTTATCCCAATTCTAACCAATAAGGATCACGCAAGATCTGGAAGTTAGCACTTTAAAGAAGAGATGAGCTTGGAATTTGATATTCCAAAAGAGAAAAGAAATAGGCTTAGAAGAATAACTTGCCAGATAAAACTAAGTTTAATGAAAGGGGCCTTCGGTGAATAAAGGACTTGAGGAGACTTTGAAATCATTATATGGAAGTCAAAATCAGTCAATGGAGCATAGACTATTGAAGAGTAAATAAATTTAAGCAATTGAAGAAGCAATTATGTTATGATAAAATATCTATATTTTAGTGGGAGAGAAAGAATAAATATTCTTTCAGTTCCTGGGCTAGTCACTTTAGATTAAGCTTCAATTTTTTCATTTGGAAAGTGGGAGTGATAATAGCACCTATCTCACAGATTTATTGTAAGGGTCAAATGAGATAACATTTGTGAAACATTGTGTTTGGCACATGGTAGGGGCTTCATAAACGCCCGAGGCAGACAGGAGTTAAGTCTCTAGCCCAAGGTCATATATTTAGTAAATGTTTGAAATTGGGTTTTAATTCAGGTCTTCCTGGTTACAGGACTCTATCCACTGCACCACCTCGCTGCCTGTAACACATATAGGGAATGGTTATCAGAGAAACGAGCTTGAACAGGGAAGTAAAAAAGAATGGTTATTGGACTTAGAGGTCCATTGATTGACATGTGCCTTTGAGGAATGAAGGAAGAGCACAGATACACAGAGATGGTTGGTAAATAGCATGGAGTATCCGGGTTCAGGCAAGAGAAGCTGAATGCTCACCAACAGAACCTGCGGTTCTAGGATTGGGAACCCAATTTCTGGGATTGAGATGGAGACTGGAGTGCAGACAATAGAGCATGGAGATTTCCAAGTGGTAGATTTGGGTCCGAGACAGAGAAAGTGAACCAATTGTTTCCTTGTCTTTAAGATGCAGGAGTAGGACTAGCTGATGGCTAAGATGCTTTCCATCTTTGAATTGACAGTCCCCTTGCTGGCAGCCATATTGCCTGCTAACATGCTCCATCAACATCAGCCTCTCCAGAATTCAGAATGTCTCTCTAGACAGCCCTGTCCCCGCCCACTCCTGGAGGGGTGCTCGGTTTCTTTAATGACATTCACTATTGACCTTTTAATCATGAGCACCTCCAACAATATCTGCATTCTGATTAGCACTAACGATCGCCCAGTTCTGCGCCTGCTCCGTCATTGCTTTCTAATGATGAGAAGTAAGTCGGTCTTGGCTGATGGCCCCTGGCGCAGAGCCGCCAGGGTTTCACTTCCCATCTCACTTCTGAGCCTGGCATATGGTTCCTGCTTTCACTTGGATCCCATCACCTTGATTCTCAGCAGAGAGTGAGTCAAGCTCTGCCTCCACCATGCGCTCGAAATATCACAGGCAGTATCAGGAGGAGAATCAGCTTCCCACACAAGGTCACAGAATCCCCTTCTGGAAGAAAATATGACCCTCATTTCTGTGGCTGTTTATCTACCTAGGAAGGTAGCTGTGAAGGAAGGAAGGAAAGGGAAAAGGAAGAAAGGAAGGAAGGAAGGAAGGAAGGAAGGAAGGAAGGAAGGAAGGAAGGAAGGAAGGAAGGAAGGAAGGAAGGAAGGAAGGAAGGAAGGAGAAAATGAAAAGAGGGAGGGAAAGATGAAGGAAAGGAAAGAAGGGAAGAAAGGATAGAGGAAGGGAGGGAGGGAAGGAATTATATTCTTAGCCTGAGGACTATGAACTTTAATTAGGCAAATAGATAGATAGCTGGATAATTAGATTTCAATATAATTCATTTCCTTTGTAATCCTGTTTTGAACATTTATTTATAAATGCAGTTGTGAGGAGAGGTCCCTAGACGTTACCCAGCTACCACAGGGGTAAGAACTTCTGCTCCAAACATGACTGGGGTCATCTCGTCCAGTTGCTGGGAGGGACCCCTGACTAGGAAGACTCACCCTGACAACATTCCTAGCCACCCACTTCCCGTTCCCCACCTATTACAGGATGGTTTGGTCGGAGTCAAAGACCTCAACTTAAAACTAATAGCTGTATTCTCATGCTTGCACATGGATAACCTATAGCAAATTATCTACTCTCAGAGAGAGAAGAGGGGAGGGAGAAAATTTGGAACTTAGTTTTTTTTTTAATATTAAAAATTATCTTTACATGTGATTGAGGAAAATGAAATATTATTTTAAAAATAAAAATAACTACAAAGCATTTTATATGAGACATGTCATTTGTAACCACAACCACCCTATGAGGTCACCCCCTTTAACAACCGTGTCTCAGAGAAGGTCACACAGCTAGGTTTGCCCAGATTTCTCTCTCCAGTGGCTTCCTCATCACTTTGTCAATACTGCTCCTTCAAAGATTACCTCCAGCGGGTCCAGGAACATTGATTTTGGAGTCCATTGTGTACTAGGAGACTCGGACGGGAGAGTAGACAGAGTGACTGACCTGAGTTCAGACCCAGCCTCAGACGCTTACTAGCTGTGTGACCCTGAGCAAGTCACTAGGTTTGCCTCAGTTTCCTCATTTTAAAATGAAATGGAGAAGGAGCTGTCACATCCCTCCAGGATCTTTTTCAGGAAAACCCCAACGGGCTCACAGAGTCGGCCGTGATGGAAAGGCGGAACAAGGGGACCCTGGTCACATGGACTGTTTCATGCGGCTCCTTCAAGCCCCAGCTCTGCCCCCGGACAGCCGTGTGAGCCTCGCCAGTCATTCAGTCGCCTTTGGACTGTTTCCTATTCAGCAAAGTGACCATTTTGCCTGGTGGAGTCTCCAAAGCACCCGCTCGCACTGAGAGGCTCTGGGAAGTGACTCGGGCAAGGTTTTCCTCTCCCACCATGGACCGGCGACCCCCGGCCTCCCTCAGTGTAGTAGTGGAGGGGGTTAAGGAACAGGTTTGCCATCTCCTGCCGTCCCTCGGCTGCCGGCGGGCCGTGTTACAGGATAATTGAAGATTCATGCAAGACTAATGGATTCTTTGTCCAAAGATTGAATGCATGAAGAGAGCCCGCTATCTTCCAGGAATGACAAAAACACTCGGTATTTATCAGAACATACACAGGATTTACTCATCCGGTGGCATTTCCATGACCATAATGCTAAGGGGCTCTGGGCTCCTTCCCCCATCCCGGCGCCTCCCGCTCTGCTTTCCCGGATGAGTCCGTGACTCCTGGAGGCCAGTTTTCTACAAGCCGTCCAAAACAGCAGATTTTACGCTCCCATATGGGGACGGGTCCGTGTACACACACGTATAGACAGGCGATCTTGTTCTTCAATCATTTTTCCATTGTGTCCATCTCTGTGACCCCATTGGGGGTTTTCTTGTTAGAGATCTTGGGCTGGTCGTCATTTCCTCCTGCAGCTCATTTGATAGATGGGGGAACTGAGCCCGGGATCACACAGTAGGAAGTGTCGGAGGCCAAACTTGAATCTGCCCCCGGCCCAGCGCTGAATCCACTGTAGCTGCACATACACATATGTATGCGGATGGAAACAATGCCAGAGTAAGTGCTATTGGTGCAACAGATGTAGAACTGAGCCTGAGTTCAAATCCTGCCTCAGGAACTAGCTGGGTGATCCTGGGCAAGTCACTTATCCCTGCCTCAGTTTCTCCAAATGTAAAATGGAGGTGACAAAGGCCCAGGGTTGCTGCGAGGATCAAATGAGATAATCTCTGTAAAGGGCCTGGCATGCAGTAGGCCCCACGTAAATACTTATTCCTCCCCCACCCCCAAGCTCTTAGTTCTAGCACAGGTAGAACACAGACTGGTCGTCCTTGTCCTGTGCTCTTGCTACGTGACTGCCCAGCCTCCAGTGTATCTCATGCTCATCACCATATCTACATCACAGCTTTATCGTCGATGGAAGATGAACCACAAGGTAGACCTGGATGGTGACAGGACTGGAGACCAAGTCAAAGATGGCCAGGTGAGAAAACAGGGATATTTATAGCCTGGGGAAGACTTAAAGCAGGCAACGGTGCCGTCGTCGGGTAATTAAAGGATCCCCCGTGGGGCCAGTTCTGCCTGGATCCAAAAGAGAACCAGGAGCAAAGGGTGCGAGAGATAGAGGCAGATTTCAAAGCAATTAATCCGGAGTCTATGATAATCTAATAATCTGGAGGTCTAATCCATAAGGATCCTCAGTGAGATCCTCATAATGGAAACATCCTCAGTGGAGAACAAGTGGCCGTTCGTCAGGGATGACATAGGAGAGATTCTCATTCGGGTGCAGAGTGGACTAGAAACTCCCCAAAGTCTCTTTTACCGCCAATATTTTGAGATTCTGGGAGTCAGAAAGTTAGAAAGGTTCAGGAAAACTCTTCTCGTTCTCCAGTTCTCTTCCATGCCAAATGAGGGCAATAATAGCATAACTATGTGAAGGTGTTTTGAAAAGAAAAAAACTGATAGAGAAATAACAAAAATTGTCATTATCTAGAAGACAATGGAACACAAATAAAAAAGGATCAGAACACGATGGAAGCATGCGGAGATGTGCACTATGGGAAGAGTCAGTCTTGGAGGGACTATGGGAATTTAGGCATTAACATGCTGCTAGTGGAGTTATAAATGGCTCTCATCATTCATTCATAAAAATAGCTCGAAATCATGGAAAAATACGCCACTAAATCATTCATACCCTTGACTTATTCCAAGGAGTTCAAAGATAGAATATATATAAAGATAGAAAGTATATGTGTGTATATATATATATATATATAACATATATATATATATATATACACATAGTGTGTGTTTGTGTAAATATTTATAGCAGAACTTTTTGCAAAGAGAGAGAATAAAGAAAAGGGAAGCAGAGAGAGAGACAGAGAGACAGAAAGAGAGACAGAGACAGACAGACAGAGAGACAGAAAGAGACAGAGAGACAGAGAAAGAGACAGAGAGACAGACACAGAGAGACACAGAGAGACAGAGACAGACAGAGACAGAGAGACAGACAGACAGAAAGACAGAGACAGAGACAGAGAGACACACAGAGAGAGACAGAGACAGATAGAGAGACAGAGAAAGAGAGACAGAGATGTCAGTTGGTTTTGTTTAAGTGATTGTCACAAAAGAAAATTAAAAGGAGCAAAGGATGATTCGGAAATGAATATAATATAAAAAGCTATCAATACAATTTTTAAATTAAAATATTTAAAGACTATCATGTCCTTAAATGTAGATATGAATATATGAACAATTCAGAGAAAGAAGGAAATAAGCATTTTTGTAATTGTCTACTGTGTGTCAGGACGCGTGATAAGCACATTTACAAATATTCTCTCTTTGATCCTCACAATGACCCTGAGAGGTAGGTGTTAGCATGATCTGATTTTGTACATGAAGAAAATGAACAGACATCGGTTAAGTGACCTACCCAGAGTCACACGGCTAGTAAGTATCTAAGACCAGATTTGAATTCAGATGTTCCTGACTGCGGGTCCAGCTCTCTATTGACTATACCACCTGGATGCTGAAACGAAAACTAAAAACTGCTTGCTAAAAATGCCTTTAGTGAAAGTACTTTTTTTCCTAATTTAAAAGAAATCTATTATCAATAACTAATATTCAATATTCGAGGGGAAGCTATTAAAGGTATTAATACAAACATCTTATTTCAAAATAAATGAATGGCTTATTTGGGGTTTGGTTCATTCCCTGGATTCTTAAACCTCTTCGGGTGAATTTTTGGATGAATTGTTCGTCCTTACCAATCCATCCTTTTACCGAAGAGAGAGAAAAGAAATGCCAGCCAGCCCATTGGAACAGCATTTGACCTTCAATCTTACTCTTTGCTGATAACAAATGACATGAAAAGTCCAGTTTGTTAAATCTGTACCTTTCAGAAGTCCATCACGTTAACGTGAATTCATTTCACGCCCATCTCCAGGAGGGAAATCTTTCTTCCTGAAAGTGGACTAGAGAAGACAATAAATGCCCGCCTTGTGCTGAAGCTGTTTCCCAGATCCGGCCTTCGAAGGGAAACTGATTTCTTTTTCTGCAAGGGACTTTATCCTTCTCTCCTCTGATTCATTCCATCTTTGCTCTTTTTAGAAATCCTTTCTTATTCAAGTCTTAAAACATAAGTTTTAAAAATCATACAGGGAGG
Source organism: Antechinus flavipes (assembly GCF_016432865.1). NCBI lineage: Eukaryota > Metazoa > Chordata > Mammalia > Dasyuromorphia > Dasyuridae > Antechinus > Antechinus flavipes. The sequence continues at coordinate 677,360,294 of NC_067399.1, forward strand.
TTTGCTTAGCTGACGACCACAATAAACACTAATCTTCCAACTTTCTAGAGGGATAATAATCCAATTTATATGGAATAATGGAATCGTATTAAAAATGTGTTGTGTTGGTGAATTTCAAAAAGGCTGAGGAAAGGCACAGAAGTTTCTGGGATATTTAATCTTCAGTGACACTGTGTAGCTAAAGGAACTAGAGAGGGCCACCCAAAGATCACAACTTCTTTTTCTTTTTTCTCCTTACAGGGCTAGCTCACAAGGCCAGCATCCCGGGCTAATTCATATGGGCAGCATCCCAGGCTAGCTCACAGGCCAGCATCCCAGGCTAGCTCACAGGCTAGCATCTCAGGCTAGCTCATGGGCAGCATCCCAGGCTAGCTCACAGGCCAACATCCCAGGCTAGCTCACAGGCCAGCATCTCAGGCTAGCTCATATGGGCAGCATCCCAGGCTAGCTCACAGGGCAAGCATCTCAGGCTAGCTCACATAGTCCCCCACTGCCGCTCTCTGGAATAATTTTCATGGTCTCAGGTCCCTCTGCATATCTGATGGCTCTCACTGGTCCCTTCTCTCTCCGGCCCATCCTCTACATAGCACTAAATTATTAGTAGCATTTTGTCCGGGTCTCCAGGGACTCCCCACTGTGTCTAAAATGAAACACAGAGTCTGGGGCTGGAAGACTCCCCTTCTGTGGCCCCTGTGCATACCTCCTGTCTGATGTCTCTCAAACACCCCCAGCATTTCCACTTCTGGGCCTTTGTTCAGCTGGTCCTTAGGTCTGCTTTCTTTTGCCTGCTCTCCCTCATGTTTTCTCCCTCTTGAAATTACTGAGGATCATTTTGTAAATCTGCATTTACTGATCTGTCTGCAATTTCTCTCTTTGGGCCTCAGTTTCCTCATCTGTGAAATGGAAGGGTCCTCCTACTGGGTCTCTGAAGTCCTCTGCGTATCTGAAGCCGCGAGTCTCTGAGAATATCGGGATGCTCAGCGCCGTCAGGAGGGAAGGAAGCTGCAGGAACTCCATTTGTCATTATTGTCGCACCCAGAAGGCCGGCAGGAAGGGAGCCCGCACTCCCGGGGGCCAGGGAGACCACCTGGCTCGTTTCCGGAGGAAGCCTTGCGTTCGCATCCATCATCCCACAGATGGCAGGAAGGGAGTGGGAGGGCGTCATGGTTGGGGACTGAGCCCAGCTCCCCCACCGTGGTGTGAGGCTCAGGGAGGAAGGAGGAGATGGAAGAGGAAGAGCACAGGCTCGCAGAACCCCAGTTCAAATCCCACCCCATCTGCTACCTGGGGGACCCTAGTAAGTACTTAAACTCAATGGGCCCATCATCTATAAAATGGGAAGGATAAGGCTCGCTTTGCCCACCTTACAGGCACCTCAAAGTGTCCCAAAGAAACGGGAGCCCTTAGGGAGTCCAGGGAAGCCAGAAGGGTGAGGAGGCCCAGGGGCTCCAGGTAGAAAAGCCCTTAGATACTGCAGGAATATTATCTGTTATAGACACGAGGATCTCAAGGTTCAGAAAGGTCGGGTAACTTAGCACAGGGCACCGGCCGGTACAGATGGGGGGCTGGCTCCAAATGTCCGGGGCTCCTGCCTCCGGGTCCAGCCCTCCTTCCCCTCCACCGCTGCTCCCGTCACCCTCTGGAAATGTGCGCCTCACTCAGAGGAAGGTAATGAAAATATTGCACTTCCCAAGAAGGACCCCAGATGCCATTTTGTTCCTCTTAATCACCAGACCAATTTCCAGTTAGAAGACGCACTTCCTCGGCATAAGGGCTGACATATATGTTTACAAACACTCGGGGGGCTGACTCGTGAATACAAGTGATGTGAAGGCTCTTTTCTCCCAGTATTCCCCCATTCTTCTCTGGGAGCCGGTGTGATGTGACCATAAATAGTTTATGTGTAAACCTTGCAAGTATTTTTAATTAGGAGAACTTGGTGAGTGATCGTGTTTCGGTAACACCTGGGAAAGCGCCCCTGGGTAATCAGAGAGGACCGAGAAAACTCACTTCTGAAACGAAGGCTTCCTCAAGGGCTCCGACGTGCTCCGGGCAAAGTCTGCACCGGGCCCACATTCAGCGCCCATGGCTCACGTTACTGTCCCGAGGATAGTTTGATGAAAAGAAGGCGAAGGGCCCGTCACAAAACAGGGCAGAAGTGGGGGCTTGTGAGCCAGACTGTGGTAGCTGTGGCCACACAGATCGATCCTAGAGAGTGATCATAATCAGAACAACAGGTGTGTGGAGATGAGATTTTCAAAGTTCTTTACACATATTATCTCCTTCGATGCTCATCATAATTGGCTGAGTAGGTGCTCTTATCATCCCCATTGTACCGGGGAAGATCGCCCCCATTTTACAAATGAAGACTACGTCAAGCAGAGGCTGGAAAGGTCAGCAGAAGCCAGGTCATAGAGGGCTTTAATGCCAAGGTGGAGGCCCAGGGGGGCCATCAGGAGTTGGGAGTTCTTAATCAGGGTTAGAGGGGTACTTCAGCTTCCGGTGGCAACTCGAATGTTTTGACCAACATGTCTGACAAACACAGATCCGGGGCAGCAGCTGTCGGATTTTTTCTCTCCTGAGACCAAAGGTCTCCAGACCCAAGTCTACCTTTGGGTCTTTTCTCCAATTGCCTCCTTCTTCCTGCTCCTTAAATAGGAGGGCCACCATCTTATCATTTCCCTCCCAGTTGCATTCCTCTGTGATCATCCCCCCATTCCACTCTCTCCTGCTTAGATCATGTGGTCTCCCTTATCTCCACCCCTTTAGATTTTGAACTCTCTAGCTCTTAACCCAACACCTGGCACACAGTAGGCACTCATAGTTTGTTTAGTTTTGTTTTTCTGTGCAGCTATGGAGCACCATCTATGAATAGAGTGGTGGCCAGGCCTGGAGTCAGGAAGATTTCTCCCTGAATTCAAATTCTCAGTGTGGTAACATGAATGAAAAGTCAGACATAGAATAAAAAAAAAATAGATTCAAATTCTATCTCAGTGTGGTAATATGAGTGAAAAGTCAAACATAGAATAAAAAAATTAGTTTCAAATTCTATCTCAGTGTGGTAATATGAGTGAAAAGTCAGACCTAGAATCAGAAAAATGTGGCTTCAAATTCTGTCACTGGTACTTACTGGTTGTGTCACCATGGACAAATCACTCTTTGATCTTAGCTTTCTCTTCTGTAAGAAGGAGATAATGATATTTATTATATCCATTTCCAAGGGTTTCCAAGGTCTAGATGTAGTTATGGATATTTAGAATTCTGCAGACCTTAAAATGCCATAAGAAAGCTAAGTATCTTTATTGAAGATGCTGTTAGAATCTTGTATATCTCTTTATGTCCCCAACATTGAGCACAATGCTTTAAACACAATGGATAGTAAGGGGGGAAAAGTTCACTGGAAAGAATTCCTGGTCCTGGAATTAGGAGTTATTTAATCCTTTTTTAAAGAAATTATTTATTTTCCCCCAATTACATTTGTTTTTAAAACTTCCAGATTCTCTCCTTTATCCTCATGCTCAGTCCCTGTTAAGAAACCACATGTAAAGTTATGCAGAACATTTCCATAAAAGTCATGTTGTGAAAAAAATCCTAATTTAAAAAACCTTTAAGAAAAATAAAGTGAGAGACACAGAGACAGAGACAGAGAGACACAGAAAGAGTATGTTTCAATCTGTATTCAGACACGATCAGTTCCTTCTCTGGATATGGATGGGATTTTTCATCATGAGTCCTTCAAAGTAGTTGTGGATCATCAACTGCTGAGAAAAGCAAAGTCATCCCAGAACACTGCAATTACTTTGCATATAATACATTTCAGTTTGCTTGAATTCATGGAGAACTTTCCAGGTTTTTTTTTTTTTTTTGCTGAGAACATCCTACTTATCATTTCCCATGGAATATTATTGTTCTAGAAAAAAATATTCCATGACAGTCACAAGAATATTCCAATCATAATGTATTCAGCCATTCCCCAATTGATGGATATCTTCTCAATTTCCTTTTTTTTTTTTTGTTCTGAGAGCTACTACAAATATTTTTGTACATATAGGTCCTTTTCCCTTTTTAAAAAATCTCTTTTAATATTCACACCTGGTCATGGTATTATTAAGTCAAAGGATATGCATGAGTTTATAATCCTTTGGGTACAGAACATATCTTTTGAGGGGATTTTTATTCAAAGCTTTATTGTCTGTTTTCATGATAAGTTAATAGTTTTCTTTCAAGTAGATCATTTTGCTACCTTGGGACTTTCTGCCCCAATAACCCCTTGTGATATGAAGGGTACATCCTTTCTCACAGAATCTTTGAAATTTAAAATGGACCACAAAATCTATCTGGTGGAAGGCACACCCTTCTCCAACATCCACCAAATAGACCGAGACTCTTTCAGAGAAATGTACTATTTCCCAAGTCAGCCTTCCCCATGTTGGACAGCTCCAGAGCGCTAAATTTTTCTGACATCTCTAAAATTGCCTTTTTGCAACTTCTTCCCTCTGTACTTGGTTCAGCCCTCTGGAGGTATAACTCTCGTCTTCAGATTCCCTCTTCCATATGGCAGCTCTTCAAATACTCGAATTCAGCTTTCATTCCCAATCGCTGGTGTTCTCAAAGTGAAATATGCCGAATTTCTTCTACTAATCTTCACGTGACACAGACAGAAGGCTCTTCATCATCCTGGCTGCCTTCCTCTGAACACTCCCCTGCTAATCAATGTCCTTTTTCTCTGGGGCCATAATTGAGCATTACGCTTCCAATGTGGTCTGATGAGGGAAAAGCACAGAGAGACTCTACTCCCCAACTGTGGGGTGATATGAGAACTGTCCCTATGCCCATGGCTTCATTCTGGCAGGAAATAGGCACTGTGCCCACAGAGGGCATGTTCCTCCTGGCCCTGTCCATTCATTCTCATTCCCTCCTTTTTTAAAATAGCTTTTTATTTACAAGTTCTATGCATGGGTAATTTTACAGCATTGACAATTGCCAAACCTTTTGTTCCAATTTTTCTCCTCCTTCCCCCCACTCCCTCCCCTAGATGGCAGGTTGACTAATACATGTTAAAGATGTTAAAGTATAAATTAAATACAAAATAAGTATACATGTTCAAACCGTTATTTTGCTGTACAAAAAGAATTGGACTCTGAAATAGCGTACAATTAGCCTGCGAAGGAAATCAAAAATGCAGGCGGACAAAAATAGAGGGATTGGGAATTCTATGTAGTGATTCCTAGTCATCTCCCAGAGTTCTTTCCTTGGGTGTAGCTGGTTCAGTTCATCACTGCTCTATTGGAACTGATTTGGTTCATCTCATTGCTGAAGAGGGTCACATCCATCAGAATTGATCATCATATAGTATTGTTGTTGAAGTGTATAATGATCTCCTGGCCCTGCTCATTTCACTCAGCATCAGTTCCTGTCAGTCTCTCCAGGCCTTTCTGAAATCATCCTGCTGGTCATTTCTTACCAAACAATAATATTCCATAATATTCATATACCACAACTTATTCAGCCATTCCCCAACTGATGGGCGTCCACTCGGTTTCCAGCTTCTGGCCACTACACAAAGAGCTGCCACAAACATTTTTGCACATGTGGGTCCCTTTCCCTTCTTTAGGATCTCTTTGGGATATAAGCCCAGTAGTAACACTGCTGGATCAAAAGGGATGCACAGTGCGATAACTTTTTCTCACTCCCTCTTATTCTCCTCTGGCATCACCTCATTGCTAAGAACTTGAAAGAGGCAGAAGCCCAAGGATGGAATCCCTCGTCAAGTGTCCATGAGAAACTCAGCTGATTCTTCTGTTCCTCGGTATTTAGTCAGCATTTCTGAACATCCAAACACGGGCTTATCATCCGTTCCCAGTGTCACAGATTCACGGCTATTTTGAACAAAAAATAGAGGGAAGGATGAGTGTTCAGATACACAAAGGCAATTAATTGGAACCAAGCAATTAGGGGAGTGCTGGATGCTAATTTATTCCTTTACACCTACAGGAAGAGAGAAGCTGGATATATTTAACAGCCTTGGGGGCTAACGAAGAAAAAGGTCAGCTCTCTAAAATCTGAGGAGGTTCCAGACATGCCAAAAAATAAAAATGAGCGTGATCACTACAAAGGAAAGAATTCATGGTCTTTAAAACCTCTTGCCCCTTCCCTTCTTGGCTGTCCTTCTGATTTTATGGGACTTCACCGCCATTCTCCCCCCTTTTCTCCCCCCTTCTGTCATCTCCCCTCCCTATGTTTTGTCTTCTCCCCCATTAGAATATAAGCTCCTTGAGAGACTGATTTTGTTTCTGTTTTGATTTGAATCCCCAGCTCTTAACACAGTGCCTAGCACGTAGTAGGTGTTTAATACCTGTCTGTTGCCTGCCTGCCACCCAAAGTGACCACTCAGCAAAGCGTCTCATGTGGACAGAAGGCTTTCCATAAAACTGATAGTATTGATGTTCATCCTACCAGGTAGCTTTCAATAAAACATCATTCTGGGTGACCTTCTTCTTGACCAGTAATCTGCAAAACTGCTATGGCCGCCCTCATTAATGTCTCCACCTTTCAGGTTCATTCAACCCACATTTATCATCTAATCAGAATCTAGCAGCTATTATCTGCCACCCTCCCAGACATTCCCTTTGTTTCCTCAACGAGCTCGTGTCTGGCTCACAGTTTTTCTCTCCTCCCCAACTCTTGCCCTCATAAATATTGATACTCTTTCAAACATTTCAACTTCCTAATTCCTCCATTTACTCATCTCCCATGAGCTCTTCCTCCACCCTACCTCAACCACTCACAGAGATGCTCAGATCCTTGATCTCCTCATCACCCACAAATGTACCACTTCCATGTTAATGAGTTCTGAAGCTTCCTTCCCTGATTACAATCTATTGTTATAACTCACGCATCCAGAAGGCGATTGAAAAAGTACAGGTCTGAGGAGATAAGGAGATGAGGAGCATTTACTGGCTATGTCAGAGAAGAAGAGGCTGGAGCTTTCTGAGCTTTTACACATGTGCAGTTAGCTGGCTTGGGACTGGAGGTGGTGGGAAGGAGTCAAGGATGACATCTAGGTTTGAAGTCCGGGGGACTGAGAGGACAGCAGTGTCCTCCACAGTGATAATAAAGTTTGGAAGGGGCAGAGGACTTGGGAAGAAAGATAAGGAATTCAATTTTGGATATGCTGAATTTAAGATGTGTACAGGATATCCAATATGATGTTCAATAAGCAGTGGAAAATAAGACTCTGGGAGTCAGCAGAAAGGTCAAGATTAAGTCAGGAGATCTGAGAATTATCCTTACAGAGATGATAATTGACTCCATGAGAGCGGATGAGATCATCAAGTAAAGTAATAAAGAGGGATTAGAGAAGAGGGCCGAGGATAGAGACCTGAATGATATCTAGAGAGTCGGAGCCATAGGAGGATTCAGCAAAGGAAATGAGGAAGGTGCAATAGGTAAAAGGAAGACCAAGGGAGAGGGATGGCCGGAAAACCTACTTAGAAGAAAGTATCAAGGAGCAGAGAGTGATCAACAATTCTAAAGGGAAAGCAGAGGGAGAGGCAGCATATGCTCAGGGCAAGATCAATGATACGATTAGAGTGCCAGGGATGCAAGACATATGGCAACTGCTGATGAGACATGTACAATGAGAATCCTGCTCCAGGACTATTTTCCCACCATGCTCGGGGCTGAAAGCCTCCACGCGGGAGAAATTCTTTGGACTCCGAGTCCCGGAGGATAGGCATGAGACCAGTGGGCTGTCTGCACCGGGTAGCGGAGGATGCTACTGGGGAGGAAGATTAAAGAGTCAGGCTGCAGATGCCGTAGGGGCGAGAAGTCAGAATTTTGGGGAAGAGTTACGTGTGCCTGGGAGGGAAGGAGAGACCCCATGGAACAGAGCAGCCAACAAGGGCGCCTGACAACTCCAGAGTCGGGGCTGAGAAGGCTCGGCTTTCATAAGCCTGTCCCCAAGCTGTTGCCAGACTTTCTTCTCCCGGGAGGAAGTCCCAGGAGAGACTTCAGGAGACACATGTCGCTCTGCTCGCCGCATGCACCTGGAGAAATGCAGACTCTGATGTAACCGTTCCCTCTCATTATGGGGGAAAGGAGGAGGAGGAGGGATTAGAAGGAAATGAGATTCCAACTTCTGCAGATGTGGGATATTTCACCTTATTGTGTATGGACGTAAGGAATGTTTGGCCATTGAGATCTGATTCTTTCCCATGTTGTTTACATGGTTCTATGTCTCGATAAAGTGATTTTATTATTGGTTTATTGCTCCTAAACAATCCCTTTGAATTTGGAAGTAGCCGAGGGGTGCCATACTCTGAATGGTTCCTATCGATCCAAGCATGATAGAGGGGAATTATGGACACTGATTATGGCTAGAAATTATATCCATGTATCAAGAGAAATTCCTGGCACTGTAAAATAATTGTCTGGTGCCTCTGCTCTACCTGTTCCCTTTTTAAAGTTAATAAAACGCACTTCAGGAAATATGATTGTTCCCTCAGAGTTCAGATGTTCAAAATGTGAAAGTTATCACCCCTTAGAAGCCTACTGTGAGTAAATTTAGAATTTTAGTTGTTAAAATCTCTAATATCAAAGAAAAATTTTAATAGAAAGGAATGAACACAGCCTAGTGGGAAGGCAAGCCTGATTTTGTGGGCAGGCGTTAATGTGGCTTGTTTGGAGAACTACATCCTAGCTCATCCTGTAACTCCTGATCTGAAGGCCCTAAGGACTGAGAAGCAGAATAAAGCCAAATGTAGAGTCAGAAGAGGAATGGGAATCTGGCCCATGATCCTTAGTAGGCACTGTAGGCACACCGAATGCCTCGAGAGGAAGGCCCAGAAACAAATCCAGAAGTCATTTCTCTCATTTTACAGGTGGGGAAACTGAGGCCCAGAGAAAGGAAGCAACGTGCCCAAGAACACACACGCAGTGATAGTCATTGCTATTATTACTGATGTCATTCAGTCATGTCCAACTTCTTGTGACCCCCCAGGGACCACACCAGGTTCTTCTCTGTGTCCAAGCTCACATTCGTTGTTTCCATGACCCCATCTCTTTATCTCATCCTCTGCCATCGCCTTCTCCTTTTGCCTTCAATCCTTCCCAGCATCGGGATCTTTTCCAATGAGTTCCATCTTCTCATGTGGCCCAAGTATTTAAGCTTCAGCTCCAGCATTGTATCTTTCCACAAATAATCTGCATTAATTGTTTAAAATATCGGCTTATTCGGTGTCTTTGCTCTTCAAGGGACTCTCCAAAGTCTTCTGCAGCATTCTCGCCACTGCATCATGCTTGAGTCCTTTCATTTCTCTCGGAGCCTCAGTTTCACCATCTGTAACATAGAGATAATAGCATCTCCAGTGTCTGACAGGATTTTCATGAAATTCAAAATAGGGAATGTGAGTAAAGTACTTTGAAAGCTTTAAGTCAGTTTCCCAACCCATTGAATATCTTTACCTCAGCTTCCACATTTGTGTTATGGGAATCACCATTGGAACAATTTGTGGGCTGGTTTGGAGACTTATTGATAAATATAATCCCTTCCCATCAAAGGGATATGACAAAGCCAGTGAGCAAGTTCACATAGTAACTGGGCTAGACATGAACCTTGCAAATAGAGGAGATGATGTAGTAGGAGTTGTGCCATCCTGCAATGGTAGGGAACAAGTCAACAAACACTAAGGACCTACTGTGTGCTAGTATTGGGGATTTAAAGTAATGAAAAAAATAGTTCCTATTTTCAGGAGATTCTCAGGAGGTACTACTATGTAGTATAGAAAAGTATACTACATAGCAAGAGATTGGAAACTGAGTGGGTGCCCATCAGCTGGGGAATGGCTGAATAAGTCATGGTATATGAGTGTTATGGAATATTATTGTTCTGTAAGAAACGATCAACAGGAGGATTTCAGAAAGGCCTGGAGAGACTTATAAGAACTGATGCTGAGTGAAGTGAGCAGAATCAGGAGATCAATATACATGGTAACAAGAAGATTATATGATGATCAATTCTGATGGTCGTGGCTCTTTTCAACAATGAGATGATTCAGGCCTGTGATCTTCTGATAAAGAGAGTCATCTATACCCAGAGAGAGGCCTGTGGGAACTGAATGTGAATCACAACACGGCATTTTCACTCTTTTTTTGGCTTGCCTGAATTTTATTTTCTTTCTCCTTTTTTAACTTTTTGATCTTTTTTTTATGCAACAAGATAATTGTATAAATATATGTGCCTAAAAAAAGATTAGGACTGAGTGAATGATATCAACTTTAATAACTAAAATATAATTGCTTATTAAAAAAGAAATATATACTACAGAAACATTATAGAAAATATAGAGAATAAAGATGAAATCATTTTGCAAAGCAGGGCAGGGTCCTAACCATTTTCAGGACCAACAGAGACCCAGGTACAAGTGATGAGTGAATACCTCTGATCTGTGGAAGAAGATAGAAATTTTGTAAGGCAAGGTGGTAAAGAATGACATTTCAGGCTTGGGACCTATCCTGTGCAAAGACACATAGACAAAGGCAGGAGCTGGGATGTTGTATATGAGGAACAGCAAATAAGACAATTTAGTCTTTAATAATAATAATAAATTACTATTCATGGTGCTTCAAGATTTTGATCTTCATGACAACTTTAGGAGACACCATTTTTACTCTCATTTTGTAGGTGAAGAAATTGATATAGCAAAATATTAAGTAACTTGCTTGGGATGCCATACTTGGAAAGAAAGAATCCAATGTTGTTATTGTTCACTTGTTTGCAGTTGTCTTCAATTCTTTGTGACACCATTTGGCTTGGCAAAGACCATGCAGTGGTTTGCCATTTTCTTCTCCAGTTCATTTTATAAATGTTGAAACTGAAGCAAATAGTGTTCAATGGTTTGCCCAGGATCACACAGCTAGTAAGTGTCTACGGCTGGATTTGAACTTGGGTTTCTGTGATTCCAGGCCCATTGCTCTATTCACTGGGCCACCTCATTGCCCAGTAAGACGAGATCCAAACTCAGCCTTATCCTGACTCTAAGAACAATGCTCTGTCTACTGTCCTACCCAGCAGCCTCATGGAAGTCAGAAAAATGAGGGTAAGAACTGAAGGATGTGACCCCAAGAGACTAGGAAGATAGTGCTACCTTTGGTAGAAATGGGGAAGTTTAAAAGAGGGGAGGGTTTGGTAAGAGAGAGAGCAGGTTCTAGTGTCCTATGGGACATCTGGTTTCAAGCATCCTATAGGCAATTGCTGATGTGGGACAAGCTCAGGAGAAAGACTAGGGATGAGTTTATATACGTAGGAGTCAACTGCATAGAGATGATCATTGGCAGCTGATGAGGTCACTGAGACAGGAAATGTAGAAAGGGAACAGGACCCAAAACAGGGGCTTAGGATAGAATATAAGTGAAGATTCAGGGAAAGAGGCTCAGAAGAAGCAATGAGACAAACAGGAAAACCAAGAGCCAACAAAAAGCAGAGGAAAAACCATAATCGAGTCCTTCAAACCTGGCCCCACTTATCCATCTTTCCATACTTATCCTTAGTGAATACTGTTCTCCTTCATTCCTTCCACAATCCTGGCAAATGGCCCTTCAGTTCATGTATGTGGCAATGGTTTTTTTTTCTATTTTGTATATCGGTTTAAAATAAATATTAAAAAAAAAAACAGTTCAAATCACTTTCTTCATGAAACCTTTACTATTCTCCCTCACAGCTGCTAGAGTTCCTTTTCAAAAGGAAATTATTTTGTATTTATTTTGTGTACATAAATATATTCAGATATGTGTATAAGCTGTCTCCCCTGGTAGAATGCACATAACTATAGGACGGGAACCATTTGGTTTTTGTCTTTGGTCTCAGGGACAAACACAGTGTCTGGCAAATAACAGGGGCTATTAATAAATGCTCATTGATTAGTTGACATGGACAACAATGTCATCTGCTGCAGAGAGGTCAGGAAGGGTAAGAGGTAAGAAAAGGCCATCAGATTTAGCAATGAGAGATGATCGGTAACTTTGGAAAGCATGATTTCACTCGAAGGGTGGAAAATCAGACTGAAAAAGGTTGAGATGTGAATCAGAGAAAAAATGAGGGCAACAAATGTAAGCAGCTTTTTCTAGTTTTGCTGTGATGGGGAGAGGAGATATAAAATGTAGAATTGAGTGAGTGTTGTTTAAAAATTTGGATGATTTGGACATATTTAGAAGCATAAGAATCAGGGAAGGAAAGAAAGAAGGAAAGGAGGAAGAAAAAAGGAAGGAAGGAGAGAGGGAGGAAAGGAAGGAAGGAAGGAAAAAAGGAAGGAAGGAAGGAAAGAAGGAAGGAAGGAAGGAAGGAAGGAAGGAAGGAAGGAAGGAAGGAAGGAAGGAAGGAAGGAAGGAAGGAAGGAAGGAAAGTGGATGATAAGGAAGAATCATTTATGAAGCACCTACTTTGTACCAGGGACTATGCTAAGCACTTTTAAAATATTGTCTCATTTCAAGAAGCTAATAGAAAAGAAAAGATTGATATGGGACGTGAGGAGATAGAGAAGGTGATTATGAGTCAATCTACTGGAAAAAATTTTAAAATCATAGACTTGGATCTGAGAAGGGCCTTACAGGTCATTTAGTCAAAGCGCCTCATTTTACAGATGAGTAGACAGGTTGGAATGGGAGCAAGGGTTCAAGTAGAGGGCTTGGCCTTGTCAAGAAGAAGATCTAAACCAATATTTTTGTGCAATATGATAAATATGGAAATTGTTTAGAAGAATTGCACATGTTTAACTTACATTGGACTGCTTGCTGCCTGGGACGGATGAGGAGAGGGAGGGAGAAAAAATTGGAACACAAGGTTTTGCGAGGGTGAATGTTGAAAACTATTTTTGCCTGTATTTTGAGAAATAAAAAACTGTTATTATAAAAAAAATTTAAAAAGAAGATCTGAGAATGGAGTTAGAGAGAATTGGAAATGGTCTCGAGTTTTGAGTTGTTGAGTAGGGAGAAAGAAGGAAAAATTTATACAGGATATTATATATGACTGCAAACTTAGAATTTGGACAAGTAATCTCTCAAACACCAGGGAAAGATCAGATCTTTGCCAAGTTTACAGCTTCTGAAAACAAGAAAGAAAATGGGAGAATTCTGGTGTGCAGACTGGCCTTCATCTACACACTGAGGAAGAGCAAATAGCATTTTAAATGCATGACTACTAATTTAAGGCATCTTTATGATACAATTGGGCAGCATGGAGGACACCTAGGAGGAAATACAAATAGTGAAAATGGACCTACAGAGATCATAAATATCAGCAGAAAATAGCACGATGGGGTCCTGGCTGGATAAATGCCAGCTAATGCATGGAAGAGTCAGCATTAACTCAGATCTAAAGACAGAAGCACAAAGCGAGCATTAAGGAACCAAAGAAAGAAGGCTTATTGGTCAGTTCATTGATTTACTCCCAATATAATGTGGCTAAGCTTCTCAAATTAGCTATTGCAAAGTTCTTCCTGCCCAAGACATCATTAAAGAGAGAAGCCAAAAAACACATAAAGGGGCTTTTTCTGTCCTAGAGGAAGCCCATGATTTTTGGTTACTGCCCCAGGAATTCAACCCAGATAAGCCATGGGCTGAGGAGGAGAATGGACAGCTCAGGGAAGGAAGGAGGGCTCCCCTCTGGGAAGATCTAGCACCGACCTCTACCTTCTGGCTTACGATCAGTCCATCCAGATCCTGGGGATGGCCCTGATGGTGGTTTCCTCTGTGTCTAAAAAGAGAGTTTGTGCTGGTCAGTCTTGGTGCCCTGGAGTCACATCTCTGCTGCAATGAGTCAATGGAGAAGGAGGGTGGTGGAGCTTATTCTATGAGACAAGAGCCCCAAATGCTGTAAAGATAAATCAAATGATTATGCTTTTCACTTTAGCTAAATGAAGAGAGGTTATAAGGAAAAAGAAATCTTTAGAGGACATCAACTGGCCATTGAAACATCAGATTTCTGAAGGATTTTTTTTTAAGCTTGTGTTCTTATAGTCCAACCCCCATACACTACAGAGTAAGAAACTGAGGCACAGAGAAGGACAAAACAAAAGATTTTTTTAAGAAAGGGGAATAAGCAGACTTCCAGAAGGCAAATAAGGATGCTAAGGTGGGGTGAATTACAAGTGAGACACTATGAAGAAAAAGGCAGAATATGGATTGAGATCTTTGCAGTCGTGCACTCATCTTCACATTTCTCCATTTTCTGACTGGGCAGGGTACTAAGAATTTGATGAAAACTTCTAGCTGCAACTAGATGGATACCATGCTCTTGTCAGGAAGACCTGAGTTCAATACTGCCTCAAGCTGCTTGTGATGCCGAGAAAAACATATGACCTCTCTCAGTCTCAATTTCTTCATTGACAAATCAATAATGATAACCCTCCCTGATGGGGTTGTTGTGTAGGTAAAAATGTATAAAGCCCTTTGCAAGCTGTAAAGTCCTATGGAAATGCTAGTTGTGGTTTTTCATTTCTGGAACCCTGTCAATTCGTCTTTTCTCAAGAACAAAGCAAGGGAAGCCCCTGTGGAAAAGCCAGTGGATGCTAGTGTAGGCAAACCTTCATCGGCATGCTCCTAATCTGCTTATTTCCTGTTGGCCAGTTGCCCGGACAAGAAGTTCACAATGTTGAATCTACCTTCTTAGGAAGGGTCTGATACTTGGAAATGGAGAAGCCAGAGTAAATCCTCACCGCCTTGTTTGACGGCTTAGTTTTGTTAACTTGGTCGCTGTCCTTTCTATGAATCCATCACTTGCCGAGACTGGTTACCTCCTAAGGCAGAAGGGCTTCCTGGAAAGCGGCAGGAAAACTGAGCTAAAACTCCAGCTTTACCTCTTGCAAATCTGGGCAAGTCCCCATCCCTTCCCTGACTTCCTTTCCTCTTCTCTTAAGTGGGGACATGTTGTCGGGCTCGATGACAGCTTCTTCATCTGTCGGATGAAGGGGGCAGACGAGCTCCAAGCTCTCTTCGAGCCCTGCTGAATATGGGATCCGAGGTAATGCCCAGAAATGAACACACACTTACCAGGGTGCGCTTCGCCCGGGCAGAAGGAAGCTCTGTGTTAGCTCAGTTGCCTATTTCAACTGCAAGCATGTGTTCAACTCTAATTTTCCATCACGCCAGTTGGTCTTTGCTTTGAAAGATCCATCTAATTATCTTTGTTTAAAACCTACAGGGTGTAAATGGAAGCATCTGTAGAGGAAGATAACTCAAAAAAAATCAGAAGTTTTGGGCAAAAAAATCAATTTTTCTTTCTTTTTTTATTTTTTGGTTAAGGAAAAAATTAATCCCGAACCATGGCTAAGGACTTAACTATAGATTTTTCTGAGCCTCCTGCTGGATCTTCAGCATTCTCAGGGTGGTTGGCAACAATGGCTGCAGAAAAGTTCTGCACAGAAGCACAGGCTCAAGGTGCTTCCACGATAGGGAATAAAACATGTCCCCAGTATCACAGTGATCCCTGTGTCCAAACATCCAGCACTGAGGATCTGAAGTTTGTCTGGAGAAAGATTAAAAGATGGTGAGGGGGCTTGAGTTTGTGTTATATAAAGGTCAGGTGAAGGATCTGAGGGTGTTTATTCTGGAGAAGAGAAGGTTTGGGGAGAGAAGGAAGACAAGATAGTGTTTTCAAGTAATGGAAGGGTTGACAGGTGGAAGAGAGATTGGGTTTGCTTAGCTTGGCCACAGAGGGAAGAACCAGAAACAGAGGGCAATAGAAGCAAAGGCATTTCCTGATAGTTGGAGCTGTCCAAAAGTGGGACACACGGCCTGGGGAGGTCATGGAACCAATCCTGGTGGTCTTCAGTGGGGCGTGGGGGAAAATGCCGAGGGTTCCTGATGAAAGGCTATGGCTAGAATCGCTCAGAGGTTTTTTCCCTAACTCTGAGAGCACGTCCTTTGTGATTCATTCACCCCAAACCTGGATGCCTCAAGAAGCACGATTCTGTGACTCCTTTCATTCTAGTCCAGATTTGTCCCAGGACCATCTGAGACAAGGCTAGCCAAATTCACCACGTTCCACTGGATGCTTTTCTAGTCTTGTCTTTGTTACACCTTCAATCTCTAAGTCCACACAAAGGCAACTTGGTGGTGGGGAAAGCCTGCTGGACTTGGAGTGGAGGACACGGTTACAGCCCCAACTCTGCCCATGGGACCTTGATCAGGATGACTTACCAGCTCTGCGACCCTACCTCTCTCACACCAAGATTCCACATTTGTAAAGTTAGGGGGATAGACTATATGACTGCTAATGACCCTTCCAGCTGTAAACCTATGAATCTATAAGGTTTCTGGGGGATGGTGGCCAAATGTGAAAGGTAGTTTCCAATCCTCCATGATTCTAATCCAAGTGAGGGGGAGCACTCACTTGAAAATCTTCTGGAACTGATTCTTTGGAATTATTCAATTGTGGTCATCCCAGAACTTTTATCCTTTCCTAGAAAGGAGGATTGGAGACCACTCGGGATAGAGATGAACTCCAAGGCTAATTCTACAATCACCATAGCTTCTCTGAAGGCCCCCTGGACAGAATGATCAGCTCCTTGAAATTTTTCCCCCTAACCTCCTCAGACTCATGGGGAACATCCTCATAATTTTCCCTTTTTTACATTCTTAATAACCCTGTTAGGCCCATACTGGGCCCTTCAGTAGAAGTCATCTTTTATAATCTAGCTCTATGGTCCAGTTTAACCATCACTTGGAATAACAACTCTCTATTTGACAAAAACTGCTGGGGAAAATGAAAAGCAGTCTAGCAGAAATTTGATTTTGACCAATATTCTACATGATACAACACAATAAACTTTCATCCATGTTCAAAATTATAATGAATAATATGAGAAAGTTTCTAAGACGATTCTCAGAGCATCTCATGAAAAATCAATTAAAGGCCTTGAAAACAAAAATCCTGACAAGAAAGCATCAGCTTCATTATATCTTCAATAGCTAAAAATTGTAGAATTGACTAGCGAGCTGGTGAATTGTTTTTAGAATTATAGCCTCACTCCTCTCTTCTGTATAATCACCCTATCCCATTAGAGCGCAAGTTCCTTGGGGGCCAAGATGTATTTGGTCTCTTTTTGTATCCCTAGTATTTACCACAATTCCTGGTATATAGTAGGTGCTTAATAAATGTTTATTTGAATTGAATTGAATCCAGATGATCCAGTTCAACACTTAGGAAAGGAACCCAAACCTTAATTCTTTAACAGATGATCCTGGATTGTTTTATAGAGCATCTGACTCTTTCAGTCCTGTCTCCCTAAATAGGAAAGAAAGGAAAAGAAAGGAAAGTGGAAAGGGAAGGAGAGGGAAGGAGAGGGAAAGGTTCTGTTTTGTGTGTGTGTGTGTGGGGGGGGTGTTGGTGTGTTTCTGTCCATGAAAGTGTACTTAAATATATGATCAATTCTTAAATGAGAAAGAAAAAATTGCTTCTTGATAAGAGAATTTTCTGTTTTGCTTTTTTTAAGAGATTGAGTGCTTTTTTAAAAATAGTGAAACCTCCACCCAAAACATCCCATTGAAGCTGGATGGCAATTGGAACATTTAGTTAATAGATGAGTTGGGTCGTACTGGAAGGAGAACCAACATGGATGCAGTATCACAATCTGATGGTGTTTGTCACTCCCTAAGTCGATTGACTTCTCCTGATACCCATGTGTGAGACTTTACATGGTCTGCAAATGCTTAAGTTCTCTCATTTTTTTCTCCAGAGCCATGTTTTCCAACCTATTTTTCCATCTTTCCCTATAGTCATCCTGGCATTGAAGTCACAAAATATCAAAGTATATTTTAATTTGATTTGGGGGGGGTGTTAAATTCTTTGTAGAATTTCTCTGAAATGTTTACATATTCACTTTCTTCATCTCTACCTTTTCCAACTCTTATTTCCCAATAAGCTCAAATGCTATCTCCTATAAGAGTTCTTTATTGATTTTCCCATTCAATAGTGTGTCCCCACCAAATCACTTTGCATTGATTTTTTAATATATCTTACATTTGCTTGCTTGTGAACCCATTATCACCCCTCAATCAAATGTAAGCTCCTTGAGAAAATTGCAGTCCTTATCACAACATAATAAGCATTATATAAATGTTAGTTATTATTATTTTTATCATTATTATAATTATTGAAGGCAGAAACTGTTCCGCCTTCATATTTTCATCCTTAGCACTTAATACAGACATTACTGCAATTTCTGCCTTCTCATCCTCTGTAACAGATGTTGGCAAGTAACATGCTGTTATTATTTTTGGTGATCTTTCTACAAATGCTAGAACTTCGATGCAAGATCACTAAACGTCCTTTTGGTCACATAGAATGACCAGCACACATGCTGTTCCTAGGACTCTATGAGAAGCTTTCTAGCTTAATAGAACCTGGCAGAGCCCCTACCCAACCAGGAAAACATTTGAGGAACTATAGTCCCCTAGAGAGCAAGATGAGACATCTTAGAATGTTTTTAATGAGTGAATCTTTTCAGGGCAAAAGGAACACAAGTGGACCAAATTTGGAGCATCAAGAGCTACAGTTTTAGGACTGGGGACAAGGAAGAGGCTTATGATTTCATTGGTATGGGAAGGTAACTCCCTAAGAGAACTAGGTATGAGACAGCCTGCTCTGCCACCATAGATCCCTTCTCTGTAGCTCCTGAGCTTACAGCGAAGTCTGGAACCAGGTGAACTTAAGTGACTTGGCCAGGATCTCACATTTCATGTCAGAGGGGAAATTTAAGCCCAGTTAGAGATACTCATGGACCATCTAAATGTTCCCAGACTAATAGTCTGCCCTTCTCTCCTTCACTCTGCCATTGCCACAACAGAAATCCAAAGAATCACCCAAGTAATTGAGCAGGGCCAAACTGTCTCAAGATAACATATTCTCATAAATACAGACCAAAATACTCAAACCTCTTGGGTCAAAGGTAGTAATGTCATCACTTCCATTTAGCTAACAGAGTTCTGAGGCCAAAAAAAATCATTGGGTATTTCTTCTTTGGCCAATTGCTCTGAACAGAATAAAAACTTAATAACTCATCCAGCCTAAACTAGGAAAAGTGGTCTTCCAGCAGCTTCCCCTCCGGTTGTGTGACCATAATGTTATGACCCACTCACTAACCCAGGCCCCTGCACCCTCCCTTCTGAAGCTCCTTGGGCTTTGGCTTTAAAGTGTTCTGAGCTTTGAAATTCAAACATTCTGACACCCTTCTCTGCCTGGGTCATTAGGCCATGGGCCATGATTAACCTTACTTGATCCACAAGCCTTTCATGAGAGAGGAATAATTATTTTGTTTCTTATCTTTAGTCTCCTCTTCTTCCTTCCCACATAAAATCACATCTTGGATTCTTTCAGCCAGTTTTATGATAGCATTGCACTCTTTATCTTTTTCATGTGTTTTCCAGCACTTAGCACAGTGTCCGGCACATAGTAGACACTTAACAAATGCTTGTTTCCTTCCTCCCTCCTTTCCTTCTTTTATTACTTTTTTCCTTCTCCCTTTCTTTTTTCTTTCCTTCTTTCATCTTTTAGGGGACACACTAAACATATCTGATGTTCAGATCCCCAAAAGTCAAACTGTCCCCATCTGACTTCTTTTCATGTCTGCTTTGGGGAAAAAAAAAAAAAAAGGCTGAGAACTAGAGGGCTCAAGATGTCTCTCTGCCCAAGCAAAGAGCTCTAGATGCATGAGGGGAAAGCAGTTCAATTTGCATAATAAAAATAAGTCTGGTTCAACAGCATCACCTTTTATTTGGACACTTTGGGAATGAAAAAGAATTTAACTGACAATTCGTTCATCATTTATTAAGACCTACTATGTTCTTGGCTAAGGTGATAAAGACTAGTTGAAAGATGGGCCTTCCCTTTCCTCCCTCAGCAGACTAAGAACAACTTGCAATCCACGAAGGGATACAATAATAATTCATTTCATCGTGGAGATAGACTGTCAGTGGTTCTACTCTATTGTACTTGAAAAAAAATTCATGGCAAAGTCATGCTTGATGGACTCCAGTTTAAATGGGATTTTAGAATATTTCCAATGAGAGTTTACAGAACCACAGAGTAATTGGATTTGAGAGGTTAAAAGTCTCTCAGACACTTTCTAGTCCAATTCATCCAAAAAAACTTCTCTGAGTTCTTTAGTGTTAGGCTTTCTTCCAATAGATTCCTAATGCTCTAGCCCCATTCTCTGACCTGATGCTCCACTGGCTTTCCTGTCCCTGGAATCTCATGCACAACAAATTTCTAGCTTCCTCGTAGCTGTCTGTTACTGTACCTGTGATATGTGGTGGAAAAAACAAGAAGTTTCTGCTAGAAACCCTGTCCTTTTCTCTGAAACCCTGAATCACCCCAATAGTGGGAAGCAAATCTCTTGTGTGGGATGGAAGCTGGGTATTCTCACACAGAAACATGACAAAAGGGTAGCATGAGATGGATACCAGTTTCAATGAGTGGACCATTAGCCCTCTTCTTCTCCTTGATCCTTCTCCTCTCCTCCTGGGACCTGAAGATTATCTCACCCAACATCTCTGTATGTGTTTTTTTTTTCTGAACTATTTCTTTATATGGTGTCTTTTCCATTTAAGTATGAGCTCCTTGAAGACAGGGATTATGAAGCAAGAAGATAAAGCTCATGTGGGTATGATTGCTGAATACTCAAGTAGAGAATATTTTAGCAAGTCTAAAAGCTTATATATTGCTCATTGACCCTTGAATCTCAAAGCAACATATGTGGATTTGTTTCTTCCTCTTTTTCTTGAATAGTTTTTTTTTAATTCCAAATTAAATACAAGACATGTTGCTTTTTGCATGCATTAGATGCTTCCCCATCATCTGACCACGCCGCACTCCTGGAGGGAGAGAGGTATTCAGGAGGCATCTGATGAGATACTTCTCCAAGTGACATTAATTAAGAACTGACATTAATGAGACAGAAGGAGATATTCATGAATTTTTATTATAAAATGAGTAAGCATCACAAAACCAAGAAATAAACCTACAAAAGAGGGAATGAGATTTTATCTAAAACCCTTAGCATTTTAATAGAGTAGAACCAACCAAACAGACCATAACAAAAGCAAAAATATATATTTATTCTGTGTCCCAAGTACAATCCATTGATTTTCCAATGCCTTCAGCTTTATTTCCTGTCATTATAAAAATAAAGATGGTCCATATGGATACTGTTAAGTCTATATCACTTCCACATTATTTTCTTCTATTCTTATCTTGTATCATATTTCTTCACATCAATAGATTCCAAATATGATAAAACAATATCACCTTTTGTGCAGAACAAAAATCATCAAACCCTCCTATATTTTCCTACAAGAACAATCTGAGCAAATCATTTTTATTAAAATGTTAATTGTTATGATTTTACCAAACCCTTCAACATACAATAAAAGTTATATAACGTTCACAGATATGTATTGATTAACAAAATCTTTCACAAACATGTTGTCATTGATGAGATTGCTACTCATAATTCTCTTGCAGCCACTAATTGAGATCAATATCTTGTCTTTACAAAGCCGTGGCAGAGAAGTCTACTCACAGGAATAATATGCTGCA
This sequence comes from Antechinus flavipes, assembly GCF_016432865.1. Classification (NCBI taxonomy): domain Eukaryota; kingdom Metazoa; phylum Chordata; class Mammalia; order Dasyuromorphia; family Dasyuridae; genus Antechinus; species Antechinus flavipes. The sequence goes on from NC_067399.1 coordinate 677,381,886, forward strand.
AATAGCAGAAAATTGTGCACAGCTTCCCTTGATGAACTAGAGGACTCTTTATATGGCCATAATCAAAGCAAAACACAAGGTTTTCAACTTCAAGCACTTATTTCTAAATGTTCTCATAAGATAAGTCGAGAAATTCTCTCTTACAGAGAGAGTAAGACCAAATTTAGTATAATTAGGAATTCCTGTTTAGTCATATCTGGTCTCTAAGGTAACTGAGGTTGGCTTCTGTCAACCAGGCAAGTGATGATTAATCAACAGATCTTGGCTTTCTTCTCTTTCATTTGCAAGACAGGTATTTTTTTCAGTTGAGCAGCTAAGTGGCACCTTAATGGATAAAGTAAGAGTTGCAGTCATTTTTCTGAGTTCAAATCTAGCTTCAGACAGTTTCTAGCTCTGTGAGCCCTAGCAGTTTACTTACCCCTGTTTGCCACAGTTTCCTCAAGTGTAAAGTGTGTTTGAAAAGGAAAGGATAAACCATTTCTATATCTTTGTCAAGAAAACTCCAAATGGGGTAAAAAAAAGTCAGAAACAACAAATTTTTTTTAAATTGGGAAACATGTCAAATGTAATAGATTACAAATTTTCTATCCATAAGACTAGTTTCTAAATTCAGTTAATTTATTTTCCTTGTCAGAGGATGTGAGGGCCTCACATTGATTCATTTAGAATACTGTGGGATTTTTTCTTTCAAAACTAGACACCAAATACTCGAATTTTGGACCAAATGCTGTTATAAAACAAATTCATTTCATCTTTTCATTATCATTAAGGAAACATCAGCCTCTTCTTGCAGCTCCGACATTCTCTGAAATCCTTTGGCATGAAGAAGCTCATGTGTTTCACAGCAGGGGCAAAGAACCCTATCCTTAGCTCCAATACTGTCTCTCAATTGTGCAAAGAGCCTCCCTTTCTTTTTTTTTTATAAAGCTTTTTATTTTCAAAACATATGCACGGATAATTTTTCAACATTGACCCTTGCATAGCCTTGTGTTTCAGATTTTCTCTTTCCCCCGAGGGCAAGCAATTCAATATATGTTAAACATATTAAAATATATATTGAATCCAACATGTATAAACATTTATACAATTCTCTTGCTGTACAAGAAAAATCAGATCAAAAAAAGAAAATAAATGAGTAAAAAAACAAAATGCAAGCAAACAACAACAAAAAGAGTGAGAATGTTATGTTGTGATCCACGTTCAGTTCCTACAATTCTCTCTCCGGGTGTAGATGAGAACCTCCCTTTCGATGGACTGTTTCTATAATGTTGATTGCTCTCATAATAGCTTGGGAAAGTGTCTATAGCTCCTCATTCAGTTTTCTTGATACAAGTGGTCATCATATTTGTAAAGCATTTTGGAAACCTTAAATGTTATGTAAATACTAGATTGTATTATTATTATCATAAGCCCAAATTGCTTGAATGACCAAAGTTCAAACTAATTCTTGTTAGGTTCCATTTTTTTCTCACATAAACTAAGCTATTATGGAAGAGCCCAATATAACCCTTCCACTTCTTTTGTATTAAAAATTCCATTAATTATATTAAAATTTTACTTTCACTTGGCATTGCCATCGGTTAAGTTTGTGAAGTAAGATATCTTCTTTAACATCAGTTTCAACAACATATTCAATCATGTAACCATCTTTTGACTTCATTTGTTGTTTCATCCACTTACAGTGAGAACAGGAAGATTTCAGTCAATTAATTGATTTTTAAAAGGCTTTCAGAAATAAACCATTTTCCTTTCCACCCCCTTCTATGAAGTGGAGCCATTTAAAGCTTGATAGCTTATGATTCATCAAGTGTTGCTCTGATCACGTCAGCAGCCACAGGTAGCATCAATGTTTTTCCTATCAAATGAGGCTTTTTATACTTAGCAATTCTGTAAGAGCAACCTTATACAATTCGAGCAATCCTTTTACTGTCACGGACATGGTTTTTGAAAAGGTTTGTTTTTGCTTATTGAAAGTATCTAATTTTCTCTGGAAAAAATGTGATTATCTTGCCAACATATTCTGTATACACAGCTTCAAGAGGCCATTTCAATTTACTGAGTTTCATGCTCTCCACAGCTAAAGCACATGTGGAAAACAAACAGAAGTCTTTCCTCTCCGTGAATCACAGTAATCATAAAATAGAGTCAATGAATTTTCTGGATTTTTTAAGGGTATTTCTGCATTCCCAACTTTAACTATCTCTATGGTCTTTGATTAAACTAGTTTCAGCTGCTCCTCTGGATTTTCTCTTCAAGCAGTTATATATGCATCTTTCACAAAAGAATATTGTTACATTTTTTAAAAATATTCATCAGAACTGTGACTTTATATTCTATATAAAATAGCCATATTTTATATGAAATAGATTTATGTAAAATAAAGTTTAAGAGACAGGAAAATATATGTTGTAGATATGAAACATTTATGAATTAGGTCTATAATCACGACTTATTAGCACTTAGGTTAAAATTTTTTCTTTAAAAATACTGATATGAGGAAAAGATACAGTACAGAATTGAAGTGACTTAATATTCAATTTTTTAAACAAAAAAAAAAAAGAAAATCAAAAAAGGGGAAATGGACAACAGAAATGACATCAACACCAACTATAATCATTTAATCCAGAAGTTGAACCAGTGCAAAATAAGCATGACAATAAGAACCAATGAACTAAATAATCGCCTTAGTCAGCAAGCATCTGACTCACTTGTCACACAAAGAGAGATGGCTGCCAAAAGCAGCACTAATTAGAAGAAAACTCAATTGTAAAAGCTTAAAAAGAAGGATGATGACATTATCTCATAAAGCAAAGAGAAGCAGTAGAGGGGGAAAGCATTTTAATGGAAACTTGGCAAGTCATTCAACTGAATAAAGTCATCTCAAAGGCATTCAAGGACCAAAATGGAAGGAGGACCACAAACAGAGGGAAACTGGGAAAATTTTGCGGAATCCATTTTTACCAAACTGTTCCTTGTTTGTGTTTCACACAAATGGTGAAATCCCTAAACTTGAACCTCCCACAGGTTTGTAGAAAAGGTAGAAACCACTCTGAAGAGAATAAAGATGGGGAAAACAGCTTCATTTTCACCAAAAGTCTACAGATCAGACCTAACCAGTACATGAACCAATTCTGAGAGAGCTGATGCACTCTCATACAAGTCAATTAAAGGAAAATAAATGATCAAAGCCATGGAGGAAAAAATTTACAATCTTATTAATGCAACAAGAATAATAATTTTTTTAAAAGGTGACCAAGAGATGATCACTATCAACCTCAATGCCTCTTCTTCCATTTAACACTTTTTAGTTATTAATTTTTTTATTTTAAATATATTTTACTATTTAAAATATTTTATTAGAGTTATTCATACTCAAATCAAAGGTATTAATGAGAGTGTAAACAGGGAACAAATAGTCTTTTGCAAAAGTATTCAGCAGTGGATCAACTCTTTACCATTTCATGGTTGATTCAAAGATGAAGAGACTGTAAATTCTTATGTTTGTTATTTGTTGACTACATGATTCAGTAGAAGAAAACCCTTTTCAGATGTCTTTCACAACAAGATATCCAGTCATACACGCAGATAATTCAACGTTCTTTGAAAATTTAATAACAGAAACAACCCTATTCAAAGGTCTTCTGATAATGGGTCCTGCACAGAGTCCATACAGAAAAGGGATTTCCTAATGAGTGATGAGGTTCTCTAGATGCTTCTGTTCATATAAACATTGTGCTGTTCATATCAGTCCCTGAGACTTAACAGAACCTCCTGGAAGAGATCTATAACCACATGGAAAAGTTCAGCCTGACCATCCACACAGGACAGACCAAGTGGATTAGGAGTATCCATTGACCAGATTTTGATGTGCATTTAGATGGGGCACCTGTAGAATTTGTCCATTAGTATGTACATCTGGAACAGAGAGTACAAATGGATAATAAATTGGGATAAAAGTCGAACAACAAGCGAGCTGAATTGCTTTCAGGACATTTTTTCTTACTATTCAGTTGTTCCAGTGTCTCACTCTTTGTGATCCCATTTGGGGTTTTCTTGGCAAAGATACGGGAGTTTGCCATTTCCTTCTCCAGCTCATTTCAAAGATAGGGAAACTGAGGCACACAAGTTAAATGACTAAGGACGGGTTTAAACACAGGAAGATGAATCTTTCTCAGTCCTGGCCCTTTCTTTATCCAGTGTCATCATCTGCCCAATTTCAGAAAATTGGCCCCAAATTTAAGGCTGCGATGTGACGATGAGATCTGGAACATCACTGCCTACAAAGCTGACAGATGAATATCACACAGAGGGCACTGGAAAGGGGGAGGTTGGCAGGCTGGACAGTCCTGGAAGAAGGACAGGAGCTGAGAAGGTCATCAAGGAATTATACTAAAGGCAAAGGGGATGGGTTGGTCATGGAACACAGAGGAGGGAGCTTATTATATCCTCTGTTTCCAGAATTAATCATATTGAGAAAAGTAGCAGGTATGGGGGTATTTTTCACTTCCACACAAAAAACACCTAGCTCTGAGTGGGCGCCCGTCCCATTCTCAGGCAGTGAGTGACCAGTGACTCGTCCGGGCCCATCTGAATCTCGATAGTTCCTGGAGACCTATGCAGAGATCTGACTTACATAGACTCCACTTTGACCTTGTTTCTAAATATCATACTAAATAATTGCTCTCTACTGTCTTGGCAGTTGGAGGGAACTCACTTGCTCTCGTGCTGACTTGGATTTAAATTTTATTTTAATTGAAAAAAAAAGAGATTCTGTGGCACAGTTGCAATCCAAAATATTCAATCATTTTGATCACTGCTTAACTCCTTCCCCTTTCCTCTCCCCTCACATTCCCTGAGATGCCATATCACAGAGTGTGCAAATGTGTAGAAAACAGGAAAGAGGGGCAAGTTTGCAAACAAAAAGTTCAAGAAATATCCCACAGTTGGAAGAAATAAATGACTTGAACATAGATTGGACATAGATTGCCTTGTGGACTTCCTCTGCCCATTGATTTAAATGGACAAGTAGGAGAAATTGAGAGGTTTTTTTTTTATTTTGTTTGTTTTATAGGAAAACCAACCCTGGAAAGGTTGAAGAGAAAGAGCCTGGCTTCCCACTGGTCTGAAGGTGAGGGTTTTAAGTTTTGCAGAAAGAAGCCCGCAGTTACAGTAAGATACTAGCCAAGAATTTCAACTTGACCAAAAATCAGAGACTTTTTAGGAACTCTGGCCAACCAGTGGAGGATGTACCCTGCAAAGGGCAGACCCAGCGACCTGTGTAAAGCAAGCTGCCAGGCTGAAATATTTCCACATCTCCTCCCAGCGAGCAGCAGCATGGGGACATCACGAGAGGCACCCGTGGTATTTGAGATAACACTGGCCCATCCATATTTATTTTTTACTAGTTGATGCACAATTTCTGCTTCTTGCTCACTCTCTCCATTGATGTCTATGAAAGAGTTTGCCCTAAGGTTGCTAGAGAGTGGGGAGGACATTCTCTTCTAAGTGGGTATAAATTTCCTTTTTGTGCTACTTGGAGAGATGCTTTTGTTTTGAGCTCCTTGTGCCTCTCCAACTCCCACCTCAACTTACATCAAGGGAGCTGAGAGAGTTGATGAGCTGTAGTTTTAGGCGTGTGGACACACAAAGCAGTTTATACCCGGGATGTCCATGCTCTGGGGGCCCGGCCTACCAATGCCACTTGGGAGAGGGTGCCCTGGGCATGTTACACGTGAATATAGACTTTTTGTTTACTTCTTCCCTAATCATCAGGTTCACGAGTTACTTTCATTCATTATTATTTTTATTATTCCTTTTGTTGCTAAGCAGCAGGGACTAAGGCTAGTTCTTTTAACTCCCCCTTTCATGATATTTTCAGGAAAAGAAAATCCCAGCAATGAAATCAGTGAGTCAAAGGGCACGGTTGGTTTTGTATTTGATAGCATATATATCCCCCCGATGTAAGATGTCTGTCTCACAATCTCATTCTTTGTTGTGTTGTTCAGTCATTCATTCAGTTGGGTCGGACTCTTAGTAACCCTATGGCCCCTTCTAGCCTCCACTCTCTCGGGAAGTCTGTCCGAGCTCATGCTTGTTTCTGTGACTCTTTCTGTCCATCTCTTCCTCTGCCAGCCCCTTCTCCTTTTGGCTTTAATCTTTCCCACCATCAGGGCCTTTTCCGAGGAGTCCTGTCTTCTCATTCAGTATTTGGCCTGTCAGGGAATAGCCTGAATTAATCGGCTGATTTGATTTGATCTCCTTATAGTTCAAGGGACTCTCCAAAATCTTCTCCAGCCACGATCCAAAAGGATCAGCTCTCCTTATAGTCCAATCTCACGGCCATATATTGCTACTGGAAAAACTCTAGCTTTGACTCTATGGATCTTTGTCAGCAAGGTGATGTCCCTGCTTTTTAGTATGCAGTCCAGATTTGCCACAGATTTCTTTCCAAGAAGCAAGCGTCTTTTAATTTCATGGTTGCAGTCACTGTTGTAGTGATATTTAAGCCCAAGAATATAAAATCTGACTCTGCTTCTATTTATTCTTCCTCTATTTGCCAGGGAGTAAGGGGACAGGTTGCCAAAACCTTGCTTTTATTTATTTATGTTAAGCTTCAAGCCAGCTTTTACACTCCGCTCTTTCACCCTCATCAAGAAGCTCCTTAATTCTGTTTCACTTTTTGCCATCAGAGTGGTATCATCTGCACATCCGAAATTGTTCATAGTTCCCCTAGCAACCTTAATTCCAGCTTTTGATTCACCCAGCCTGGCATTTCACATGACACACTCTCCATATAAATTAAATAAAAAGGGGGACGATATGCAGTCTTGTCATCTCTTTTCTCTATCTTAAACCAATCGATTGTTCTATGTTTGATTCTAACTGTTGCTTCTTGCCCCATATACCTGTTCCTCAGGACACAAGCGATCTGGTGCTCCCATCTCTTTGAGAACTTGCCAGATTTTGGTGTGATCCACATAGTCAAAGGCTTTAGTGTAGTCAGTGAAACAGAAGTAGATGTTTTGTTTTGTTTTTTAAACATATCTATTTTTTTATTCTTTATTTTCTTTTTTCTGGTTACACATGTACATTAATTTTTAAAAACATGTTACTTTATGAATCATGTTGGGAGAGAAATATCAGAATAAAAGGGAAAAAACACAAGTGAAAAAGGAGAAAAAGAAAAAATGTGAACATGGCATGTGTTGATTTACATTCAGTCTCCATAGTCTCTCTCTCTCTCTCTCTGGACACAGATGCCATTTTCTATACAAAGTTTATCAGAATTGCCTTGGATCATTGAACCACTGAGAAGAGCCAACTAGAAAAGAATATGTTTTTCTGTAACTCCTTTGCTTTCTCCATAAAGTGAATGTTGAAAATTTAGTCTCCTCTACCTCTATGAAAACCAGCATCTTGGAGCAGGCAAATTGGTGCAGTGGATAGAGAACCAGCCCTGAAATCAGGAGGACTTGAGTTCAAATCTCATCTCAGGCACTTAACACTTCCTGGCTGTGTGACCCTGGGCAAGTCACTTAATCCCAACTGCCTCAGCAAAAAAATAAAAAATAAAAAAAATAAAAAACCCAGCATACGCTGGCTGATTTCAGAAAAACCTGGGAAGACTTACATGAACTGATGCTGAGTGAAGTGAGCAGAACTAGGAGAACATTGGACACAGAAGCAGCAAAACTATGTAATGAACAACTGTGATCCAAGATAATTCCAGTAGCCTTGGAATAGAAAATACCAAACACATCCAGAGAGAGAATCATGGAGACTGAATGTAAATCAAAGCATACTATTTTCACCTATTTTTTTTTTTTGGCTTGCTTTTTTTCTTGTGTGTTTTTTTTCTTTTTGTTCTGACTTTTCTTTCACAACATGACAAATGTGGAAATAGGTTTAAAATGATTGTACAGATATAACTTATATCAGATTGTTTGCTGACTTGGGAAGGGGAGATAAAGGAGGAAGAGAGAAAACATTTGAAATTCAAAATCTTACAGAAATAAATATTGAAAATGATCTTTACATGTAATTGGAAAAATAAAATACTATTGGGATTAATTTTTTTTAAAGAGCCTGCTTTGCTAGTAATTCTCAGGTCACAGATTACTGAAACCTAATTTTTTATGCAAAATCTTAAGCATAACCTTGTTGGTGTGTGAAATGAGCACAATTGTTCAGTCATTTGAATATTCTCTGGCATTGCTCTTCATCAGGATTGGGATGTAAACTGATCTTTTCCAATCCAAAGGCCATTTTTGAATTTGTAAAAATTGGCTGGCATATTGAATGCAGTACTTTAATAGCATCATCTTTTAAGATTTAAATAGCCCGACTGGAATTCCATCATCTCCACCAGTTTTATTGTTAGCAAAGCTTCTTCAAGCCCACTTGACTTTATTCTCCAGGATATCTGGCTTTAGATCAGTAACCCTACCATTGTGGTTATTGGTGATGTTTAGATCTTCTGGTATAGCTCTTTTGTGTATTCTTGCTATCTCTTCTTAATCTCTTCTAGATAATTCTCTATCAGTTATTATTTTTTAATATGATCATTTTTATGATCTTATTCTTTTGATCTCTCTAATTTTCTTAAGAAGATCTTTCACTTTCCCACTCTATTATTTTCTTCCATTTTTTGTATTAGTCATTTAAGAAAACATCTTTCCTTATCATTCTCTGGCTTTCTGCCTTTAGTTGGGTATATCTTTTCTTTCTCTTTTACTTTCATTTGTCTGCTTTCCCCAGCTATTTGTAAAACCTCTTCAGAAGCCATTTTTTTCCTTGCTCTTTATTTTTCCTTTAGAATGTTTTTTGCTGCTGCCTCCATTATATTGCAAAGCTCAGTCCATAGCTCTTCAGGCACTCTATCTACCAGCGCTAATTCCTTAACTCTATTCATCACTTCCACTTCATATTCATATTCATAACTTCACTCTACAATCAATGTAATAGAGTACCTGGCTCCCCACCACTACTGGATTTTATCTCTTTTATTCGTGAGAAAGGATGACAATTTTTTGCTAATCTAGTGTCATCTAAGTGGGATCTTGATTTTTTTCATGATTTGCTTTCTTCTATTAGGTAATTTTAGCATCTTTTCACATGATCATTAAAACTGTCATTATAAAGTAAATATATGAAATATGTGTATATCTGTGAGTTTAATTTCAACAAACATTTTTTCCCTTTTTTGTGATGCAATTAGGGTTGAGTGACTTGCCCAAAGTCACACAATTAATAAGTAAGTGTTAAGTATCTAGATCCAAATTTGAACTCGGGTCCTCCTGACTCAGGAGACAGTGCTCTCTCTACTGTACCTTCTAGCTGCCCCTCTAAACAAACTTCTGAAAATTCAGTTGATGAAATTTTGAATTAATTTAAAAAATCATGACTTTTGAAATCCCTGAATGTCTTGGTTCTCAGTATTATCATTTTTAATTGAATTTATTTATTAAAATATGTAGTTTTAAAACTTTTTTCTGCAAGTATTATGTAATATTTTATAGAATGGGTAGATGGGAGTGTCATTTGCATGCTACCATTCAGTACTATGTTTTTCATCTATTCTTTATTATTTTAGTAGTTTCATGCTAAGTATGTGTTAAGGATCATGTCTAGGTGAAGGGGCAGGCCAATTCTTCAAGAGCCTCCACAGCTGGGAATCATAAACTTGGAGTTGTGGCGCAGCCTTTACTAACACAGATGTTGCTTGTAGATTGTGAATGAGATAAATTGGAGGCAGAGGGAAGAGGAGAGAAGTTAGAGAACAGCAACTGCCTCTCAGTCTCCTTGTGTCATCATCATTCTCTCTCATGAAGAGATCCATTCTCCAGGTCTGAGTTAGACCTCCCGCAGCCCCTGGCAGGTGGCTCCTGTATCACAAGTATGTTCCATAACTACCTTATTGCTTATGAGAAATATGTCAGCTGCTGCTGTAAGTTGGTAACATATTTTTCTATGTTTTCTATGTGTATTATATAACATTCAAAAAGAATTTTTTTCTGATTTAGAAAAGGACACAAAAGGCAAACCCCACAATTTTGATAACTGAAAATTGCCAATTGTCTTGTAGTACTTTATTATATTGAGAATGTTGTCTTTCTTGGGCTTTCAGTTAGCTATTGAATGAATGCATTAGATATGTTTGGGTTTCAGTTGGGATTTTATTTTGCTTGAATTTTAATCCTTTAGATCTATTATTTTAATAAATGCTATAATACCAAAAGAAACCCCACAAAAACTCTAAAAGCTGATATTATATCCTTTTAAAAAATCATCTATTCATGTCTTTTAACCATGGTTTCATTGGAAAGTGGGAAGTATGTATTACTCTCATAGTAATCAATAAGCTTCTTATAGATTCTGGATGTTAAACGTTTATCTGATCTATGTACTATAAATATCTCCCCAATCTCTTTCCTTTCCCTAAATTTTAGAGCTACAAGCAGATCTCATTTGATTGCACTTTATTGTACCTTACGGATATTGTGAAGGGTTTGAAGTTTTGTTTTTGTTTTTTACAAAAGGAACATTTGTAGCAACCCTGCAGGAAGCAAGTCTATTGGTGCCAGATCATTATTGTTTTGAGGTGCCATGAACTGTGCCCAAATAAGAGAACAAAGTTAAATAATTAATGTTGTAAGTGATCTGACTGCTCCACTATCCTCCATTCCTTGTCTTTCTCTTTCTGCTTGGGCTTTCCTATTCCCTGAGATAAAAACAATATCGAAATCAGGCCAATTAATAACCCTACAATGCTCTCTACATGTTCAAGTGGAAAGAGTCGATCAATACAGCAAACTTCATGGTTGTCTTATTTTAAGAAATTGACACAGCCATCCCTGCCTTCACAGATCCCTACTCTGATCAGTCAGCGGTCAACGAGGCAAGACCCTCCCCCAGAAAAAAGATTCTGACTGGTTCATGTCCATCTTTTACATCTGCCGTGGGGCATTCTGGACCCACAACATGTACGGTCTGGATTGTGTAACAGCAGATGTGTGTGTGGAGGGGGGAGAGGAGATGCTCCATCTGCTGGATGTCTCACATCTCCCTTGGCTCTGGGGAGAGCGACCTATTTGGGGGCTCCCTTGCTTTCCTCAACCGGTTCTCCCACCAACAGATCTAGCTCCCAAGGGAAAGACCATTAACATCCAATTATAGTAAACTCCTCTCAGGATGCCAGGGGTACCAGCCCTCGGCTCAGGGGAAATATATTCTATCATTGCTGCAACCCCTGGACTTCCGCCAATTATTCACAGATCACTCTAAACAGAGGCAGTAATCCCTTAGTCCTTAACAGTTTTCTTATTTGTGTTTTTGATAGTGGTTCTCCATGCTTACATTTTTCTCTTTAAAAAAAAAAAAAAGCTCTGGGCTCTTTAAACCATCAAGTTGTTCGCATAAAGTATCATCCTCCATCTTTTGCAATGTGATTTAAGCCTTTATGTTTATATCACAGTTTAGTTTTGTTCCCAAATTCCATCTGTTTGTTCATTTACATATCTTAGCAGTTTTTATAAAATCAAAATTCCCTCCTCACTCTTTTTTTGACATTGAAATATTTATCACTTATTCTAAATATCCTAAATAATTTATGAGTTGATTTAATGGTTTTTCCTGTATATAGATTTGCTTTATTTTTATTTTTATTTTTATTTTTTTGCTGTTTCATCCATAAACTATCCCACATAAAAAGGGCAATAATTTAAATTTAAGTGGAGTAGAAGGTTACATTACATGAGTTGGGATGCTGTTAGTCACCTAAGTAGAAACAGAGACAGAAACTGTACACAAGCACAGCCAACATTTGTACAGTGTTTTATCTTACTTGCTCTTCACAATAAACCTGAAAGTTGGTGCTATTATTATCCCCATTTTACAGATTAGGAAACAGGAGCCGAGAGAAGTTGTGATTTGCCCATAATCACAGAGGCTCCGCGATAATAATAACTAGTGTTTATATCGGGCTTTTAATATTTTCAAAGCGCTTTATAAATATGTATCTCGTCTGCGCCTCATGATGCCCTGGGCGGAGGGGTGTTGATAGAAGAGGAAACTGTTTGTGCCTCGCCTTGTGACAGCACCTCCCTAAGGGTCTGAGGCAGGATTTGAACTGAGGACTTCCCAGCCCCGAGTCTAGCCCCAGGAGTCCCTGACTCCAGGTCCGGCGCTCTCCTCCCCAGCGCCCCGTCTCTGCAGAGAATTCAGAGCTCTTCTGGGATCAGGACAGACGCACAAAAGTCAGGACTCGCTTTCTCCAGGCTGCTCTAGCTCTCTGGCTGAGGAGGACTTGGGCCTAGAGGGCTGGGAGGCTCCTGCTGAATGTCCGAGGCGAGAGAAGGCCAAGGAGGCTGAGGGATAAGTCCCATCCTCCAGCGAGGGCCAAGCGTGTCCCCTGGGAAAGGATGCGGGCTGCCCGGGCCTATTGGGGAACCTGCCCCCACCCCACAGCCCAGCAGGAGAGGGGAGGGGTCGTCACTGAAATTAACTGAAAGCCCCAAGACTGTGCCGCTGCGCCCCCAAGCCCCCTGCACCCCCCCTCCCCTGTAACGCCAGGCAGATGGTGGTCCGGCCCGGCCCAGCCAAAGAAGGCGGGACAATCTGAGGAGGATGCGGGGCAGGGGCCCACCCCGGGCCTGGAGGAAGGGGAGCTGGGATTGCCCCTGGGAAGCTGCACCCCACGATCCCCGCTGGCCACTCGAGCTTAGGCCACGGGTCTGCTCCAGAACAGCCCAGATCTCGGCTGCATTTGGAGATTGTGGGAAAGGGGACTGCCCCATTTGAGAACAATATCCCTCCTTGTCTCATTATCTCTTCCAATCCACTGCCTGTCTAAGGGCCGAGTCTCTCATAAATCTCCAGAGGAAAAAAGAAGAGCATTTATCGGCCCATTTCCTCTCTGGAAGGGAGTCACTCTGGATATTAATACTTGGGGGGGGTCTCTTTCAGCCTTTGTTCCCCACCCCCTCACCTTCTTGGACCATTATTTCTACGGGCGCGGCCCAGCTTCTGCTTCAGGAGTGACCTTTCCCGCTGGAGCTGGCGGGGCCGCTGGGTGTGGCTGGGGCTGGGGAGGGGGCGCTCCTCCAGCTCCCCGACATCCCTCCCGGGGGGTGCCAGCCACACAAGGGCATCAGACATCATTCCCTGAGTGGGGAAACATCCCCATTCTCCTTGAACACTAACCTTCAGACAGAACTAATCAAGCCCAGCGCCTTTCAATACGGTATTTATGTTGGGGCACAAGCGCCGGCCTCTGTCTTCGGTCCCTTAATGAGGCGCCAAGGACACGGTGGCACAAAGACCACATTCATCCAGCCAGGAAACAAGAGTCCGGGACGCTGCCCCCGGCTCCGGGGAATGGCCTCGGATCCCGTCCGGCCCAAGCCTTGAGGAGAGCCCGCTTCTTTCTTCTCCTCAGGAAGACAAGAGGCAAGGCTCAGCTCCCGAGGTTATACTGGGAAATGGCAGGGAAATCCTCAGTGGCGAAATGATGACCTCTGCGGGGGACGGCCCGGTCTGGGTGCCCTGAAGGACCCAGGGAGCCTTTTGCATTAAGCAGCGGAGGGTTCCTTTGTTTGGGAAACCATCTCTCAGATAACCCTCCCCCCGGCCCCCAACACCAGGTAACCCATGGAGGAGAGTTTCTTTAAAATAAAGATTAAACCAAGCCCGGGTCCGCTCTCTATAAAGGGCAGAAACAATGCCGGAGCCGGGCAGGAAGCCACGTGATGTAGTGGAAACAACCCCAGGGACAAGGGCAGGAGGTGACCCCAACAGCTGGACAGTGAGGGATAAATCGCCCCTTCTGGAGGTCTCGGCTCCGCTGTAGTCATGGCAATAACAACAATAACAACATTTCCAGATCCGGGCAAGGTTTGCGAATCACTTTACCTGGGTGATCACACTTACTGGTTCAGGGCTCAGGCCGCTCCAGCTCACGTTCTGTGGTCCCAACTCTGTCTTAAATGGGACATCGGATTAAGCGAATCACTTGGTTATCTGTACCTTCTGATGAAAATAAGTGGACTCCTTTCCCGTTACATGCGACAACAACAGCTTGACCACTTTCCAGTGAATGTTGCTTGGGTTTTCCCTCCCTGTTCCTGGTCTGGTTCTTCCTTGGATCTCTGAACACAACTTCTATTCTCCCTTGGTCACGTTCCTCTCTTTGAAATGATAGCTGTAATCAAACCCTGAACATAGGGGTGCTGCCTTATTCCAGCATATCCTTCCTCATGGGCTTGGAAGTCTCTATCACAGAGAAATATCATAAATAGTTTTAGGTCCCCATGTTTTTTGCAGCAATGTTTCTAAACTAGAATCATTTTTCCCTCCATGACTTGCTGCACAGCACAATCTATCACTTAGATTGTGAAATGTTGAATTCTCAGCATTTTTATATTCAAGATGCTGTGTGTAAGTGAAAATAATGTCATTGTAAACCCCAGTTTCTTTTGCAAACACTTGAATCTCATCTACCCATCAGCCAGGGCCTCAGAAAACTCAAGGGACCAAATATTCTGCTGTTTCTAGAAAATGCCCATCCATCCCCAAGAGCCCCAACAGAGTTCATGACCTCTGAGTCTTCTCTGTCTCTGTCTCTCTGTCTCTGTCTCTGTCTCTCTGTTTCTGTCACTGTGTCTCTGTCTCTCTGTGTGTGTGTCTCTCTCTCTCTGTCTCTCTCTCTCTGTCCTCTGTTACTTCTCTCTATGTCTCTCTGACTTTTGTCTCTCTCCCCACCCTATCTCTGATTTTGCCTTTTTGTCTTTCTTTTTCTGTCTCATATCCATCTATCTCTATCTCTTTGTGCATTATCTCTCTGCTCTGTGTTTATTCCCATTTCCTCTTTCTGTCTCTGTCTCTGTCTCTGTCTCTGTCTCTGTCTCTCTCTCACAAATACACACACACACACACACACACACACACACACACACACAATCAGTTACCGGGTTGTGTTGATTCTATTACCACAGTATGTATTAACAGTCACTTGTCTCTGATCATTTAGCCATCACTCCAGGTAAATCCCTCACCACCTCTCCTCTTGACTATTTCCACAATTTCCTAGTTGATCTCTCTGCCTATATCATCTCCTTTCATTAGTCCACCCAGAGTTACCAAATTAATATTTCTACAATGTAAATATCTGTCAGTTCCCTATGCAAAAATCCTTAGCCTCTCCCTCTTGTCTCTGCCCCTTTACCCCACTTTGGTTGAGACAATCAACATTAAGTAACTTGCTAAGAGACACAACTAGGAAGTGTTAAATGCCTTAGGCAGGATTTGAACTCAGATCCTCCTGCTCTATCCACTGTGCCATTTAGCTGCCCCCACTGCCTCTCTAAAGAAATACAGAATCTTCTACCTGACCTTAAAAATGCTCTGCCGCCTAGCTGCCTTCTACTCTTTTAGTCAAACTCTCTGCTCTCTTCTGTACAGGACGTACATGCATCCATCCCATGAGAGCATTTGCCCTCCCTCTTCATTTCTGCCTAAAAGATTCAACTTCCCAAACTCCCTCAAAGCAGTCGAAAGCTGCCTTTCACCCATGGCTTTTTTGATTAACCCTGTCCTTCCAGAAATGGTTCTGAATCATTTTATTTATAGTCACCACTTATTCATCTACAAAGGAAACATAAGAGGGATAAAAGAGGTATAAGGCTGCCCTTACTGAAGGTCTCCTGGAGTCAATTGTGCTGACTTCTCTGTTTTGTGCTCATGAAACCTGGACAGCCTAGCAGCTCTGGGCTAGCAAACTGACTCGCTTCCATCTGAATCGTCTTGGGCAGAATCTGAAGATCATCCAGTGGTCTATGATCCCATAGATCCTCCTCGAGGTCCTTCTCAAGCTGACTCGCCCCCAGTCCTGCAGAGAGCACAGTTCTGATGGGCTGGCCACAGTGTTAACTGGCCTAAAAGAGGAAGCAGTTCAAGGACATTCTTAAAGTCTGTCTGAAAAACTTTAGTGTGAGATGTAGAAGATGCCAGCCCGGACCTCCCAGGAGCATCAAAAAAGTACAAAAAAGCAGCATCATGGAAGCACAAAGGGCTATGAGCTACCCAAAGCCAGCGACATCTCCATACCAAATGTTCAAATGTGCTCTTTGTGCTTGATCTGGGGTAGAAGCCTTCCAAGCTTGTATCAGAGTGAGCTGCCTCAGAGGAGCACACTGTACCCTCCTCCCAACATCCTATCTTCCAAAAAAGGGAGCGGAGGAGGAACAATAATTTGCATCGTCCAAAATAAAGACTTTGCACACCTTTCTTGTCCAAGTGCATCCTTCTGGTCTGTTCCTCCCCATCTCCGTCCCAAGGGCAGGGTATATTTTGTGTTTTGTTTTTGTAGCTTAAGCATTTGGTTAAGGGCCTTATGAGAAACCAGGGCTCGGGCTGAATCTGTTGAATCTGTAGAGCTGAGAGTGAGAGAGAACTGCAGAGCTGTGAGCATAGGAGAAATATGCTCATAAGACGAGTCAACAATATCCACCATGATGCTTTGTTTGCATACAAACTTCCCCGCTTGGGAAATCATGCCCGGATGGCTTCAGGAATATCAGGCTGGAGCCGAGTTCCCTTTTGCTGTGCTGACAGAGATAGCAATAATGCATCATTGATTCCAGCCTGAGCTCACTAAGTCAATAAAAAACTTTGTTTATACATCATTTGGGTGGGCAAGTCTCCCAGATGAGGCTGAAATGGTGCATTTTTAAGATGTTGAATTTGGTCCAGGAGGATCCTAAATTATAAAGATAACACGCCTTTTATATCGTTACAGTCCTCTAATTGTAATCACAATTATATTCCCTGTGAAATTCAAAGGCATTCTATTATTTTCTCACAGCGTTTGACATTTCTAAAGCTTCCTGTATTAGGAGTAGTAAGACAGAATAAATTCTCAATAATCCCCCAACTCTACCTGCTAATTCAGTAGCAAATTTACAAATTAAACCCTGTCAGGAGCCGGGAAACTTAATTAATCCCAACATTAAATTACCAACATTCAAAGTTCTGTCTTGGGTTACTTTTCTCCAAGTTTGTTCAGAAACCCTTCCAAAGCCAGTAAATTGTGGAAGGCTTGGATAGAAAATAAAGAGATTCCACCTGAAGTTTTGGTTCTGTTCCTTTCAGAAATGTTTGCACAGAGACTTATTTCACTCTGACCTTCAGTCTCTTCATCTGACACATGAACTGGCTTAATTAACTAAATGACCTCTAAGGTCCTTACTAGATGTAATACTGGATATTATTTAAGTAAAGGACACATAACAGCGCTTTTAGTAACTAATCTTATTCTAAGAGATGTGGTGCAAGCTTGGGGAGAGGGGGAAAGCAGAGGAAGTTTTTTGTTTCCTTGGTTTTAAGTTGCTCAGTTCTTAGCATTGCCCGATGGAGAAAAGGGTGGATTTAGCATTAGAAAACCTGAGTTTGAGTCTCACTTTGCCACTTACTCCATGTGTGACCTTGGACAAGTTTTTCCGGGACTCGGTTTCCTCAACACTTCACCTGGTGTTGTAGTGCCCTGTATGGAGGGCGTCTCAGAGCTCTAGTAGCCTTGTGGCCACTGCAGCACTTGTTGTGGTTCAGCTATTCAGTCGTGTCCGACTCAAGATCCTTCTATTCTCACCTCTCGACATCTGTCCAAGCTCACGTCTGTTGTTTCCATGATACTCTCTATTCACTTCATGCTCTTCCTGCCCCTTTTCTTTTGTCTTCAATCTTTCCCAACAGCAGGATCTTTTCCAGTGACTCCTGTCTTCTCATTATGTGACCAAAGTATTTAAGCTTCATCTTCAGTATTTGACCTTCCAGTGAATTAGCCTGAATTAATTTCTTCAAGCGCTGACTGACTGGACCTCTGCTCATTTAGGGTTAGGGCTCTCCAAAGTCTTCTCTAGCATTTGAAAGTGTCAATAAAAGGTAGGAATGATTTGGGAGGAGGGAGATGTCTGGCCAAGTTCTTATTCTTTGCTTCCCTACTCTCCCTATACATTTGCGCAAGGAAACCAAAGGGCATCCTCTCAGGATGCTTGAGAAATATGAGAGATCTCACACCCAGATTGTGGAGATGGCTTTTGTTTTTGAATTTAACGAGCACCAAATAAAAAATGCAAATCTTGATTATGTACAGCTTTTTAAAGTATACATAAATTTTTAAACTTGTGCTTGTCTATGTTTTCTTCTGCTCTTCCTTCTGTTTTCTTTTCTACTTTAAAAAATATTCCACTAATTTCTGTGTGTGTATGTGTCTCTTTGCCTCTCTGTCTCTGTTTCTATCTCTCTCTTTCTCTTTGATTTTTGTCAATCTTATTTTGATATTCTCTCTCTCTCTCATCTCCTCCATCCAAAAAAACTAGGAGGAAAAAATATTTTAAAAAACCCTTATACCATATTTCCATAGTAAAGCGAAAAGAAAAATCCTATTTAAGTCATGTCTGAAAATGTATTTCATTCTACATCTGTGTCTGTCATCTCTGTTAGGAGGTAGGTTAATAGGCTTGATCATTGGTACTCCATTGCATTGATCTGAGTTTTTAAGTTTCTCAGAGTTGTTGGCCTTCATCATGTTGTTAGTGTAGACATTATTCTCTTGATTCTGCTTATTTCATTGTAAATCAGGTTATGGAAGGCTTCCCAGGTTTCTCTGAAACTGTCTCTTGTCATTTCTTTAGTTTTTAATTAAAGCTTTTTATTTTCAAAATATATACATGGATAATTTTCAATATTGATCCTTATAAACGTTGTGTTCTAATTTTTTTCCCTCTCTTCTTCCCCACCCTGTCCCTAAACAGCAAGTGATCCCATATATGTTAAACATGTTTAATTCGTCTATACATATTTCCACAATTCTCTTGCTGCACAAGAAAAATCAGATCAAAAAGGAAAAAAAAATGAGAAAGAAAACAAAATGTGATCAAACAACAACAAAAAGAGTGAAAATGCTCTGTTGTGATCCACACTCAGTTCCTACAGTCTCTCTCTGAGTGTAGATGGCTCTCTTCATCACTGAACAAGTAGAACTGGTTTGGTTCATCTCATTGTTGGAAAGAGCCACGTCCATCAGAACTGATCATCACATAATCTTGCTGTTGCCATATAAAATGATCTCCTGCTTCTGCTCACTTCACTCAGCAGCAGTTCATGTAAGTCTCTCCAGACCTTTCTGAAATCCTTCTGCTGATTGTTTCTCATAGAACAATAATATTCCATAATATTCATAGACCACAACTTATTCAGCCATTCTCCAGATGATGGGCATCCACTCAGTTTCCAGTTTTTGCAACTACAAAGAGGGCTGCCACAAACACATGTGGGTCCCTTTCCCTCTTTTAAGATCTCTTTAGGATATAAGCCCAGTAGAGACACTGATGGATCACAGCTTGGTAGCCCTTTGGGTACAGTTCCAGATTACTCTCCAAAATGGTTGGATCCATTCATAACTCTATCAACAATGCATCAGTGTCCCAGTTTTCCCGCGTCCCCTCCAACATTGGTCATTATCTTTTCCTGTCATCTTAGCCAATCTGACAGGTGTATAGTGGTACCTCAGAGGTTTCTTAATTTTCATTTTTCTGATCAATTCTCTTGTCTTTTCTTATGATTTAATGATATCCTAGAAGATTTGAATACCATGATTTGTTCAGACTTTGGCAGAAGGCTGAAAAGGAAATCCATGAAATGATTATTTAGGGGTACAGATGTCAACCAGAAATTAAGTACGAGTTATAAAGACTTTCTAAACCTAATCCAGGGCAACAAGGTGGCTCAGTGGAAAGTATCAGGCCTGAAGTGGGGAAAACCTGAGTTCAAATGTGACTTCAAATGCTCCCTAGCTATATGACCTGAGCAAGTCACTTAACCCTGTTTGTTTCAGTCTCCTGTAAAGGAAATGGAAAAGAAAATGGCAAATCACTCCTCTACTGACTTTACTGAGGAAATTCCCAATGGAGAGCCAAACACAACTGAGCAACAATAAAAACAAACAAACAAACAACCTTATTCAGTTAGAAGTTTACTCCCTGATAAATAGGAAGAGGAAAAAAAGGTTTTTTTTTTTTTTTGTGAGGATTAGTTGTTTATTGTTTTGAGTTTTTTATCTATTTGTTTATTTTAAAGACAGTATTAGCCAGGCACTCCTTTGCCTGGCTTTGGCATTAATTAATAGAGATAGGGACCAAACTTGTGTTTTTACTGGCACAGGGAACTCGCAAGTGAGTAAATACCCTTCACTAATGGAAGTTAATACCTTCCCTGCAACTTCTTTGAGAGCTGCCTAGAGCACTGGTCCAGGTCAGTTGTTGTTCAGCTGTTTTTCAATGATTAGAACAATTTGGATAATTTATTGGGTTTGTTTCTGATTCCTCTCAAATAGCTTTTTAAAAAATGTGGGCCCTCAGAATATTCATTTTAAAAATTGATCATTTTAAATGATGCAACTAAGAAATAAATGGCACCCTATTGATCATCTACCAGTCCAGCTTATCCATTTCATAGATACAGAAAATAAAAGACAAGGGGGAGGATGACTCATACTAAAGAGTTGTGATTCAAAGCAGGTTTTCTAAGTCTACGGTATCACATGATCTTTCCATGACAGCATGCTGCCTTGTCCTGTGGCGGGTCAAGGCAGGAATTGGTATTTATTCAGCCAGTACTTACTGTGGGCAAAGCTAGGCAAGAAAAGTTCTCTCTGCCTTCACTAAACCTACTAAGGAGGGAGATGAGATTTGCCAGAAGTTAAGACTAGAAAAAAGGGGAGAAAGTGTCCTGAAGGGTCCACGAGCCTAGGAGGTGGAGGAGCTTCCTTTCATCCATCCCTGTGGTCATTATACATGTGCTTGGAGCAGAATGAGGGAAAACAAATCCCAAGATTCTCCAATTCCCCCCCCCCAAAGGCCAGATATGAAATCTAGTTCAGTCTCTTCTCTCAAATTGTGTGATTTAATAACAAAGCAATCAAGTTTGCTGGTGTGATTTGTTCTTCATATACCCAAGGAATAGATGTTCCTGTTTTAAATTCAATACCATTTGGAAATCTACCACCTGGCCATCCCCGTCCCCCGTGTCTGTTAAATGATCTTTGCTGGGAGCCAACATGATGCCCCAGCCAAACAGAAGCACATTTTTTTAGACTGTAAATGAGCATTTTATGCCCACCAAAAATCAAAATGATATTTTTACTGTTATGATTTTATTATGCTTCTTTATGGTGTCATTTGCTTTTGTGAAGTTCAGGAAACCAGTGGAGTGGAAACGAGTAGCAAATAGTCCATATTCAAAGGGCTCACATTCTTCATTTTCAATTCACTTAATGAGGGAGTGAAGCTGGTGTTTATTTGTATGCCTAATTATTGGGGAAGGGGAGGGGGAGAGGGAGGTTCATTTGTCTGAGTTAATATCCCTTAACTAAGTTAGAAATTAACATATATCTTTTTAATTACTCTTTGGGATTTTAATATTAACCACATCAACATGGCATGTTCCACAAATGTAGGTTTCTTGAAGACGCTGCTCTGGGTATTCCTTCCATGGCTGAGTCGGCCTCGAGATAGCTCGTGTCTCTGCATCTCTAAGACCCTTCAAGATACAAAAATCAAGGCTTTTAAGTGGGACGATCATAAATGTTCAGGAAGAGACCACGGAGGTTGCCTAGTGAAGGATTTCTTAACCTGAGTCCCTGAACTTGATTTTTTAGCATCTGAATCACTAGTTTTCAATAGAATTACTTTCCTTCGCAATCCTATGCATTTCATTTTATTCTCAATTCTGGGAAGGGAGTTCTGCCCAATGGGTCTTGGGTACAAAGAGTAACAAAGAAGTAACGGAAAAAAAACCGTATGCTTGGGTCTAATCCACCCCCCTCATTTTGGAGAAAAAGAACTGTGAGAGAGCCTTTGCACTATCTCCTGCTACATTGATTGAGGAGAAATAGATTAGGATGAAGTAGTGGAAGACAGGAAAGGGGCTGGACCCGATTGTCAGAGATGTGTCTTATGTGCAGGCTGGGAGGAGGACGGGACCCTGCAGGTCAGTTTAGTTTAACCTGCGCCCGATGAGAACCCCCTTCTTCAGAGGCAGCTTGGATGCACTGGAGATGGAGCCGGGAAAACCTGGCTTGTGGTCCTGCCTCAGTCCCTGCTTGGATCTGTGTCCAGATCACACTCGTGGACTCTGAATGTGACGCAATCTAGCCTGTACGTGAAGGAAATCCCACTCAGCGCGCTTAGCGTCCAGTCTGTACTAAAAAGCCTCCCCAGAAGGAGAATCCACCCTCATCTAAGCACCCCAGTCCTTTCTGGACAGTTTTAACTTTAGGAAGTTTTTTTTTTCCCTAAAAAGAAGCTAAAATAGGCCCTTGTACAGTTTCTACCCAATGTTCTAGGCAAGCTGCTTTATTCTCTCTGGCCTCAGTTTTCTCCTCTGTAAATTAGGGAGTTGGACCCTTAACATCCCTCCCAGTTCTCACTGTACAATCTTATGTCCTATAATTGTCCCCAAAAGCAGGCATTTAGCCTCTGATTAAAGATTCCCAGGGAGACTGAACCTGCCGTCCCTTGTCCCAGCCGTCCATCCCTTATCTGCCTGGCTTTGAGTCTTAAGAAGACATCCCATAATCAAGGCTAAATTCACCTCCTTTGCAGGTTCTGTGCATTGCTCCCGACTCTGCCCTCCTCTGACAGATACAAACGTCTGCCCCAGCCTGCTCTGGTGCCATTAATGCTCCCACGGAGAGAGGTTTTGCCTTCAATGACCATCTAACCAGCAGGTGGCACTGGTAGCTCCCACCACTTACCTGGGTATTTTATACATGCTCTGCCATGGCAGAAGTGCTTGGTCAATGACTTTGTCCTTTAATGCTCTCCCTCCCCCTCTTCCTCTCCTCCACCCTCCCCTATCCCTTTTTCCTTCTCATTCTCCTTTGTCTCTTTCTCTCTCTCCCTCTCCCCTTTCCTCTCCTTCTCTCTCTCCCTCTCCCCTTTCCTCTCCTTCTCTCTCTCCCTCTCCCCTTTCCTCTCCTTCTCTCTCTCCCTCTCCCCTTTCCTCTCCTTCTCTCTCTCCCTCCCCCTCTCTCTTTTCCTCTCTCTTCTTCCTCTCTCTCTGTCTCTGTGTGTGTATGTGTGTCTCAAATATAAATTTAAATCCTGCTTCAGATAGTTAATATGTCTGTGTAATTGTGACAAGTCACTTCACATTTCTCTCCATCTTTCCTTTTCTGGAAAATGAGGATAATAGGAGCATCTACTTCCCAGGCTTAAACGAAGGAAAGAGCTTTTTAAATTTTAAAGTCATAAAAATGTCTGTTATTTCTCCCATTAGTTTGTAAGCTCCTTTAGGGCTTTTCTTTGTATCCTCATTACTTACCACAGCGTCTGATACATAGCAGTTGCCTAATATATGTTTATTGATAGACTGACTCTCTGCCACTAGGACTGTGTGGATTGACAAATCTACCTGATCAAAATTAGCTCGGAGCCCCCACCTACTGGCTAATCCTAATTTTTTTGAACATGTAGTATATTCAGAGAATATTAATCATGTGACTCTGTTATCATAAATGAAACTGCTTCTCCCGGGAAACCAAAACATCTGATGAAATCCTCTGTGCCCTGTATTTACTCAATATAAAATTGCTGGACCACAATGTATAAGAAAACACACAACCATCTACTGATCCAGTGGTAAGTCCACAATCTCCTAAATTAGCTCCCTGGACATCTACCTCAGATATAAGATCAATTGGTACCCAGAAGTCCTAGCACAGGGACAGCCTGACTTCTCTCTGAAGCAGGAAAAGGAGGGAGACCAGTTTCCCCAGGATGTTCACTTCCTACTTCCTTGGAAGTGGTCATAGGGTCAGAGGGAAGATCTTTAGAGTCAGAATCTTGTCTACTTCGTGGCATGGGAGCTACTTTCTTTCGATGTGATATGAACTAGGGAAAAAAGATTGATTTTTTTTTTTTTTGTCCGATTGCTGGAGAAGACCTCTGACTGTATTGGACACAAGTGACTCAGCACAAAGCCCCAAATTGGAAGCCAGTCCAGGAAAGTAACCGTTTCCCCTTTGCACTCCTCTTCCCTTGAGATGACACTGGAGAAGTATCAGGTACATGAAGTACTTGGGTACCTGGAAGTGAGAGAGGGGTTTGCCAACTGAAGAATTCCTGAGGCATTTATGATAGTCACAAAATTTTATTGACATGAAAGGGACAAAATAATGACTAAGCAACGTGTTTCAGGTGAAGATAGATTTTCAAAGTTGGAGGGAAGAAAGGGAGGAAAGTAGGAGATCTAGGGAGCCAGGGAGAAGTTAGGGTTGGATCAGGGAAGGGCTTAGTGGAAAACACACTCACCTATGCATTTACATGATCAGGTACCTGATGAGACAGGAGGAAATGGATTTTGTGTTTTTCAAATATGCTCACAAGGCAGTCTAAGGGACTATGGGAATAGGATGGACGATTAAAGTTCTGACAATGGAGGCAGAATGTACTGAATAAAGTTCCAGTTCTACATCAGCCCTGCTTTTTTCTGCTTCCCCTATTTCTCTCCTCTTCTTCTTCCTCGCCATCACCATCTCCACACTCAATGTCCACTGCTCGGTATGGGGCAGAGGATGGGAGAGACATAGACAGAGTTAGAGTTAGGAGGGCATTACCCCTACTACTAAGAGCTATGGAAACCCAGAAAAAGTCTAGGGTCTATCTCCTGTGCCATTAAAGACTTCCTGAACCAATTTAATTTAAAAGAAATGACAAAGTTTCTAGTTCTTCCATGTAAATTCTTACTTGTATAGCATGGATCCTACAAACAACTGAAAAAAGAAAGTATCACGTGTCAGATATTGTACTAAGTGAATATAATTAAAAGACAATCCCTATCTTCAAAGGGCTTACAATTGAACAAAGAAAGACCCCGCATCAAGGAAAGCAGAAAACTGTGGAGGGGACACAGAAGGTGCTCATGAGGGCCCAAGGTAGAGAAGTTCTAAAAGTCGGGAGTACAACAAGCTTCCTAGAGGAGGTACCACCGGCGCCAGGCCTTCAAGAGTGGATCCCGCTCCACTACTCATTCATCCCTAGGCAAGTGACTGAATATCTCTAAGCCTGTTTTGACATCTATAAAATGAGACTTGACTTCAGTGATCTTTGTTCAAGGTTCTTTCCAGCTCAAACATTCCATGACAATAAGGCTTTGTGGGATTGGATCGGATTAAATTTTAATCCTTACTAACTCTGCAATTTTCCCAGCGAAAGGCCTGCTTTTGAGATTTCTTATTATTTCTGTGACTTTTCAATTGTTCAATTTTTCAAGGGCAATCTGATTCGGTCTCTCCTTCCTTTACAGCCAAGAGCCCCAGTTCATTTCTATCTGTACTTTTGTCCCAGATGCAGGCAGTGAGGGGCAAGTTCTAGGAGGCGCCCATTCAAACGCAGGTTGATACCTGAGTAAGAGACATCCTTCGTCCACTTGGTTTTTTTCTATGTGGATGGAAAGATCGAATAGCAAGACATAGAATATAATGGTTTCTTGCAGAAGGTAGAATCTTCCCAGAAAAATAAAAAGGCTGAGAGGAGGAGGGTGAGAGTTCTAGACACGGGAGCAGACATTGAAAATGGAAAATGCAGTCGGGAGATGAAGTGGTTTGTGCAACAAACAGCCAGAAAGCCAGTCTCTGGTTGAGTGTGTGTGTGTGTGTGTGTGTGTGTGTGTGTGTGTGTGTGTGTGTGTGTTTAATTTTTTATAATATGCATGTTTGTTTCCTCCTATAGAACGTAAACTTTCAGTGCAGGATTGTTTGTTTTTTTTGGTACCCCCAGTGCCTAGCATAGTGCCTGCCCACATAGGTACAGGGAGTCGGCTGGAACCAGCTCACGGCATATTGTTCAAGCATTTACACCTTGGAAATAGGCAAACATCACAAATCAGGACTTGATTTATTCCATTAGATGTGAGCTTCTTGAGGGCAGGGACTGGCTTTGCCTTTCTTTGTATCCCCAGTGCTTAGCGCCATTCCTGGTACAAAGTAGGCACTTGATAATCTTGTCCACTTGATTTAATTTAAGGGGCAGGTCAGTTCTCTGAGAGCCTCCATGGCTGTGATCAGAGCCTCTGAAGGAGCTGCAGGGCAGCCTTTGCTGACACGGGTGTTGGGGACTGGGAATGAGATAAATTGGAGGCAGAGGGAAGAGGAGAGAGGTCAGACAACACAACGGCCTCTCAGTCTCCTTGTATCATCCTCTCACACGAGGAGATCCATTCTGGGTTGGATCTCCGGCAGCCACTGGCAGGTGGCTCCCGTGTATTCCAACAGAACAATTGATCCCCAATCTATCTTACAAAGGTTCTTGAGCCTTCTCACCTGTGACATTCTCTCCTCTATTACAAGGAATGATGTTACACAGTATAGGGGAGCTGCGCAACTCCCACATAACACTCTATTTACTCTATTTTCTTTTTTTGTTTCGTTTTGTTTTTGCTGAGGCAATGGGGTTAAAGTGATTTGCCCAGAGTCACACAGTAGGAAGTATTAAGTGTCTGAGGGCAGATTTGAACTCAGGTCCTCCTGACTTCAAGCTGGTGCTCTATGTACTGCGCCATCTAGCTGCCCCAATCTAGGTTTTGAAGTGTAAATTCCATATAATGCATGGGCCATCGACTGTTGACACTCTTTGATAACCAGGGGCTCCATATCCCTGGGAAATCCCCTGTGGAGAACTTGTGGGATAATGGGGGGATAACGTCCCACAGGACGGAAAGCTTCAGACAAAGCTGGGGATGTGGAGAGAAATCTTGTTCAGGCAGGACTTGGGCCCGCTGAGCTCTGGGATCCCCTCCAGCCCTGAAGTTCTAGGATTCTTTGAAGATACTAAGAGGTTGAGTTCATACCTGGATCATGAAGGATCAAAGAAGCATCGATGGCAAATTTTTAACATACAAAATGGGGTGGGGAGAAGAAGGGAGGAAGAGAGAGACAGAAATGAAAGAGAGAGCTATAACATCTTGGCATTGAAAGCCCTCCATGATAAGTCACACTTACCTTTCTAAGTCCCATTTTAGGAACTTTTTTATACTAGCAATATTAGGCTTTTAGCTATTCCCTGAGCACAACAGACCATCTCTCATCTCTGTTCCTCAAGCCTGCGATATCCTTCTTCATCTCTGCCTCATACCATCCACAATTTCCTCCAACAGCTCAAACGGCACCTGCATGAAGTTTTCCTTCCCTTCCTAACCCTGTTTTGGTTCTATCCCTCTTAAAAAAATATTTAAATGATTTTGTTTAAACAACTAAGCTCTGACTAGTGCAGATAATGAATCCTCTGAAGTGAAGCATTATTCAAATCCACCTTATTATTTTCCTTTTTCCATTAGGCTGGAGCCTGCTTAAGGGCACATGGAATATAAGCTCCTTGAAGGAAGAAACTGCTTCATTTATGCTTTTCTATTCCTAGCAGAGAGCAAAGTATTTGACACATAGTAAACTACTTAATAAATGCCCCTTGAATGGAATGAAATGCTCTTGCAGTCTCTTTGTGATCATGGAAATTAACTGTACTAAAAAAAAAAACATCCTTTTGGCAAGATACAGTACAAATATGGACACTTGATGAGAACTCACTCTGCCTTTTGCCCCATTGGCTCAGTTGTCACCCAAACCACACACATCCGTCAGAGCATCAAAGAACGCTTTGGATGGAGCCTCCCTCATCTTGTGTCTGCGGTTCCTTGCTATTCATTATACTCCCTCCTATTTGCAGAGGATTGTTTATGCATTCATCAGCTATTAAAGGACGAGATGAAGGCTGACAAAAAAGGCAGGAGGCACGAGCTAGGGCATAAGAAAGGAGAGGTTGTATTTAGCATCTGAGCCTATCCCCTTTCCTGGAGATCTCCTTTTGTGAGATTTAAGAGAAAACCACATGAAAAAATTTGATAATTTTCACTACAACAGAGATGAAGGAGAAGGTCCCAGCATCAATTGCGTGCTATCCTATTGCTTGTGCTGTGTAGATACAAAAAGGCAAAATCAAGTGCTTTATGGGAAAACATCATCATTTGAAGATGGAACTCAATACTTAAGAAATGGGCTCGCTTATAAATGAATATATATAATTGAAAACACAGAGCAATTTCTGTAAACACATAAAAATAAAGCTAAAGAACAGAAATGTGTTCATTTTTTTGCCCATTACATCTGGATAATAGATACTGCCCATCAGCTAATTTTAAAATTTGATACATAACTCTACAAGGGGGCAGAGAAAGCTTATATACAAGTCTGGACAGTAAGAGATGAAGCAGGGCCACATGGGAACACCACCTGTCAAAAGTTAAAAAAAATTTTTAATCAACTCATACCTTATAATTCTCATATTTATTATCATCTAAGAGGCAACTGAAGTTCACAGAGTAACAGACTTGGAGCTCAGAGGTCATCTCAAAGAACTGGGGTTCCATGGGCTCCAATTCCCTCACTTTGCATATAGGGAAACAGACCACAAAATGGTTAAATGACTTATCCGAGACCATCTAGGGAATAACTATCAGAATTGGGACATAAACTCAGGACCACTGCACCCAACCCACATGAGGTTCATAGAGCTTGGCTAGGTCACACAGGTAGTGTGTGTCATGGCCATCATTTGAACCCAGATCCTCTTCTTGTTCTCATCAACTCTCATTCACTCAATTTATGACCTGCCCTAACCTCTTTCTTGAGCGCCAATTTCACATCATCAACTGTCTATTGAATATATTGAACTAGAAGTCCTGGAGACTCAATCCTTCTATAACAAACCAACTCAGCCATCTTCTGAATAACCTATATCTGATTGCTTACTGTCTCAGGAAGGAGAGAGGAAGGGAATGAAGGAAGGAATAAAATTTAGAATTCAAGATTTTAACAAGAACTGTTAAAAAAAATTTTTAGACATGTAATGGGGAAAATATGTATGTATATAATTATGTATTATCCATACAGTATCCAAATATATATTATCCATACATATATAATACATACATACATGTAACCAAATGGATGAAGGGTGTCTGTGGTTCCACCTCTGATGGGTAGCTGGGTGAAAACCTAGTGAGAAAATCCATCAGTGCATAAAGCTGAGACAGACATGACTAGTGAACAATGAGCGATGCCCAAAATGGAATAGGAGAATGGGCTTATGCTGTCTTTGGGAAATGGTGCAGTTTACTTTGAATAACCCCAAGCTTCTCCCTAAAACCAGGATAGTCTCTTTCACATCTACCTAATCATGTGAATGTGTCAGATCTCTAAAGGCTAAAGCTGAGGATTACCTCAAGAACCATGGAGAGAAATAGGGCAGCCACAACCAGGCTGTATTATTATTATAATTATTTTATATCAGTAGAGAATTCTATAGGTGAAATGGCAGATGGGATGCCATCAGAGAAGTGTATAATAGAACCGCAAAGGAGGAGCTGTGGAGGAGTCACTGCTCAATGGCAAGAGAAGAGGAGGAAGGTCCCCAGTCAACAGGTGGAGCCCCTGTGATGGATTATGGACAAGAGGCGCAAGAGATGGGATTGCATCTTGGAGAGAAAATCTATATCCAGAATCTTGCATAAAAGGGGACAAGCAAGGAGAAAATAACATGCCTGGACCTGAGAGGGTAAGAAGTCATTGAAAGGACAGGGCTGACCTCCTTCCTGCTGCTTCTGCCTGAGGGCCACAGAACTGGATCCAAGCCTATGCTCCTGTCCCAAGGTGCTGTCCTTTCTCTGGACTGGAAAAACCAGTCAGAACTCACCCCTTTCACGCCCTTGGCTCGTAAGTAGATGTGGATCCCTTACTTTCCTATCAGGAAATGGACGGCAGTATCAGCCCCACTCTGTCAATTGAAGGGACCGGATCAGATTGCCTCCCAGATCACCTTCCAGCTCCAAACCATCCATTTTCTGCGGTGTGGTCCAGGGGAAAGGAGGACGTCTGTACAAATGCTGTATTTCTGTTTCAGGCAGAGGGGCTTCCTTAAGCACTTACTCTGCACCAGGTACTGTATTAATGTTTTCCTCATATAACTCATTTGATAAGACCAGAACAACTAAGTCATGGAGCTCTTAATCCACTCTCTCTGCATTTTCCCCCCTGTCAGGGAACAGAAGCTTTAAAGATTAGGCCGGGTCCAACCCAGAACCCTGGAAGATCCTAATTAAATGGCAAACCCATTTTGGACCATAACGGAAAGAGTTTCACGCAGTATTTAAAAGTTTACCCCAAACAGCTTGTAAATAAGCCCTGAAATAGTTAACAGCTTGCTAGTGGAGCTTCTCTCTTCCCCTTTCCCATTTATAACAGCACTACAGCCCTCTGGGGACCCCCCACCACTCGCAGCACAAAGAAGCACGTTTCCCTCAATGTCCACCGCTCTGGAGATGTGTTCATTTGGCTCTCCAGTCTCTATATGGAAATGTTTTGCCCTGCCTAATGAGTATTTAATAGTATCACAAGCCGAAAAAAAAATTGCTGCAATAGACCTCCAGCCATTTCCAGGGGAGGAAAGCATGCATAATTAAAAAGTTCGAAAACAAGGCCTGAGAGAAAAGGTTGAATGAATTGGGATTGTTTAGACCAGAGAGAAGCAGGCTAAAGGGGAGCCTAGTGACAGCACCAGGTTTATAAAGAGTTGTTTTATGTCGGCTCCTGAGCATCTGCCCCCGTCTCTGTGGAGGAAAGAGAGGAAACGGGTCTGGGACATCCGGGAGCTGTGGAGGAGGCTGAGGGAGGATGTCCATGTGCTGATAAGCATGGAAATGAAGTGGTAAGAGAAGTCACGGGAGGAGACTCATTCATTCACTCAATAAACACTAAGTGTCCCCGATGTTCTAGAGACTGTGCTGGGTACTAACCTGCCCTCAGAGAGCTTCCATCCCACCAGGAGAGGGAAGGGATGGAGGGGGTAACGGAGCAGCAGAGACAAGCTACAAAGGAAATGCAAATCCCACGGAGGGAGGATGCTCATTCGCGAGGGAGGATGCTCATTCACGAGGGAGGATGCTCATTCACGAGGGAGGATGCTCATTCACAAGGGAGGATGCTCATTCACCAGGGATGCTCATCTAGGACTAAATGATTGTTGGGAGGAAGAGAGTTCCCTTTGTGCTGCTGGGCCCCAGGGGACAGAACTAGAAGCTCTTTTCAGAGCCCCGTTTGGGCTCAATGTTGGGGGTGCCCTTCCCACAGAACCTGTCGCTGGAGGCTGGCTGGTCTCCAAAGGGGCTGACCCACTACTCGCCCTCACTGAAGTCTCCAAGCAAAGGTCGGGACCGCCTCTTATCCACGTTGTTATGGATGACATTGTTAGTGGGATCTAGGTAACCCTGGCTGAAGCTGAGAGCCTCCCGACTCTGAAAATCTGGGATTGGTCATGAAATCTGAAGTGCTCTGAGCACCGTGCTCCCCAAACGGCTGCTTCAGGCAGAGTGGGGTTCAGGCCTGGGCTTCCATCGTCAGAGTCTGCCGGAAGTACTGGCCAGGGTAGAAACTGGGGGAAAGGGGCAAATACTGATTCTCACCCAGAAGCCAAAGGTCCCTGGTATTCTTTGCCAAAGGAGGCTCTGCTCCTGTGTGTTAGATAAGCATTTCTACGGCCCAGCTGCAATCCCCTGAGTCTCTGGAGATTAAGGAGCTCCCCCGAGCTGTTATTAGCAATATTATCCGATTTGTGTTGGGAACTGTACCTCCTCAGCTCTGGGGGCTTGTCTATCCCTGGCGTCTTATTCCCTCTAAATGGCAGAGCAAATGTGTGCCGGAGACCCACTGGCTGCCTTCACAAGCCCCCTGTAGAGTGTAGACATCCACGCCCGTGCAAAGCCTGGAAGGAAGCTCTCCCCCTTCATGCAAAGCCTAAGGATACAGGAGATGGCTGGGAATCCTTCAGAGGGTCCCCGAGCCCAGGCGGGATGGAACAAAGCAGGTCGTTTACTTCCATGCGGCCAGGTCAGGCTCCCCCAACAGAATGTAAGCTCCTGGAGGGCAGGGCCCCAGTTCTGGGCCCGCCACGGTGGGGGCTTGATGAATGGTGGTTATATAGCATTTGTTCAATCAAGCATTTATCAAGTACTTAAAGCTCTGGGGATACAGATCTTAATGGAACAATCTCAAATCACCAGGAGCTTGGATCCTCCCGGGGGAAAGAGCAAAGACTTATGGAGCAGATGCAAAATAAATAGCAAGAGACTCAATGCAAAGCAGCTGATAGGAAACAGTTTGGGAGGAAGAGCCCTGGCTTCCGGGACTCAGGAAAGGCTTTGGGCAGAAGGTGCTGCTCCCCCTGGGTCATGAAGGAAGGGGGGGAGGTTTCTCAGAGGGGAGATGTTGGGGAGTGCAGGGGCTTTTAGGCTTGAAGGGGCTCAGGATGAGGGCAAGTACTCAGTAAGGCTGGAAAGAGATGAAGGGGAGCTGGGAGCGGCTGGAAGGCCAACAGTCAGTTTTAGTAGATGGGAAGCCTCTGGAAGCAGTGGAGCTGGAAGGCTGAGCTCCGGGAAATTCCCCACAGTGGTTGTTTGGGGGATGAATCGTAGCTTGGAAAGACTGAAGGCAGGAAGGCCATCAGGAGGCTGGCTATGGCAACAGCACAAATGCAAACCCTCCTCCTAACCACCGCGCCCCAATACGTTGCTGTCCCCCCCAGTTATGCGGTGAAGAGTAAAGACTCTGTCCTCCTCTGTATTTCTGTCTCCAAGGGCCTAGAGGTATGTGCTTGGAACGTGGAATTTTTGTTTTTAATAAATACTTTCTATTCATTCAATCCCCTAAAATAACTTTAACATACAGAGACGAGCCTTTTATTTTGGTGGCTTTTCTTCCTTTTACCAATGACTTTTCCATCCCCTCTCCACCCCCCTCTCTGGCTAGACACAGTATAAGTCCACCAGTGACCACTCATATCTCACTTCTATTTCTAAGTATATATATATATATATATATATATATATATATATATATATATATATTTGTATATTTCTCTCTATATATATATTTCTAGGGATTAAGAACCTCTTTCGGTTACCATTTTGTACTTTTCAGCAGCCCCCACTGGTTGTACAGTATTGACTAGTGAGGGGGGAAAGTTGGGAGCTGCCTACTGGGGATGGATCATGGAAAACTACTGCCACAATTTGCATTGAAAGACCTCGGATCAGGTCACCAGACAGTGGACAGTGCGGGATCCATGAGACTCGGAGAAAAGGCTGTGCTCATCAGATATGCAGCTTTGACCTTTCGACAATGACAGATTATGGAGGGGGGGCCCTCATGTTTATTTAAATATGGCTGCCTCCCTAAAGAAGTCTTAAATATTTATCAATTAGACTCATGACGGAGACGCCAAGCGCATGCTAATAATTCGGTGCAGTTTGGGACGGCCGCTCTTCCCTGTCCCTCTGGGGCGGCGAAGGGAACCTTGACGGAGAACCCAGGGACGGGTCCCTCCTGAGGAGAGAGCTTGGCAGGCCAAACGTTTCCCCCTGAAAAATGGTGGTGAATCAGGAAATGCGAAGCCGCCCGGGGCCCTTGGAGGATTCACAGAGGCAGTAACTTGGGTTGCATCTCTATGAGGGGTCAGCCCCACAGACTTCTCATTTTCAGCATCTAATTCACCTCCATGGCCTCCTTCCCCGGATCAGTCTCTGCAATCCATTCCACTATAAATATTGTAATCACACATGACCTAGATCTGCCGCCTCCATCCACAACGGGGATGCACCCTGAGAGGAGGAGCAGGCAGGACAGACCCACGGGATCTCTCAGGCCGGGGTGAGACAGTGATTCCTGCCTGGACCTGAATGAAAATCCCTTCCAAAGCACATCTGACATTTCCAGCCTTTGCTTGGTGGGAAGTCCATTCGTGACCTCTTGGGGGCAGCTCCAGTGCTTTGCTGTGGTAATAATAGTAATATTTATATAGTAATAATAATATTTATATATATTTATAATGCCAGGAATTGTGATAAGCACTTTACAATTATTCCCTCATCTGATCCTCACAAAGACTCTGAGAAGTTGGTCTGAATTATTCCAGTTTTACAGATGAGGAAACTGAGGTTAGGTGACTTGCCCACCGCAGTCACATTAGTCACACGCTGGTCTCCTGATTGTCTGCACCCCCAGCAAGGCTCTAAGGATCAGGAAACATTGCCTTCTGTCACTACTTTCATGCGTCGCTCCAAGTTCCTGTGGCTGCTGAAGGCGGCTTCCTGCATTCAGGTCTGATACCTGTGTGTCTGTGTAACTCACACACATGCATGCAAATGTATGTCCGTGTGCACGGGGTTAGATGTTGCCTGCACACGGCCTTACCTTCGCCTAACATTTGGCATCTGCCTCTAGCTGGTCTTGGTTCTCTTGGACAGAAATGGCTCTTTTTTCAGATTGGGTAGAATAACAAGATCCGGTCACTCAGGGATGGCTGAGTGCTGGCTAACTGAAGAAGGACCCAAGGTAGAGCTGTCACTATGGTGGCGCGATGGGCCCCTGGGCCACGGGTACCACACTGGGAGGATGCTAACAGGAGCCCGCACTCCTCTGGCAGCGTGGGAAGGGCAGTTTAGCACGGCTAGAAAATAATTAGTCTTGATAGGAAACTCCCCCTTGGAAGGCAGGGCTTCTTCAGGGAGCACCAGGATTCCTCATCCCATCTCTCTGATTTCCACCGGCTGCCTCGGAAACAGCCTCCTGCAGGTCTTTGCCACCCACTCCACTGCCCTTCACCCTGATGTCTGCTTTTCAAATTGCCCTGTGTGTCATTTTCGATATTTGCTCCAAGCTAAAAACGTGCCTTGTTACAGCTATTTTCCATGGCAGAGTTGTTCATCCCTCTCCCATCTCTCAGTGTAATGAAATCTGCTCCAAATAGTACAATTAATATTTAATGATCTTTCCGTGAAAGTATATGCAATGAAAAAGATAGAGTCTATTGTAGTTAAATATTAAGAAAAATACACTCAGCTTTATTCTCTTGGTGTTTAAATTACTACACAGCTATATATTATTTAGCTTTTCATCTGTCTCCTATAACTGAATTGTCCATCCCTGGAAGGTCATGTCTCACACCTTGCCTCATATAGTGCTCTCCACATAATAAAGGACCAATAAATCTTGGTTAATCATAAGGAGATCTCCTGATTCCTTCAGGCTTCGAGGGAATTATTTCATGAGTCACAATTACAAGGACCAAAGGATTCTACACCTAGGCAAGAAGGAGATAGATTGAGATGAAAAGTGTGTGTGTGTGTGTGTATGTGTGTGTGTGTGTGAGAGAGAGAGAGAGAGAGAGAGAGAGAGAGAGAGAGAGAGAGAGGAGAGAGAGAGAGAGAGAGATGGAAGAAGGGGAAGAGGAACAGAAAGAAAGGGAGGAATGAGAACAGTTACATTGTTTTTATAAGGCAACAAAGAACAGTTTTAGATGGCAAGTAGCTACAGATAGATAAAGGGTTTTTTTTTAAGAAAGGAGACCAAAAGTAATTTGCCTAAACTGAATTTCTCACAGCAAGTCAGAGTTGAGGAGTAGAAATGGCTTCAGAGGTCAGTTTGTGTCAGAAAGATGAATCAGAGAAAAATCGTTGCTGATGAGGGTTTTTAGAAGGCTGACCAGGACAATGAAGAGATCATTTCAAAAAGGTGCCAATGAAGGAATTGGTCATGTTTAGCTTAGAGAAGATTCATGGAGAGATGACTTCAAATATTTGAGGATCTGTCATATAGAAGAAAGAGTAGGGGTGTTCTTGGTCCTAGAAGACAAAACTAAGAGCAGAGGAAACAAGTAGCCAACTTAGACTTGATGTCAGGATAAGCTCCCAAACAATTAAAGCTATCCCTAAGTGGAATTCATTCCCTTGAGTTTTGATAGATTCATCCTCTTTGGAGGTACTCAAAAGAAGTCTGAGTGAGCATCTGTTTACATAGAATATAGAAAGGATTCCTGCTCATCCACAATTAAGAAGAGATGGTCTTGAATGGCCTCTGGGGTGCTTTTTATCTGTGATACTTTAGAAACTAACAAGAATTAGTAAAGTTGGTGTGGTCAAGGCCACCCAGGACTTTATATTTGTCTTAGATATCCCAGTTGTCCAGAAAAAAAAATGCTCTTTGCAAGCCCTGATGGATGTGAATTCTCAGAAAGACTCCACTTTGCAAAGTACACAAACAAGATTATTACCATGACCTTGATGTTCAATAAGATTCAGAAACACTCTTTTGGGGAGATTTAGCAAAACTAGACTTAAAACACATGATAATAGTTCAAAACTGGAAGGGAGCAAAATTCAGTTGACTCTCACTATTTCAATAGAGCATTATTGAACTGACAAAAACTCATCTACCAAAACCAGGTAGAGATAGCAAAGAAAATAACAAGGGAGCTCTAGATTAGATAATTCTGTTTGTCTTTATTTCCCATTATTCACTGTCTGTCCCATTCAGCTTCAGTATCCTTAATGACATCTGATTAAAAACAATTATAAACTTGATATTTTCAACCCAATGAATTCAACGATTATTGGTTGAGTCATTGAAACAAATGAATCAGTATTATTTCTAAATATGGAAGGAGTTTGCCAAATGTGATTGTTGGGAGGAAGGAGGGCATAGGCCATCAGCTCTACCAACTTCACCTTTATCCTGTATCCCAAATCAATTTTCAAGGAAACCAGGACCATTATTGGTGTTGAAAAAGTTAAAATTGGTGTCTTCAGCCCAGCTCCATTCAACACGTGTGCAGATTTGTTAAGTGAAATACAAAGGATGATTTTAAGATGCTGGTGACCTATAGGTATGGTAGGATTTAAATTCTTGATCATAATTCTGAGAAGAGTTTGGACTCAAAATGTCTGAGTAACATCAAGCAAACAAGAAAAAAAAGGAAAGGGAAAGGAATAGAATAAGCATTTATATAGAACCTACATACAGGTACTGTATTAGACATTTCGCAAATACTGTCTCATTTGATCCTCACAACAACTCTGCAAGATATTATTATCCCATTTTACAGCTGGAGAAACATAGGCAGAGATTAAGAGACTTGCCAGCTCTTCTATGCATCTAAGACTAGATTCATACTCAGGTCTTTTTGACTCCATGTTTAGCACTTGATCCATTGCACCACCCAGTTGCTTCTAAATAATTCAAAATACCTAAGGCCTCTTCTAGCTAAAGTTGAAAGCTGGGTTCTGCTTCACAAAATATCTAAAGTTGGACCAAGATCCCATAAATGGAAATGATCATTTTTCTATGGTGAAAAGACTCCATCATAGCTAAAGAACAGCAGATGGCAGCAGAGAGCAATGCAATTACATCACCTTGGGCCATTCAGGGCTCCTCCACATTGAAGGTGTGGGTTGCCCTGTCTATGGCTATGTCTATTTTACCAGGCAAATGCATCTCTAGACATGGGCCCTTCCATAAAAGTTCTTTACTCACATATATTCCATGCACTTGTCCCCTTCTCTACTGCTGACACAATAACCTGTAGGAGATCATTTATCCTTTGCATACAAGAGAATTATTTCCTATTGCTTATTTTGCTAGAATGTCTGAATGAATAAATGTCTTTTGTTTCAACTGATAGGTACTCTGGTTGTCCTAGCAAAATTAACCACATCAGTGGGGGCTTGATGGCTACCATTTTGAGAGTGCTCAATGTAAAGGGCTGTTTAATGGAAGGGGCCTCTGATTTGAAGTCAGAGTTTGTAGTCTGTACCCCATTAAACCTTAGGTTACACAGAATAAGTCACTTACCTCTGGACTTGCTCCAAGGTAATTGAACTTTGGTTTCCTCATCTGTAAAATAAAGAAATTGCATAGTATGATTTATTAATTTTAAATCAATCATATCTATACATATATGCACATGTTTATATATACATATATACGCATATGTTTACATATTTATAGCTATAAATTCTTTTTTCTATATGTATATATGTATTTATATTGATCCATACATAGATACATTTACATCTGAATAAACTTAGATATTTATCTATATGTATATCTATGAAATTATATTGCTTAATTTTAAATGGTTGTCTTTCATTAAACAAGTCTTTGTCCCAATATAGATCTTATTTTGTCCCAATCTCTTAGTTCATTGACGGTGATAAACAGTTTTCAGGAGCTAATATTTAGTTATCATATGGTCATACAATTTAGAACAGCTCATTAGAGATTTTCTCTGGGATCCTTCCTTTAAAAATGAGGAAACTGAGTCACTTAGAGATAACAGGATCTTAATTATGTCTGGTGCTAAAGAGACCTCTGAGCCCAACTAGTTTGACTATCAAATTTTATAGCCAAGGGAAAAACTGAGTCTTGGGGTGATGAACTTGCTCAAGGTCCCACAGTCAAGTAGGATAACAAAAAGTCTTTAAAAAGGCATGAAATCTGTATTGTATCTAGGATATACTGCAACATATTTAACATATATAGGACTGTTTGCCATCTTGGGGGGGGGAGGGAAGGAAGGGAAAAAACGAAACATAAGTGAGTGCGAGGGATAATGTTGTAAAAAATTATCCTGGCATGGATTCTGTCAATACAAAGTTATTATTAAATAAAATAAAATTTAAATTAAAAAAAAAAAGGCATGAACTCTACCAATAATTTGAAATCTTGTCATTTATCATATAGAATAAGGTAGAGACTAAAGCATTTATCGATGTGGGGAATTCACAGAGAAGGAAACTCTTTCTATTGATGCTGTTTGGTATCTCTTCAATTTATAGGCTTAGAGAATTATGTAGAGCACTGAGACCAATGTCATATGCAGGGGCACCCAGCAGATAGGTGTCAGAGATAAAACTTGTCCCCAAGTCCTACTGACTTAATTTATTGTGTCCATCTGCTTTTTCTCATAGATTCACAATTTGCAACATTATCCCATACATTTTTTTTTTATTCCAGGGGTATTGATTCCTTCCCACCCATGCCTTCTCAAATAATACAAAATCTTAAGGATTCCTGGCAGGTTTGTCCTGTCCTTATTTATGTTGATTGGAATACCACAGTTGCACAAAGAGTCTGTCATTTCACATGTCCCATTCCCCCAAAAAAAGCAGTTAACTCATCTGAAAACATCTGGCCACATCTTTCTGTGCTTCGTGCCAACATGAAGGTGGATCTGTGCTGGGAAAAGGGAGAGAGCAGAGGACACTTGCACTATTTGCCTTACAAGGAGTCATGACAGTGCTTTGTAAACCTTGAAGAGATACAGAAATATAAGAGGTTGTTGGAAAGTGTGGGGAGAGAGGTTAATCCCAGCATTCCATGCTGGCCCTTTTTTAGTCTTGCTCCAGAAGTGATTGGCGTGGCAAGCCAGGAAACTCTGGGGGTTGGGAAGACACTCCACACCGGAGTTCTGTTCCATCCTTTGCAGTTTTCCTAAATGAAATGGAGTTCCCGGAATGATGGAAAGACCATCCAGATATCTAACCCAGATTGTCATTGAGGAATTTCACTCCATAATGGTGATATGAGTTTAGACTGAAGCAGCAAAAATAAAGAGAAGAAAGGTTCAAAGGAAAGATGAAAAATAAAACCAAAGGGAAAAGGGCAAAGGACTGGCTTCCTTGAGCAAGGTGACTCAGTAGATCTGATGGGTTCCCCAACAGGGCTCTTGGTAGCCCTGGGACTGTATCCTAAAGAGCTGCTCAGTGCTGGGGAGATGACTCCTTCCTTCTCTCCCTCTTCTGCACATAACCATGGTAGATATAATTCATCAAATGACAATAGAAAACAGATGGCACATAGTAGGTGCTTAATCCATGCCTGTAGATGTGTAGCAGAAGAGGCTACAAGCAGAGAGCAGCACAGATGGAGAAGAGCAGCAGAGGCAAGAGAAGAAAAATATTAAAGAGGGTGGAAAAAATTTCAGAAGGGGACACAGAGAAATCACTCAGTTTTGTTATATATAATATTATATATAAATTCTGTTCAATTTCATATAAACTTAAAAAAACCCACATGGATCAGGAGTTCACAATTTCATTTACAATTTACATTTATAATCTTATTGATGTAATTCATTTTTTTAAGTCAATCAGAGAATGCATTAATTCAAAACAAAAGGCCTTGTAGGCGATAGTTTTGAATGAATGCTAATCAACAAAATGTTATGAACCTGAGACTTTCTGAAGGTCTAAATGTGGGGTTCCCTTGGTGCTATATGAGAAGGTAAAGGATAAAGGAAATAAATAAGAAAAAAGAAAGATGAAAAGAGACAGAGAGGGAGGGAGGGCGGAAAGAAGAAAGAAAGGGAAGAAGGGTGGGAGAAAGGGAGGGAGAGAGGGAGGAAGGAAGGAAGGAAGGAAGGAAGGAAGGAAGGAAGGAAGGAAGGAAGGAAGGAAGGAAGGAAGGAAGGAAGGAAGGAAGGAAGGAAGGGAGAGAGGGAGGAAGGAAGGAAGGAAGGAAGGAAGGAAGGAAGGAAGGAAGGAAGGAAGGAAGGAAGGAGTGAACTTGATAATAAGCCATCATTTTCTATAGCGCTTTAAGGTTGACAAAACATTTTCCCTTATTATTCTTTGAGGAAGAGAGTAAAATAATGATCATTTCCACTTTTTGGATGAGGAAACTTGGACACCAGGGGTTGGATGATTTGTCCAAGATCACACAGTTATTGGTTACCGACATTAAGTCCAGGCCTTTTTCTACTAGACTTCAGAGCCTCTAACAATCTCAGTGCTTCAGGATTGTTTTTAGTTTTATTTTGTTTTATAATTAAAACCCAGACCAAGTATAAAGTCATTTTTACCAATATGAGAATTCGTGTCCATCAGTAATAATTTATTATAATTTATTAATAATTTGCACGTGGCAGTGAATTTGATTTCTACCAAACTTGTTACTACCATGTACTCCTAGAGCATTGTTCCATCTAAATGTGTTCCCTTCCCTATGGATACTTCACCAATAAGATTCTCTTTAAAAGTAGCCTCTTCTTAAAAACATATTCTCTCTCTTTCCTCATTACCTTTTAAAGGAAAATGCCTTTTCTGATCAAGATAGAAGTCTCAAATCAAGTGAATTGGTCATTCCTGGCATCCTCAATGTGACCACACTTAAGGACCTCTGTAGGACTAGGCTGCTTTTAAGATTGCTGGAAGAAGAAAAAGGCAGGACTCAAAAAAAAATCAACAAATCAACAAATAAATAGGTGAGAATATGCTGAGGAATCACAGACCAATGAGCCTCACTTCGATACTTGGAAAGATTCTGGAGCAATTCATTAAAAAGTCAATTTATAAGAACCCAGAGGATAAGTCATAGCCAACATGATTCTGCAAAAACAAATCATGCCAAAAGAACATTATTTCCTCCTCTGACAGAGTCATTGACTTGTAGATTAGAGGTAAGCAAGGCTTTCCAAACATCTGATGTTTCCCTAAGCAAGGATTACAGAGGCACAGAACTCTGGGCACCATGATACCCAAAGGACACAGCCAATCCCGGGATAGCAATTGGAGGGAGGATGTCCAAGGATTTGGAGGTGAGAGATTTGTGTTATTCTCTGTCTGATAAATGCAAAGGAAATGATGGGCAGAGCTACTGAATGGGCAGACCTAGCATTTCAATAGATGATGTCAAGTTGGCCAGGGCTATGGTGGGAAGGATTAAAACCCAGAAAGATGGAGAATAAACTGGAAAGCTCATCTATCCCATGTAGAATGTGGATCAAAAAAGTATAGGAACCAAGACTGTCAAGTATGGTGTCGGAGGAAAATTATAGAATTTGGTGATTGAAAATCTGGCTTCCTATCCCAGATATGATGCTTACTCGTTTGCAATCATGGACAAGTGACTTAGTATTTCTGCTTGAAGGCACTCTCTATAAAATGAGGACATTGTCTTATTTCATCTATGATAGTGAATATCTTTTCCAGCTTGAAATACTATAGTTAATCCAGACACAAACTGTACAAATCAGTAGAGAAAAATAGTTTCAAAAAATGGAATACTGTACTTTGGGATTTATTAAGGCAGAGGACAGTGAGTAAAACATCAAAGTAGCAGAGATTCCAAAGTGACTTCTCCCTCAGTCTCTTCCCTGTCCCTTTCAGAGATCTTTCCTAAATTGGCTTCTGATAATGTGAATAAAGTGGTCAGACTGACCCAAAGGGATACAAAGGAATGAGAGTTGGGGAGAAAGTGAGAAGGCTCCTTAGAACTTTAAGAAAGTTTGAGGAGGTAGCTGGAGACATGGGCAGAGATTGGTGACTGGGACACTGAGATAGAGAGAAAGCAGATAATACTACCTTACCCAATCCTGTGTGCAGGTGAGGATGGATCAGATAAAAAAGGTTCCAAGTGCTTATTCCATCCAGATCAATGGCAGTTCTTCCAGATAATTCCCAAATGTATCTCTAAAGTCCTGACCACTCTCATTAGCTTTAGACAGATCTATGAGCCCAGTTGCTACAGGACATCTCCACCCAAATGTCTCAGTAGGCACAACCCCTTTCAGAGGTCAGCTCTGTAACCACAGCCTACCTGCTTCTCAGGCTGGTACCCACCACTCACTTCCCAGATGTCTCAGTTGCAATTCTTCATTGTTGGTTCTATGAATGGTACCTAATTTGGTGGATACACAAAACGATCTTCTCTCTCCCTCATCCTTTTGACTGGGAAGAAAGAGAAGAGCAAAAGGGAAGAGAAGGGAAGGGAAGAGAGAGATGCAGTATGTGCAGTCATTTGTGACCCAAAGGAGCCTCTTACACAGAATGACATACAAATCAGCATAACTAACACTTAGAAGGATTCGGGAACTCTCCTTCAGCACTAATGTAGTTAATCTGAAGATGTGCCCTATAGGGGAGTGTAAATGGTTCAAGGGAATAGAACCAAGAGAAGCATTTAGTTGTAGAAGGAAAAGAACATAGTAAAGAAAAACAGCTTTGAAAGACTTAAGAACTCTGATCAGTGCAAAGACCAGCCATGTTTCCAGAGAACCAACGAGGAAGCATGTTACCCACCTTCTCATAGAGAAATGACAGACCAACGGTACAGAAAGAGATAGACATTTGCAAACAAGACCAATGTGTGGATTTGTTTTGTTTACAATATGTATTTGCTACACAGTTTGTTTGTTTTTCCTTCTCTCTCTGTTGATTAATGGAGGGAGCAACTGTTGGTGCAAAAAATATTAAACATGATTGAAACTTTTTTAATGCACAGAAATAAGTTCAGGAATAAGCAGAAACAAAAAGGACAGTTTGGAAAGTAACATGGGGAATTTTTTTTTCAGAAAGCAAGCAATATAGAGATTTTCTATTTTACAAATAATTCTTTCTGTGTGTTCCATTATGTATTTAGTGGAGATGTTTTTTTTCAGGGTTTATTCAAAATGTGTTCAAAATTTGGAAGAAAGAAAGGAAAGGAGGGAAGGAGGGAGGAAGAAGGGAAAGAAGGAAGAGAGGGAGGGAGAGAGGAAGATAGGAGATCTAAATTTTCCTCTGATCACTAATTTTGCAGTATCCTATTGGTTTGAGATGTTGTCCATTATTGTCATTCTCTTCAATGAAATTAGTGATTGTTTCTATGGTTTGTTCTCTAACCCACTAAATTTTTAATATTTAGGTTGTTTAATTTTTTTTTGGTGAGGTAATTAGAATTAAATGACTTGCCCAAGATAGGTTGATGGAACAGAGTAAATATACAATTTAGAGCAGAAAATAGATATAGTAACATTGTATTTGACAAATAAAAAATTTAAATTTTGTTGTTGCTGAGGCATTTGGGGTTAAGTGACTTGCCCAGTGTCACACAGCCAGGAAGTGTTAAGTGTATGAGGTCAGATTTGAACTCAGGTCCTCCTGACTTCAGGGCTGGTGCTCTATCTACTACACCACCTAGCTGTCCCAAAACTTAAAATTTTGAAATAAAAATTCAGTATTTGGTCAAAAAATTGTTGGGAAAACTGAAAATCAGTATGGCAGAAATTGAGAAATATATCTTACACCATTTACCAAGGTAAGGTTAAAATGGATACATGACCTAGATATAAAAAGAGATCTTGCAAGAAAATTTGAAGAACAGGGAACATGTAACTTATCAAACTTATAGATAAATGAACAATTTATAAGTAAGAAGAGATAGCAGAGTAAGATGTAAAATGGATAATTTTGACTATATCAAATTTTTTAAGTTTTGTACAAATAAAACAAATGATGCTGAGATCCGAGGGGAGAGAGGGTAGAAAATTGGAGAGGAAGACATTTTTTCATTTTTTTATAATAATAGCTTTTCATTTTTCAAAATATATGTTAATTTTTAACATTCACTCTTGCAATACCTTATGTTCCAAATTTTTCTCCTTTCTTCCCCATCACTTTCATTTCCTAGACAGCATGTAA
Source organism: Antechinus flavipes (assembly GCF_016432865.1). NCBI lineage: Eukaryota > Metazoa > Chordata > Mammalia > Dasyuromorphia > Dasyuridae > Antechinus > Antechinus flavipes. The sequence goes on from NC_067399.1 coordinate 677,426,277, forward strand.
TCTAATATAGGTTAAATATGCACAGTTCTTCTAAACATGATTCCACATTTATCATGCTTTACAAGAAAAATCAGAGGAAAAGGGAGGAAAATGAGAAAGAAAAAAAAATAAGCAAGCAAACAACAACAAAAAGGTGAAGATACTCTGCTTTGATCCACATTCAGTCTCCATAGTTCTCTCTTTGAGTATGGAGGACACTTTCCATCAAATGTCTATTGGAGTTGACCTAAATCACCTCATTGTTAAAAAGAGCCAAGTACTTCACAGTTGATCATCGCATAATCTTGCTGTTGCTATGTGCAATGTTCTCTTGGTTCTGCTTGCTTCACTCAGCATCAGTCCATGTAAGTCTCTCCAGGCCTCTCCGAAATCATCCTGCTGGTCATTTCTTATAGAACAATAATATTCTATAACATTCATATACCATAACTTATTCAGCTCCAACTAATGGGCATCTATCAATTTATAGTCCTATGAAAAATGCTCTAGATCATTATTGATTCTTTTCTCTAATCAATTCTCTAATGCAAATTAAAACAACCATGAGATTGTTTTACACCTGCCAGATTGGCTAAAATGAGAGAAAGGGAAAGCAAGAAGTGTTGGAGGGAGTATGGAAAAAATTGAGACACTAATTATTATGTGTGAACTGATCCAGCCATTTTGGAGAACAATTCGGAATTTTGTCCAGAGTTATTAAACTGCCTATACCCTTTAACCCAGCAATATCACTACTATGTCTATTTCCATACATGATTGGGGAAAAGGAAAAAGGACCCATATGCCCTAAAACATTTATAGCAGCTTTCTTTGTAGTGCAAAAAAAATGTAAATTGTGGGATGCCCATCAATTGAGAATTGACTGAACTAGTTGTGGTATATGACTGTGACAGAATGTTACTATGCTATAAGAAATTATCAACTTGATGATCTTAGAAAAAAATGGATAGACTTAAATGAAATAATGAAGAGTGAAATGAGCAGAATCAAGAGAACAGTATATATAACAACAAAAAAATATTGTTTTCAAACCAACAAAGTAATTTTGGTTATTACAAAATACCCAAATTAGTTACAAAGAATATGCAAAGAAAGACATCTGAAATGATGGAACGAAATGATGACTAGAAATATATAGAGAATAATTTTACCTATATACATATGCATATATTTGTGTCTAATGATAATTATTTCTAGTGAAGAAGGAAAAAAAGAAATTTATATAACTTTATTATATATTTAAAAGAAGTAGCAAGTTGTACATGACGGATTTGCAGTTCCATGTTGAATCATCTTTTTTATTACTATGTTATGGAAATACTTATTTCATCCCCAAATTTAAAAATAAATTTTTTAAAAAGAAAGAAAAAAAGGGAGGGAAAATGAGAGGAAGGAAAAGGGAAGGAAAAAGACAGAAAAGAAAGAAGTGTGGAAAGGATGGATGGAAGAAGAAAGAAAGAGTGAGAAGGAAGAATGGAGGGAAGGAGGAAGGAATGAAGGGAAAAAGGAAAGGAGGGAAGAAAAAATGAAGGGAGAGAAGAGGGAAGGAAGAAAGAGAAAGTACCCTGTAAGACTAAGATTCCTTAGAATTGGCATAGAGAACTATATTCATAGATTGTGAATATTCCAATATTAAAAAAAAAAACAAAAAAAAATTACATGGCAGAAGAATTGCTGTTCCCCGCAAGGAAAAGATCCAAAGTGCAAGTAAAAAGCCTTAAGTGAAACATTAGGGAAATGCTTTTGATAATCATCTCTACACTTTGTAAGAAGATTTATGTTTTCTGCTGTGGAGTGAGAATAGAGGTTCTCTCCATTCCCCATTCATTGTTTTTGCAAATATGACCTTGGCTTAAATAAACACCAAGGGCAGCCTTAACAGAAGTTACAAGAGGACAGCCTGAGAGATTGCTAGAATGAGGGATGGATAGGGACAGATCTCCACACTGTTCTTTAGTTTGCAACAACAATGACAATAATGAATCCTGGACCTTCCTTTGTCAGACTTTAAAGATGAATCCTAGGAAAAATGCACAGGGTTGAGGGAGATTTTATGGAGGGAACCATTGCAGCAGAGAGGAAGGGATGTTGGCTTCTGCCAGCAGGGAGATTTTCCCATCTAGCAGTTCTACACTTCATTGATTAATGAGAATCCAAGACACAATGGGTGCAGCAGAGGTACATGCTCCAATCATGGGGAGAGAGACAGAGACAGAGACAGAGATAGACAAAGAGACAGAGAGAGAGAGAGAGAGAGAGAGAGAGAGAGAGAGAGACAGAGAGAAGAAAGGAAGGAAGAAAGGAAGGAAGGAAGGAGAGGGAGGGAGGGAGACAGACCCAATCAAGGGAGAAAGAGCTCCAAGAAATGGGATCCTGGGCAGCAGAGAAGAGAGCTGACTATTAAGAGGACCTCAGCTGTCCAAGAGTGATACTACCCCCGAGGGGAGCTGCACAAGGACTCTCCAAAATCTTCCATGTCCTGCAACACCAAGGGTTAGGAGTTTCCTTAGCACAACTGAATCCTACACATGAGCCTCACTACATTGCATCTGAATCTGAGCCCATTCCTGCCATGGACCCCATGAGTATTTGTGGGAGAACGCTCCCCGGGCTTATATGAGGAATTCTTTTTAGTTATTGTTCGGGTTATGATGTTTAGGCTTTATAACATTGCCCTTTCTACCTTTTCAGTCTTGCGCTTACTCCCCTCAGTGACACTGGCCTCTTTGCTATTCCTCATTCCAACTCTGTTCACTGGCTGTCTGTCCATCTTTAATTCTCTTTTTCTTCATTGCCAATACCTGGCTTCCTTTAGGTCCCAGATAAAACCCTATCTTCTGCCCCCCCCCAAAAAAGATAGAAAGACAGAAGGACAGAAAGAAAGAGAGAAAGAAGGAAGAAAGGAAGGGAGGGAGAGAGGGAGGGAAGGAAGGAGGGAGAAAAAAAGAGGGAGGGAGGGAGAAAGGAAGGAAAGAAAGAAGGAAAAACTTCTCAACTGAAACTGTTATCTTCAATATCACAAAATAACCTGTTAGTTTTCAATTCTAATGGTCTTTTCTTAATACTTACCTTCTAGAACTCTTTGGAGTCCTTGACACTGTTGATCATCCTCTTTTCTTTTCTCTGAGTTTTTATAATATAACTTTCTCTTGGTTCTCCTATCTGCCCACCTCAAGCACCCCCACCACTAACACACTCTGATCCATCCTCCACTCAGCTGTCAAACTGATCTTCCCAAAATGCAGGTCTGACCATGTTACTCCTACTCATTAAAACTCTAGGGTAAAACTCCCTGTAACCTCCAGGATCAAACATAAAATTGCCCATTGGGCTTTTAAAACCCTTCGCACCCTGGCCACCACTTACCTCTCAAATCTTCACATTATTTACTCCCCTCCACATACTCTGCAGTCAAGTTCCCTTGCCTCCTTGGTCCACATCTTGCAAGCTGTTCCTTCTTTTACATTCCAAATTCAGGGAATGGAGTCTTTGAGCCAGTCTGACTCAGCAATGTCATTAATCCATCATTATTTCCCTAAGGAGCAAGAGTTTCCCCACCATCTAAAAGCCCCAGTTCTTTTCCACACTGAAATACGGCATAGTCGCGCCTCCCCCATTTGTTGGAAGTTGATTTTCAAACCCAATTGTAGAATTCTACCTTTGTCCCTATTACCGAACTCATTTTGCCTGGATTTCACCTTTGAGAGACAGCAGGGATGGCGGTTAGGCAGCTCCCCAGCCGCAGAACGAGGAAGTCCCCTCTCCTCCATGTCCTAACTGGGTAGTTTGGGGAATGTTGCTCGGACTTGCAGGGCCCCGGACAATTCTCTAAGCCTCTAAGTTAGAGATGCGTTTCTGGCTTTGTGCGACTGTTTCTGACTTGTGTTTACTTATAAGTCCGTTAATAAGCATTTATTAAGCACCTTTGTGTGCCAGACATTGTGCTGAAAACAAAGATAAAAATAAACCAAGGCTTGTCACCAAGAGTCTCACATTCTATCCCACCAGAAGAGGACAAACAGCATGAGTCCAGGCCCAAATTTGGCTTCTATCACAGTGGCTTCTATAGAATAACTGTGTAAGGTGGAGTCCTTGAATGGAACCGAGATTTGTCTCATTGGATCTGGCTCAACTCTCAAGCCTGTCAAGATGTGTTTACATTAGATTTCAAAATGACCTGCATCAGTCATCAGCCATTATGCCAGCTGCCCCTCCCCACGTGGTCATGGTCTGACAGTGGTTCCTTCTACGTCTTCATCTGAGTTACTGGGGAAAATATTGGGGACTTTTGGCAAGAGGGCAGAGTCAGGTCACAAGAAAGCTTTAAGTCTCCTTTAAGAACAGAAATACAAGAAAGATGATGAATGGTAAACAAAGTCTCCTAAGAGAAGCATTGAACAAAAAAAGGACAATTAAGGTAATGAGCAAAGAGGAGGAAAACAGCTCTTCAATGTGATCAATAGATATTAGTCACTAAAAGAAAGCAAAGAGAAGATTGGAGATAGAGAAATAATGAGCCAATAGTCATAGTGCCTCAGAAATAGATTTGGGACTATTATAAGATGCATAAACTTGGAAAATAAATGTACTGAAAGAAAGAAAGACAAGTCTGTATCAAGAAGGTTTGACACAAGGAAAGAAGAGGAAAAGATTCTGGAGTCCATGTAGAAGACTTTACCTGGCTTTTTCCATCCACCATGATGAGTAATTTGAACTGTGTAGGGCTCCTGAGAAAGGACAAGCTTCTCCTTCTCTCCCAAGGGCAAAACTGCCTTTTTTTTTTTTTTAGGTTTTTTATATATTTTTTATTTTATTTTATAATAACTTTATATTGATAGAATCCATGCCAGGGTAATTTTTTTACAACATTATCCCTTGCACTCGCTTTTGTTCTCATTTTTCCCCTCCCTCCCTGCACCCCCTCCCCTAGATGGCAAGCAGTCCTTTACATGTTGGATGTGTTGCAGTATATCCTAGATACAATACATAAAACTGCCTTTTTAATAACACCTCAGTCCCCAGGAGAGAGCCACAGGGGAGTTTGCACTTGGGGTGAAGGAGAGGAAACCCTTTGCTGCCTAATCTAGAGCTCCACAGAAGGACGGCAAATTCTAGGTACATTGTCCATGTCTGGCTCTGTCCTTCCCTTTTATTCCCTCATTGTTCCTCTCTCTCCAGATGTCTGGAGGCTGGAGCTCGTGATACTCCACCACTGCCTTTTTTGGACCACATGGTCCCTCTTAGGAAGTTTGGAGAGATCCTGGAACTGCCAAATGGGCCAAAGGCTCATGACGGCATCTCTATGGCTGCCCACCCTTGGGACAGTGGGGCTTCTCAGGAGAAGAAGCCCGACCATCTCTTGGTTCTCTTCTGCTTTTCTCAGTTCCCTCAGGCACATGGCTCTGCTTCCTTCCTGGGGTAGAATCCCAGGCCCAGACCCACCAGGACCTGCTCCATCCATCAGGCCCCGTGTCTCTTTCTTTGCCAAGATTCAGTCACTCATCCTCCATGAGGTGCAGATGGTCCAGGGTTCATGTCAGGGGGATTCCCAGCCCTTGCAAGGCTGTTAAGCTGAAAGACCGACGGATCCCTTTTCAGCCTCTGACCATTCAGCCTCCCTGAGAACGCTGGCTCCCAGAGAAGGACCTCGTGGTCCCGCCTCCATCTCAGTCCTTGTCCCCCTTGGTCTGGCTTCAGTTTTTGGCACGTTTCTCCTTCCTTGCCTCCCACGGCTCCGAGCTCTCCCTTGTCGGCCATCTCTGTTACCCCCGGGGCACTGCCAGAATCTGTCCGGGGCCCTCTTCTCTCTGAGCCTCCCCTCCCATGCTGACGTCATCGGCTCTGGTGGGTCCAATTAGCACTTTTATGAAGATGACTCAAGCCTGTGTAGGAGAGGAAAAGGAAGCGAGCTCATGGTTTCCTTGGTTCAGGAATGGCCCAGGGGAGGAAACTTGCCCCAGCAGGGAGCTGCCTTCTCTGCCCCTCCCAGCCTCCGGGAGTCGTCTGGTGCCCTGAGAGAGCTGCCCGGGGAACATAGCTGGTCTGGGCTAGACGCGCCCCTCGAAGATCTGCAGACCTGCTCTCTCTCCTGGAGGCCCCTCTGCCACTGTATCTGAATGTAGCTGACCAATTCCAGAATAAAACTGACATTTGCTGCCCAAATTAATCATCCCGGCTCCCCTCAGAGCTCAGAGCCTCTCACCTTTTCCCTCTCCCTCACGTTCACCTGCCAAGTCTTGGAGATTGGAACTCCCAGGGCCTCAGAGAGAGAACTGGACCTGAATTCTGGCCCAATCCTGGGGCGCCTAGAGCCCACCCCACCCTCTCACGTTGCCACCCTCCTTTTCTCCCCTCCTCACCCATGATCCTCTGGGGAACACGCAGAAGGCCAGGTCTACCCTGCGCCTCCCCGTCGCCTTCTTTTAATTCTTGGGGAAATAGGGCATTGCCTGAATGACAGCCAGTGAGCTTAACAGATAAGACTTTCTATTGAGGAGGAGCCTGGGGTGTTAACAGCACCCTCCGCCCTCCGGAAGGCAATGCCGTCCTCCCCTTGCCTGCTCTCAGTGTTCCCCAGAGCAGCTCCCCGAGCCCCCAGGGCTCCCGAGGGTCCTGATCCCTGGTCCGGCCAGGGAGGCTTCCATCCAGCTGCTTGGCGTTGGGGTTTCCATGCAGATTGTTAAACCCGACTCTTCTGAGTGATTGTGGAGGTAATTTAAAAGACTCTGAGCGTTCCCAGGCCTGATGAAATCAGCAAATATCATAAACCAACAGGAGCATCAGGAGGCCCTCACCGTCGAGGGCGATCTTTGCTCTAGCGGGACTGCCTGCCGGGCGCCCTTCACCGGGGACGGTTGGCAGCCAATCCCGCTTTCTATTAGTAACTGGAGGTTTGTCAAGCAGTTACCTCAGTCCTTGCACTTTATTTCTAGCATCAGTAAGGAAGGGTGAGGTGGTGAAGTCATCTTCTCTGACTGTAACAGTCGGGGGAGTCTCATCCCTAGCATCCAGTCTGAACGGGAGCATTTTGCTCTTTTGAATTGATTTTTATCGTAAACAAACAATGGCACAGTTGGATTTTATTTTTGCACCCATCAATCATAAGGTTTGAAAGATGTGTTCTGCTGTAGAATGCCTTTGTCAAAGCCTGGCTATTTCCTTCTCATATTGTGAGCGAATTCATGTATTGATTAATTAATAAAAAAAATTTATTAAGGACTTATTTTGTGTCATTCACTGTGCCAAACTCTGGACATACAAAGATAAGGAAGGCAATCCCTAATGGACTTATATTCTAATAGGAGAAGATAAGACAAATAAGGGAATTAGAGTCAGAAAGATGGGGGAAAGAGAGGGCCTTTGTATGGAAGGATGGGTAGGAAATGGCCATAAAGTGGCACAAAGGCCACCTAAAAAAGTCCAGAGTCCCAGGGGTGGGAGTTGTAATTCTGGTAGGATGAAGAGGGGGGCCAGAGTATAGATAGTCTACTTTGGAGATGGCCTGGTTTGGGGGAGATGAGGGCCCCAGGAATAAGAATCTATTGGAGGGAAAAAAGGTTTGGAGATGCCTTCTAGAGGTGAATGTGGATATTAGGGCCACAATGACTTTGCAGAGGTTGGACCATAGGCTTTTTGGTCACCAGTTCATCATGATTCTTAATCACCTTTTTTCCCCAATAATAATATGGTCTCTGATTTTTGTTCACATATTTGTTGCCTTTTTTCCTTTTTTATATCTTGACAATCAATGCCTTGATGCTCTAAAAATGTCACGACCTTTAACCTGAATAAAGTTTCTCTGGGAATTTCTGGTCCTGGTCTTCCTTATTTGTCACATTCAAGTCTACTAAAGTTTATTTGTTATTTGGAGGTGCAGACAAGATTAGAATGAAAGCAATAAATTGGGGAACAACTTTTTTACATCAAAAGGTTCTGATAAAGGCCTCATTTCTAAAATGGAGAACTGACTTAAATTTATAAGAATACAAGTCATTCTTTAATTGATAAATGGTCAAAGGATATGAACAGACAATTTTCAAATGAATTTAAAACCATTTCTAGTCATATGAAAAAAATACTCTAAATCACGATTGATCAGAGAAATGCAAATTAAGACAACTCTGAGGTACTACTACATACCTCTCAGATTGGCTAAAATGACAGGAAAAGATAATGATGAATGTTGAAAGGGATGTGGGAAAACTGGGACACTGCTACATTATTGGTGGAGTTGTGAACTAATTCAGCCATTCTGGAAAGCAAATTGGAACTTTGCTCAAAGGGCTGTAAAAAAAAAAAAAAAAAAAAAAAGGAGCGGGGTAGGGCAGTGTTTTTACTGGGCCTGTATCCCAAAGAGATCTTAAAGGAAGGAAAGGCACATGTGCAACAATGTTTGAAGCAAACCTCTTTGTAGTGGCCAGAAACTGGAAACTGAGTGGATGCCCATCAGTTGGGGAATGGTTGAATAAGTGATGATTTATGAATACTATGAAGGTAATGGGAGATTATTGTTCTATAAGAAACGATGAGAAGGATGATTTTCGAGAGGCCTGGAGAGACTTAGAGGAACTGATGTTGAGTGAAGTGAGTAGAACCAAGAGAACATTGTACACAGCAAGATTTTATGGTGATCAACTCTGATCAACTCTGATGGACGTGGCTTTTTTCAGCAATGAGATAATTCAGGCCAGTTCCAATGGTCTTGCGATAAAGAGAGCCATCTGAACCCAGAGAGGACTGTGGGAGCTGAGTGTGGACCACAGCATAGTATTTTTACCTTTTTTGTTCTTGTTCACTTGCTTCTATTTTCTTTCTCATATTTTCTTTTTTGATCTGATTTTTCTTGTGCATCATGATAAATGTGGAAACATGTATAGAAGAATTGTACATGTTTAACATATATTGAATTATTTGCCATTTAAGGGAAGGGGTGGGAGGGAATAGAGGGAAGAAACACCATCACTAAAGGAGAAAAGAGTTTATCAGAGAAATCTCAAGGGACATTTCCCCTTTTGTTAGCTATTTGTTTTCTTCTTTCCAGTTTCATCTTTAAATTCCTTAATGATCTGCTTTGATTGGTTCTCTCATGAAGCTCCCTCTAACCTTGTCTTACCCTTCACTGTTTCTTCTTGGTACATACAGCCACATTGCTCATTATCTTTTACCATCCTCTCCTGTAAATGTTTATAAATAAGGTTCTATTCTCAACTGTTTTTAGCTTTCATACCTCTCCATTTAGCCAGGAGATGAAATATTTGTTGATTGAGGTAGTTTCTTGACTTTTTTACACTCCTTATTACCTTATTAGTTTACATGGATTAAAATTCCTTAGGAAATAGTGAGAACATGGATTAATGTCTTTTCTTTCATCCCTGTCCATTTCCATTATTTTTGTGTGCCTGACATCTAGAACAATACCTGGAACAAAGGCATTTAATAAATACTTGTTGATTGAATGATTAGTTGATATATCATTTTTCATAAAGGGCTTGTCTAAATAGGTTAGACTGGAGTGACCTCAGTTGACTACTATAACTTTTCTCCATTTAAATTCTACTCATTTTCATCTTTACACTAATAAGCTGATATTCTGGCACATGAGTTGAAATTCACTTACGTTTTGGTGGCTAGTAATTTTATTTATGTTAGGATATGAACAACTTCAGGAAGAAAAAGGAGGAGGAGGAAAGTAGAAGAGGAAGAAGAAAAAGAAAGAGGAGGAAGGAAAAACGCATTTAACAAGATATTTTGCCCATTCCTATTTTAAAAAACACTAAAGAGCATAGGAATAAATGGAGTTTTCCTTCAAATGATAAGTAGCATCTATCTAAAATCATCAGCAGGCATTATATGTAATGGGGATAAGCTAGAAGCATTCCCAGTAAGATCAGAAACAAGATTGCCCATTATCATTACTATTACTCAATTTTGTACTAGAAATGCTAGCTTTAGCAGTAAGAGAAGAAAAATTGAAGGAATTAAGAGTATGTAATGAGAAAACAAAACTATCTTTGCAGATGATATGATGTTATATTTAAAGAATCTTAGAAAATCAGTTACAAAACCACTAGAAACAACTTTAGCAAACTTTCAGGATCTGCAACATATTCCTAGTGTGCAATGTACAAGTGGAAATACACGGCACCAAAAATCCAGATTGAAAGAAAAAAAGAGAAAGTGCCCACTACTGTCTCAAAGTCACTTGGTGGTGATAAGAATGGAGGAGCCCAGGAGGCAAAGATTCACAAAATACCTAGGTATTACCCTACTGAGAATATGCCCAGAAAGTGCTAAATCAAGGCAAAAAGCCCTTCAGCCAGCAGGTGAGGAGACTTCCACCTAGCATCACCCTGGACAGAGTGCTGACCATGCTCACTGGTCATCACAGGGTAAGCAAGAGTATTTCCTGAAGCACTTGGCTAGTGACTGGACGTCTGATCATCCAGCATGCTCCTCTGAGAAGGACCCATCAGAAATTTGTCTTTGCTACCTCTATCATGATTAACCTTTCCAGGTAAAAATCCCAAATGATTTTACTAGACTCCACAAACCTCAACACCAAGGAGAGATTTTTGAGACAGAAAGAGAAATACAAAATTACAGAGCCATGCAAGGCTGATCAAAAAGCAGTAGACTCTCAATTTCCACTCCAAATCAAGAAAATTCCTCAGCTACCTGCCTTTGTTATTCTTTCTCTCCAGTGGAATTTATCCCCAAAAATTGTGTTTTAAATGCTTTGCAGAGAACTCATTAAAATATTAGATATAGGGCAGCTAGGTGTCTCAATGGGTAAAGCACCAGCTCTGAAACCAAGAGGACCTGAGTTCAAATATGGCCTCAGGCACTTAATACTTCCTAGCTATGTGACCCTGGGCAAGTCATTTAACCCCAATCACCTTAGCCAAAAATAAATAAATAAAAATATTTGATATAATAAAAATAAAATACTTTGCCATTTTAAGAATACATTATTAAAAGCTACACTGGCTCTCAGGCAGATAATCTTTCTCTAGGTATAGGGCCAGCCTATTAAGGAGACTGGCAAGAATCTCACATTCTTAAAGAATCTCATATTTCTAAGAAAAATTCACTCTCTCCTAGGCACTTTAAAAAAGAAAATGTTGACCTTTTGTGTCTTTCTTGAAATGAATTTTAAAATAATTCTCTCTATATTTTTATTTACTTATCTATCTGTCAGTTGTATTCCTTTCCATCCCATCCCTTAACGCAATGTAAGGCAGAAGTTGTTCCATTTTTATCTTTATGGAATGAGAATGTTCTGGCATCATTTTTTCACCAATCTTAGAAAAGTTAAAAGAGTTTTTGAATAAATGTCTTAGAGTTGAAAGATGGTGGCCATTGAACTGAGACCATAAGGAGAAGCAAGAAATCTCCCATGCAAGGTTGATGGTCTTGCTGGGATGCTTTCTTCTGGGAGAGGGCCCAATTTCCTCTGGAGGTGCTACTGAACAACCACGTAGGGCTTGGGGTGCTCTTCCCTTAATGGAGATGTGTGAGAACCTTCATGATCTCTCAAAATCCTCATTGCACAAGCCAGTGATAACCAACAAGCATTTGTCAAACACTTAGTGTGAGCCGTGCATTATGCTATGTTCTAGGGACCAAAATACAAAGATGAAACCACCCTGATCCCACTAAGTTTACATCTGACCAGGGTAAGAAGAGAAAATGAACTCACACAGTGTAGAATTGAATTTCTAAATTAACACACTTCCTGCCATGACATTTTAACAAAACTTATCTGTTATTCTTCTTTGAATTTGTTTTCTAAGTTGAAAGGATTAACCCTTTTTTTTCCCTGAGATATGGATTTTCATCACAAAGTCAATTCTTAAGAAGTACGGCTGAAGATAAATTCTTCTTTCAATGGCTGACTGATGGGAGAGTAATGATTAGAAAGAGGAAACTTTCTGTCAGATGGAAGAATTTATACTCTATTATTACTCAATTAATATAAAATTAAATGTCTTGTTAATATTTATGAAAATGACACTCATCATTGATTATGCCTCTTTCCAATCAAGCTGAAAATGTTTGGCAAACTCAGAAATTGCAACACATGCTGATCACTTGGTTTTGCTGCTAATAGAATTTCAAAGACAATCAGCCTGTCAGGATCTCTCTGGAGGCGTCCACCACAGCTACATCGGCTATCAATTGCTAAGTCCCCGGGGCCTGTGCTGTAGAGTATGGGGCTGCTTCTGTCAAGAGGGAGTCTGAGGCCATGATGTTTCCAGTATTATTCCTCCTAATGGGACATGCACACATGGGGCTACCCCGGAAAACAGGAGTCCTGGTTTTTTTTTTTTTCTTATGTGTTTTCTTATTGAAACTTTTTATTTCAAAACATATGCAAGGATAATTTTTCGCCACTGACCCTTGCAAAACCTTGTGTTCCAATTTCCTCCTTTTCCTCACTCACTCTCCTAGATGGCAAGTAATCCAATATATGTTAAACATAGTAAAAATGCATGTAAATCCAATATAGGCATTTATGTTTCCACAATTATCATGCTGTGCAAGAAAAATTAGCTCAAAAAGGGAAAATATGAGAAAAATATTTAAGCAAACAACAACAAAAGAAATGAGAATGCTATGTTGTGATCCCCACTCAGTCCCCACAGCCTCTCTCTGGGTATAAATGGCTCTCTCCATCACAAGACCATTGGAACTGACTTGAATCATCTCATTGTTGAAGAGAACCACGTCCATCAGAATTGATCATTGTATAGTCTTATTGTTGTCATGGACAATGATCTCCTGGGTCTGCTCATTTCACTCGGTATCAGTTCATGTAAGCATCAGACTCCAGGCCTCTCTGAAATCATCCTCATTATCATTTCTTATAGAACAATAATATTCCATTACATCCATAAACCATAATTTATTCCGCCATTCTCCAATTGATGACGAGCATCCACTCAGTTTCCAGTTTCTGGCTACTACAAACAGGGCTGCCACAAATATTTTTGCACATGTGGGTCCCTTTCCCTCTTTAGTATCTCTTTGGGAGACAGGCCCAGTAGAAACACTGCTGGATCAAAGGGTGTGCACAGTTTGATAACTTTTTGAGCATAGGTCCAAGTTCCAAATTGCTCTTCAGAACAGTTGGATCCTTTCATAGTTCCACCAACAATGTATCAGTGTCCCAGTTTTCTACATCCCCTCCAACATTGGTCATTATCTTTTCCTTTCATCTTAGCCAATCTCAGAGGTATGTAGTGGTATCTCAAAGTTGTCTTACTTTGCATTTCTCCGATCAGTAGTGATTTAGAGCACCTTTTCATGTGGCTAGAAATGGTCTTAATTTCTTCATCTGTTCATATCTTTTGATCATTTATAAATTGGAGAATGGAAGAGTCCTGTTTTCAAAACAACGGGGCAGCAAATTCTTTGAGCTGCTTACTCCTCCCCAAACCCACTCCTCCTCCCATCTTCCCTATTTGTGTTGAGGTTATCACCAGAGTCCTGACTCAGGTGTGGAAGCCATGGTTCCTCCTTCACACCCGACATCTCCTGGTTTGATCTGGCCCCTCTCTTCTCCTTTGGCAGCCTCTTTTCTCTACCCTCCCATGCATCAGTTTAGTTCAGTGTCAAGGTTTTTTCTCATTTCATTCCTAAATGGCCTTCCTGCTTCCAGGCTCTTCCCTCCTCAATCCATCCTTCATACACTGATAAAAAATCTTCCTGAGGGAGGCACAGATCAGACAGGATTACTCCCTCATTCAAAAATCTTCAGTAGTTCCTTATTGTTTCTAATATTTGTAAACATTGTAAAATTATTATAACTAATGATCACATTATAAAATCCATAAACAATAGATTCCCTCAGGTTGGCATTTAAATCCCTCCAGAGTCTGACTCCAACTTTACTTTTCACTTTTATTTCCTGTTATTCTGTCTCCTTTTAAACAATTTATTCCTCATTGCTATCCTTTCTGCATGCTACATTTCTGCCAGTGGATTATTCATAGTTCTCAGAACTCAACATTCAGCCAAATGAGATAACGCCTTTCAAGTGCTCTGCAAACCTCAATGCAACTGTTTATTATTGTTATGATTATTTCCTTCCTCCAAGGTCACACGAGTAGAAGGACATTCATACACTGCAGTGTCCAGAGAAGGCAGCTTCTGCCCATGCCATGGGAAGCTCAATGAAAGGAACTGGGGATCTTTAACTTGATTGGATACAGAAAACCTGGGGGAGAGGGTTTGACAGCTATCTCCAGAGTGTGTCAGGAAAGAGGAATCCCACTTGTTGTGGGATGGATTTTGTTGTGGACGGATGCTTAGAGCTGCCATTTCTGATGCCGGTTGACCACATGGGAGATGGGGCCCTTGTGCATGGGATGGCCATCCCTATATTGATTATGGGTCCCATCCTCCCAACCTAGAAAACAGTACCTTGCCCTTCATGATTATTCTATATTTGTGAGAGAGAACGGAATTGCTTTAAGCTGACCAAGTCGGACTCTTCTACGTTCTGTAACCTTGATTTCTAGGATTTCTAAAGTAAAAGCAGAAACACAATCCCTTTGGCAGACCTGATACCTGGGCATGACCTGAGTACTGGTGGTTTTATTTGGTAAATGTCTACCCAGCAGTTCTGGTAACCCAAACAGCAAATCAGACTCCCCACTCCTGGTTTCAGGGCAAGGCTTGTAACCTTGGCTGCACTCAGCCAAATGTGAGGCTGAGATTCATGTTGAGATCACTCGAGGATGATTAAATTCACTTGGGAACATTTCACTGCCATCTGGGGATAAGGTGGGATTTCATTACTCTTAAGTGTTTTTCTCCCCTTGTTAATTTATTATTTGTTTATTTTAAATATTCTTTTCTTTTTAAATTTTGAGTTCCAGTTTTTCTCCTTCATTCTTCACACACACACTTAAAAGACAAACAATATATCTATTACATGAGAAATAATTCCAAAAAAAGTCCATATTAGCCATATCATCAAAAAAGAGGTAAAATTTTTTAAAAAGGAAGTGAGGAAATTACACTTCAATTTGCATTCAGAGCTCATCAGTTCTCTCTCTGGAAGTGGATGATCTTTTTCAGCAGGAGTCCTTTGGAATTGTCTTAGATCACTATATTGATCAGAATAGCCAAGCTTTTCAAAGTCGATCACCATTTTTCAGCATTGCTGTTATTGTACATAGTGATTTTCCAGTTCTTCTCACTTCACTTTGCAATAGTTCGTATGAGTCTTGTCATGTTTTTCTGATCCTCAAGTCATCTTGTAATTTCTTATAACCCAAAAGTATACCATCACATTTACATACCATAACTTATTCAGCCGTTCTCCAGTTGATGGACATCCTCTCAATTTCTAATTCTTTGCTACGAACTATTAGACATAGTTTTGTATAGAGAGGTCCTTTTCCTTTCTTTGATATTTTTAGGGTACACACCTAATAGTTGCATTACTGAGTCAAAAATATGGCCAGATTTATGGCATTTTGGCATTACTCTAAATTGTTCTCCAGAATAATGGGACCAGTTCAATACTCCATTAAAAATTCATTACTGTACTTATTTTTTCTCATTCCCTCTAGCATTTGTCATTTCAGATAGAAGAGGGGCAATATCTCTGAGTTGTCTTAATTTGTATTTTTCTACTCAATAATGATTTAGAACATTTTTATTTGCCTATAAATAGCTTTAATTTCTTTTTCTGAAAACTTCCTGTTCATATCCCTTGACCATTTATTAATTGGGGAATGGATTTTTTTTTTTTTGTAAAAAATTTGACTTATTTCCTTATATATTTGAGAAATGAGGCTTTTATCAGAGAAATTTGCTGTAATTCTAAAAATATATTACTCCATTGTCTATAGTATCTTTTAATAAAATGTAGTTTCTTTCCCTACTATCTATTTAAATTTGGTCAGTTTTCTTTTGTGTTTGTTTTGTCTGTTGTTGTTTGTCCTTGGTTCTCCAAGAGTGATATCAAGCAGAAGATGATTGCTACCCTTGTCTTTTTTTTTTTTTTTTTTCCTTCAGCTGAAACATAATAGATCCTGCTCCAGGTCTTTATTTGAGTTCTATGTATATGCCTTTCCATTTCAATGTGCCTCTTACATTATCCATTTTTGGATTTTGGTTTCTATTTCATTCTGCTATTTGCTTCTGTTTTATGGGTTACCTCTTCCCACTAATATTCACAATTATGATTACTAACTGTATATTTTCCTTCATCTTATTTTCTTCCTCCCTTATCCACCATTTCTTTTATCAATCCTTGCCCCTCCCATATCTCTTATTTTCTTCCTCTTTTATTTCCCTATTGAGCAAGATAAATGTCTATACTCAACTGAATGTGTGTGTGTGTGAGGGGTGGGGGAGGATGGGAGGGTATATGTGTGTGTATAGATATAGATGGATACAGGTATATATTCTTCCCTCTAAATCAATTCTAATGAAAATGAGGTTCAAACATTGCCCACTACTTTTCTCTCATTTTCCTCTTTACTCTAAAAGCTCTTCCTTGATGAACTGTTTTATGTGAGAAAATGTTTCCCATTCTACTTCTTCTTTTCTTTTTCCAATGCATTCTCTTTCTCACTCCTGTATATTTTTGGATGAGATGAAATTTAAAAAGAGAGAGAGAGACAGAGAGAAGAAGAAAGGGAGAAGGAGAGAGAGGGGAGAAGAAGGGAGGGAGACAGAGAGAGGAAAGGAGAAAGGGAGGGAGGAAGAGAGAAAGGGAGGGAGAGAAGGATGAAAAGAGGAAGAAGGAGTGGGAGAGGGAGAAAGAGGGAGAATGCTTCAGTCTATATTTAGACAATATTAGTTCTTTCTCTTGAGACAGATACTATGCTTCATCATGAGTCCTTTGGAATTTTCTTAGATTATTATATTGTGGAAAATCTCTGAGTCATTCATAGTTGGTCATAGTACAATATTGCTGCTAATATGTACAACACGCTCTTGGTTCTATTCACTTCACTTTGGATCAATTCACATAAGTCTTTCCAGGTTTTCCTTTAATAATTTATTGCCATTTCTCTATGATTAAGACCCTCCCACTGGCTTTCCAGAACATTATCTGAGCTTGGTGCACATGCCGTTCACCCCAGTGAAACTAACCTTTCTTGAAGTCCTACCAACCCATTTTGAGCTGGAAAATTGTTTTATTCCATCTCTTTGTAGGCTCTGTCATTCCAGATTCTGTTCAGAGACTGGATTCACTCCATCATCTCGTCTCTGTCCCTGGAAGTCTCTCATTTCTTATAGCATAATAATATATATGGTAATAATATCATAAGATCATATACAATCTTTTTAATCCATTCCCCAATTGATGGACATCCTCTCAATTTTCAATTCTCAGTCGCTACAGAAAGAGCTGCTGTAAATATTTTTGTACATATAGGTTCTCTTCCCTGCAACCTTAATTTAGACCTAGCAGTGGTATTGCTCCAATTAGTTGGAGCCTTTTCCCCTGAGCCTTTGCTTATAGCTATTTTCACATTGTTGTCTTCATCTGAGTTTGTCTTGGTCTTCCCTACAACCATAGAAGAGTTTTAGGTTTGATGGTTCTTTTTTGCTTTTGCTTTTGTTATTGTTTGCTCATTTTCCCAGACTATTTCTTCAGTTTGAACTTTATGTCCACGTTGGGCTCTATTCACCTCAGGCGGGGAAGGTGCTGTCCCAAGTTTCAGGCTTTTCTTATGCTATTTTCAGAGCCATTTCTCGCAGTCTACAGGTTTTTAGTGCTTTCAAGGTAGTATAATCGTGGGAGAGAAATGATCACTATTCTCCTGCTCCCGCAGGAACTAGTGCTCCTCTTGGTCCTGGAACTGTGAGTAGGGTCTCCACTCCCTTGTGGTCAAACACACGTGCTCTTCACTGCCCTGAAATGGCAGAATTATTTTTGGGCAAGTTACACCCAGTGCCAGCTAAGGATTTCCTATAATTCATTTCTCCACCTGCACTCCACCATCTTGGCTCTGCCTCATCCTTAGCTCTAAGAGTTTTCTTGCACAAAATAATTACTCTGACATTATGCCCCAAAGTAGACAAATTTATGGTGCAAATGTTTTCTCTTTTTGTTTGGATCTCACTGGTTTATGTTTGAGAAATTGCTTTGAATTGCTTCTCTGATCCTCCCCTTCTATTTTCTCCTCAAAAATTCCCCATGGTCACTTCAGTCTGAGCTTGAGAGAGAAAGAGAGAAACTGTCATCAGGGTGAGGGTGGACCTCATCTTTTCCACTTTAAGAGCCTGTAATTCTAATGTCCTTCAAAGGATTTTGGTCATGAACTTCACAATTTGCAAAGCATAAAGTGCCTTCTGGTTTAGCACATGAGATGAGGTTGATTTCCACCTACTCTTTCTGTATCTCCTAGGCACTGCTTTGTCAAGTAAACTGTAAGTTCCCCAAGGCAGAAACTATTTGTACTTTTTCTTTGTATGCCCAGGGCTTAGCACAATCCCTATCCCATTAAATTGATTGATTGGCATATGATCTCATCAGTGAAACCCGTTCCTGTAATCTTAGATCTTTCCTATCTGGGGGGCAGGGAACCAGACCTGTGATACCATTGACACAGAGAACATCTCTTGAGGTACCCCTTCCCCATTGAGGTCCAGGCTTCATAAGTTAGATCCTGATTACTATAAATAATGAATCCCCTGAAATAGGATACATTAAAACTCCAACTATTGCAAGATGTGACTATATGAAATAGGATTACTGATTCTAGCTCAACGGAAATCTACTGTGTGAATTGGAATAATGCAATCACTTCCTGGAAGTCATTATTCCCACTCGTCAGGATCTCGCCGTGTCTTGCCCACCTTCTTCCGAAAGCTTTTCATAGGAAGCCGTCTTACACAATGCAGGCCTTTCCATGATTTAAAAATAACAACAGCAACAAAATCCTTGGGTTAAAAAAAAACACCCAAAGCTTTTTGTGTTTGAAATAAAATGCTGCCCATTTGTTGAGAAACAGCTCGCAAACTGTGCTATAGGAACACCATAGTATATCATTTCAATATAAGAAATAATGACTGTGAGAAACTCGAGAAACATGAGAAGATTTGTATGAACTGATGCAATCAACTGGGTAGAATCCAGAGAATACACAATAAGAACAACAATGTCAATAAAAACAACACAAAAGCTTCTGGGCTCCTCCTCTTAAAAACTCAGGACGATGGACAACACATTTTGAAAGTTGTCAAACATGGCTGTTTTCTTGACTGGTTTTGATTAGCTGATTCTTACAAGAGAATGTTCAAGTCTAGTATAGTGGGGAGAAGGCTACTGGAAAATTTTAATGAAAGAGAAATAAAAGGCATCAATTTGTTATTGTTCAATTGCTCTTCAGTTATGTCTGACTCTGTGACCCTATTTGGGGTGTTCTTGGAGGAGATACTGGAGTGATTTACCATCTCCTTCTGCAGCTCATTTTACAAAGAAGAAAACTGAGGCAAATAGTTAAATGACTTATCCAAAATCACACAGCTAGCAAATATCTGAGGCTGAATTTGAACTCAGGTTTTCTTTGCTCCAGGTCTGCACTTAATCCTAACTGCCCTCAAAGGCAAAATAGAACTTTTTAAAAATGGAAGAACTCCCCGGGGCACCAGGGCAAGGTTCCAGATTATGAAGCTCTCATTATATGACTGGCCCCGGGGGGAGAGGGGAGGGGTTATCTTCCAGTTCAGATGCATCCACAGATGTCATTGAGGTCCACCACTAGCCAGCCCTGCCCTCGCTTGATAGGGAAGACTGGGCAAGATTCCACACTGGACAATCTCTCCTCTGGTCTCCAAGAGGAGCATCAGACTAGTGTTCCTCTATTCAGGGGTATGAGTCTGGGTTCAGAAGAAAGGTGATTTCCTCGATTGTTCTTAGGGCATGGAAAGTGATTCCACATTAACGCTAGTCAAGTCAGTTAACAAGCATTTATTAAGCACCTATTGTGTGCTTGGAATTTTGCTAAATGGTGGGAATACAAAGAGAGGCAAAAGTCAGTTTCTGATATTGTGGTCCTCATAGTCTAATGGAAGGGAAAACATACAAATAATTATGTACAAACGAGACAAATGTAAAATTAAATGGGAATACTACAGAGAGGCAAGACCTGACAGCAGTAGCCTCCATTAATGTAAAAAATTAATCCCCATATTCTAATTTGAACCATTAGGAGATATAATTATATTAAATATGATATTTGGTTTTAGTCCAGTGGAAATATTTCACAGGTATTCAAATAATGTGACCCCGTCAAGGGATTCTTTATTTGCAATAATAGAGACCTGGGTATGACATGAGGCTGGATGAGAAATCCAAAGGAAGTCACAGACCCCAGGAAGCCCAGAAGGGAGCTATTCCAGGCACAGAAGATAGACAATACAAATGCAAGGAGTGAACACAACCAGGTGTTCACACCTAGTGAGCCATCAGGTATGCTCTCATCTGACCCATAGATCATCAGGGCTCAGCTTAGCTTCTTGTTGCTTTCTTTCCATGGGGGCACATGGTTGATATAATGAATTTGCTCATCCTTACATTAGAAAATGGATTTCAGGATCTTCTTGGAAACAAAGAATATCAGCAACATCTAAGATGGGAACATTTTTGCTGATGAATGCCTGAGGTGGAGAAGGCTTCAAGGAGAGGGGAATACTTGATATAGGTTTAAAGAACAAATAAGACCTAAGTAGGCACACCAAAGTTGGGGGGGGTAGGG
This sequence comes from Antechinus flavipes, assembly GCF_016432865.1. NCBI lineage: Eukaryota > Metazoa > Chordata > Mammalia > Dasyuromorphia > Dasyuridae > Antechinus > Antechinus flavipes. The sequence goes on from NC_067399.1 coordinate 677,447,006, forward strand.
AGGGTTGAGGGGACAAAGTGAGATATAGGGGAGGATTTTACTACACCATGAAAGTTCGTTCACTTGTTGGTAAATTGAGATATTCTGGGGAGACTGACCAAGGTGCTGGAATTCTGCCGTGTGAAGGTACTGTAGCCCTTTGATGGGTGAGGGCAACAAACATTCACTAAGCATGAGTTAAGGGTTTTAAAGATGTTCTCATTTGTCATACTTGGGGGGAATGGATGCAATCTGCCTAAGTTGTGCCTTTGTCTAAACCCCATTGGGTTGGTATCTTCTGGTCAGAGTCAGAAAACCAAAAGGGAAAAGGCCCTTCTTATTTCCTTAGTCTCAAAATCCTGTCACTGCATGGATTATTATTATTTTTAAATTTATTTATTTTTTTGTTTTTAAAACTTTTAATTTTATCTTATTTTATTTATTAAAAAAAATCCAGATTATATGAAAAATACCTGGTCAGAATAGGCCGACCAGCAGGAGTATTCTCCAGTAGGGATCTGGCTGCTCATACTTTGCTTAGCAGATTTTTATTTAAATCCTTACCAGATAATTTCAATGATTGATTTCTGAAATCTTGATGGAGCATGGAAGCAAAATGTGTTAACAGCAATGTTTTTATCTAGATTGTATTTTTGTTGCCTTAGAAGATACAGGGGCAGTGAATTTGGACCCAAACCAGCCCCAAGTCCAAATCCCCTCACGTTCCAGGGTCTGGAAACTTTCTAATATGCTCAAAACTCCCAATTCTGTAGCACTTTCCTTGGAAGCAGCTTTGAGAGATGGAAACAGAGCTATTCTCCCCATTGTGTAGTTAGGGAAACTAAGGCAGGTGGTCACAAAGCGAATACATGTCAGAGGTCAAATTTTAACTCGGTCCTCTTGATCAATGGTAGCAGAGTCCTATACCTATAGGACTGTTTATATGTCCTGGGGAGTTCCCTGAGACACAACTGTTCTGTGAGCTGTGCAGAGATGCTTCATTAGTACTTGTAAGGTTCCTAAGACCAGCTCCCTCCTTCCCTTCAGCATTCTCTGACCCATCCCAGGCTAGTGATCAGCTTCCTGAAGATGAGTCCTGTTCTGCTCGCCTGGGCTGGTCCTGAAAAACGAAAAGTCTCTGGCCAGGCCAGGCCATGCTGCCTCCGCAGCTCAATGGCCAGGCTGGATTTTTGTTCATCTTGGACAGCTTTTGAGAGTCCCTGGTCACTGGAAGCCAAATAGGGCTTGAGTATAGGGCTTGAGGGTTTTCTTTGGGTCGGCCCTGTGATTTCATCAGTGTGGAGGACTGCCAGAAAATGGGACAAAGGGAGTGAAGGGACCTCTTGGCAGTCCCTGCTCTTTGGTTTAGTGTTTTCCAAATTGAAATCTCCTGGCTTCAAGGCTAGAAACTAGTTGCCTCCTTTCATATTTGGTATTGACTCAAGAGACATTTTGGAGGACAAGTGAAAGTGAAGAATGTAATGGAGGTTTCCAGAGAGAACCTTTCTCCCAAGTGCACAATGAGGCACATGTTGATCCTGGCCCCCAGCTCATGAGATCCTTGAGGCATCAAGTCCCATCTCCCTTGTTTTACAGATGAGAAAATGAGGCCCCAGGAACATTGGAACCTTGCCCATTGTCATATGGGGAGTAAGGGGAGGCCAGATCAATTGTTTGTCCGACCAACCTGTCCATCTCTTACTAGGAAGGATTCCGTTGTAGGCAGGGGATATTATTGGAAAGTAGCCAAGTTAAAAAAGAAAGCATCGATAAAGGTTTTTAATCCCACATTGACCCATGAGCCATCAAAAGAGAATCTCAGTTTCTAGCCACCTTCAAGTCCTGGGGGATGGAGCATCCAGCTTGGGACTGAACTGGATGGAGGGGAGAAGGGAGGAAGAGGAAGATGCTCCAGCGTTCACCTTTTCTAAGGAGGACGCCTACCTTGGCACCTTTGGGATGCCCATTAATGAGTTGTGTGTATGATTGGGATGGAATAATACTTAGTAAAAGAAATGATGAGCTCACTGATCTTAGAATGGCACAGAAAAATAAAAAACAAAATGAGCAGAACCAAGAGAACATGGTATACAGTAACAGTGATATATTGCTTTAGAACAACTGTATGAGACTAAGTCATTTTGACAAATTAAAAATAAAGGGCATATGAAGAAAGATGTTATCTGCTTCCCTGTTCTAAGCAGCAGGTGCTGAGGAACTGAGCAGATCCGACTATGGACAATGCCATTTGGGAGAGCGATGGTCTTACAGAATTCTTGCTGATTATTTTCATTGGCTGGGAGTGGTGAAAGAAAAAGAGAGGAGGAAAAGAGAAGAGAAAATCAAAGATGCTTAAAATACATCAAAATGTCTCCTGTGGAAAAAATCATTTTATTCAACATATTAAAATATTTAGAGAGAAGAACTCATCTTAAATTGGGTTCATGCAGAAGAGGAGTCATTTGCATGTGGTTAAAAAATACACATGATTATAAAAATGAGGTGAGTCATAGGGATGAGGTTGGAATGCTTCCAGCTGATCATGTACAAGTCTTTTACACTCTGTAGATATAATTGAGGTAATTAGGGGAGCTCTCACTGATATGTTGGGATGGGACATGTCTTCTGAAGCTAAATATACAACCTGGGGCCACAATTAAGGAAATGGGTGCAACCAGAAGCTCTGGTTAGTCCTTTCAGTGCATTAGCCTTTGACCTATAACTGGTGGCTACTTTTAAGAACATTGATACTAATGCATTGTTGGTGGAGTTGTGAAGTGGCCCAACCATTCTGGAGAACAATTTGAAATATGCCCAAAGTGCTATAAAATTATGCATATTCTTTGATCTAGTAATACATTATAAGGCCTGTATCCCAAAGAGATTAAAGTAAAGGGGAAAGAATCTCTATGTACAAAACTATTTCTATCAGCTCTCCGTCTCTTTTTTCTTTTTATGGGGACAGAAAAAAATTGGAAGTTGATGTTCATCAATTGGGGAATGGCCGAACAAGTTGAAGTATATGATGGTGATGGAATCCTACTCTATCATAAATGATGAGCAGGATTGTTTCAGAAAAAGCTAGGAATACTTATATAAACTGATGAAAAGTGAAGTGAGAAGAACCAGATCATTGTAGATAGAAATAGCTATGTTGTAGAGATGATGAATGGTGAATGACTTAGCTCTTCTAGTTAATATAATGATTCATGACAATTCTTTTTTTCTCTTTTTATTTTTTATTAAATGTTTTTATTTTCAAAACATATGCATAGATAATTTTCAATTTCACCCTTGCAAAACCTTGTGTTCCAGTTTTTTCCCCTTCCTTCCCTTTATCCCCAGATGGCAAGTAATCCATAAAAATATCTTAAACATGTGCAATTTTTCCATACATATTTCCTCAATTATCATACTGCACAAGAAAAATCAGATCAAAAAGGAAAAAAAATGAGAAAGAAAATAAGAAGCAAGCAAACAACATCAAAAAATGTAAAAATACTATGTTGTGATCCACACTCAGTCCCCATAGTTGTCTCTCTGGGTGCTGATGGCTCTCCTCATCGCAAGATCATTGGAACTGGCTTGAATCATCGCATTATTGAAGAGCCATGTCCATCACAATTGATCATCGTATAATCTTACTATTGCTGTGTACAATGATCTCCTGGTTCTGCTCATTTTATTTAGTAGCAGTTCATGTAAATCTCTCCAACCCTTTTTTTGAAATCATACTGCTCATTGTTTCTTATAGAACAATATTCCACAACATTCATATACCATAAATTATTCAGCTCTTCCCCAACTGATGGGCATCCATTCAGCTTCAGGACAATTCTAAAGAGCCCATGATGAAAAAGCTTTGTCTCCAGAGAAAGAACTAACAAACTCTGAGTGTATATTAAAGCATATTTTTTTCATTTTTTATAAATATTTCCTTTTTATTTAAAAATATATTTTTAAAATATTTTGTTTTTCTCAATTACACATATAAGCAATTTTAGCATTCTTTTTTTTTTAAGTTTTGAGTTCCAGATTCTCTTTTCACTTCCTCTCCCCTCATTGAAAAGGCAAGCAATTTGATAGATTATAAATGTGCAGTCATATAAAACATATTTTCATATTAATCATATTATGGAAACACAAAAACACACACAGATCCATACTCACAACAACAAAAAAATTAGGCAGCAAAGCCAAGGGGAACAGAAATACTCATTTTCTTGAGTTCAAATCACATATTAGGCCAACTTTTGTTAGTTGTTAACCCTAGTCAAGTCACTTTATCCTGTTTGTTTCCTCATCTATAAAATGACCTGGAAAAGGAAATGGCAAATCACTCCAGTTTCTCTGCCAAGAAAACCCAAATAGAGTCATGAAGAGTTGGATGAAACTGAAACAACTAAACAACAAAAGAAAAATAAAGAAAGTAAAAATCTTTCTAAACAATAACCTTGGATGTGCATTCGGATTTCATCACTTCTTTCTCTGAGAAGGATTACATTTTTCATCACATGATCTTCAGGACTGCCTTGGATTTGTGTATTGCTGAGAATAGTTAAGTTATTCATAGTGGATCATCACACAGTATTGATGTTACTGAATGTAATGTTCTCCTGATTCTGCTTACTTTACTTTGCAACAGTTCCTGTAAATCTTTCCAAGTTTTTCTGAAATAATCATGTTCATTATTTCTTATAACACAATAGAATTCCATCACAGTTATAGCATTATCACAGCTTGTCAGTCATCCTCCCAATTAATGGGCATCCCCTCACTTTCCGATTCTTTGCCACCACAAAGAGCTGCTATCAATAGTTTTGTACATATGGGTTCTTTTCCTTTGATCTCTTTGGTATACAGACTTAATAGTTGTATGGATGAGTCAAAAGACATCTACAGCTGTATAGCCCTTTGGCCATAGTCCAAATTGCTCTCTAGAATGGTTGAATTGGTTTGTAACTCCACCAAATAGTGCATCAGTGTCCCAATTTTCCTCCATCTCCTCTAACATGTGTCATTTTCCTTTTCTGTCATATTAGTCAATTTTATAGATGAGGTAGTATCTTAGAATTGTTTTAATTTGCATTTCTCTAATTATTAGTAATGGTGTATTTTTCATAAGGCTATATAGTTTTGATTTCTTCTTCTGAAAATATCTCATTCACGTCCTTTGACCTTTCATATTGAGGAACAACTTGTCTTCCCATAAAATTGACTTAGTTCTTTATAAATTTGAGACATGAGGCTTTTATCAAAGAAACTTGCTATAAGTCCTTTCCCTTTTACTTCCCAGTTTTCTGCTTTCTTTCTAATCTTTGCTGCATTGGTTTTGTTTGTGGGAGAAAAAACAAATTTTTAATTCAATGCAAACAAAATTATCCATTTTACCTCCTATAATGCTTTCTATATATTGTCTGCTCATAAATCCTTCCCTTATCCATAGATCTGGCATGTATTCTGTGTTTCTTGATTTGTTTATCAGCCACATTCAGGCATACTGCAATTCGACTTTAATGTGGTGATGTCATTTTGGTCTTCTTCAAGATTGTGTGAGATGTTGGTCTATATCAAGATTCTGTCAAACTTCTTTCCAGTTTTCCAAGCAATTTTGTTAAATAGTGAATTCTTGTCTTCAAAACTTGGCTCTTTGGGTTTGTCAAATACTGTATTAAAATAGTCATTCACTACTGCATATTATATATCTAATCTACTTCATTGATCCACCATTTTGTTTCTTAACCAGTACCAGAATGCTTTGCTGAGTACTACTTTGTAATACAGTTTGAGATCTGGTAGGGCCAGACCAGCTTCCCTTCAGATTTTTAAAAAATGTACTTCCCAGATTCTCCCCTCCTCCATTTCTTCCCCTTTATTTTTTCATAACAGAAATTGTGCTTTTACTTTAAATACTTTCTAATGATTTTCTTTTTTTGAAAACGTATTTCCCTGTTGTGCCTATCACGACACAAATGGGCTAGTGGTGGTTGAAAATAAGGAGACGGGGTTGCTGATAATTCAACAGAGCCATTTATTTAGAGAAAACATTTTGCTTATATATCTTAAAAACATATGTTACTATGAAAAGCATTGTTCTGTGACCAACTCTAGTTTCTGTTTTCTATGATCTAAATCATTGAAGCTTGTTAGTTTATAGGGACATAATCTTATCTAAAGTTCACAATGCCCCAGTAATTGTGCTAGGACTTTGTTTTCCCATGGTTTCATGCTTAAATGCACTCTTGATGAATCTTAGGAGGAGGGGAACATCCCATTACCGAAGTTTCTAGCTTCCTGGGAGTTCTCTACATTTCACCAGTTTCACATAAAGACAATATTTAACATTCATTTAAAAAGAAATTGAGTTCCAAGTTTTCTCTACCCTTCATTTCAGAGGGATAGAGAATAGTTAAGTCATTCATAGTAGATGATCACACAATATTGATGTTATTGAATGCCATGTTCTCCTGATTCTGCTTACTTTACTTTGCATCAGTTCCTGTAGATCTTTCCAAGTTTTTCTGAAACCATCCTGCTCATTATTTCTTTATTTCCCTCCCCCAGACTGTAAGTTTATGTCATATATGTGCAAAAATATATTTTCATATTAGTCATGTTGTAAAAGAAGATACAGACCCAACATGGAGGAAAACCATGAAAAAAAAAAATAAGGGAAGTAAAAAAATAGTGTGCTTTGATCTGCATTTTGATTCCATCCGTTCTTCCTCAGGAGGCAGATAATAGTTTTCATCCTGAGTCTTTTATTCCCTTGATATTCTTGACCATTCATTCTTCCAGATGAATTTTGTCATTTTTTCTTCTAACTCTATAAAACTTTTTTTTTTTAATATTTTGAGTGATATGGCACTGAATAAGTAAGTTAATTTAGGTAGAATCATCATTTTTGTTAGATTGGCCTACTCATCAGCAACTGATAGTTTTCCAGTTGTTTAGATCTATCTTTATTTGTGTGAAAAATCTTTTGTAATTGTATTCAGCTAGTTCCTGGGTTTGTCTCAGCAGGAAGACTTCCAAGTATTTTATATAATCTATAATTATTTTAAATGAACTTTTCTCAGTTTATTTGTCTTATTTTGTGTTTTCTTTTTTTTTTTTCTAGTAAATTTCTTTTTTAATACACATTGCTTTATGAATCATGTTGAGAAAGAAAGGAGAGAGGAAAAAAAAAACAGAAAAAAGAAATGAATGTAGCATGTGTTGATTTACATTCAGTCTCCTTAGTTCTTTTTCTGTATACAGATGGCATTCAAAAAATCTGTTGGCATTGCCTTGGATCGCTGAGCACTGAGAAGAACCAAGTCTTTCATAGTTGATCATTGCACATTCTTTTCTTTTGCAATATAGCTAGCATAGAAATGTGTTTTGCATGATTTCATATGTATAATTAACATAACTTTCTTATCTTTTTAATGAATGGGAGAGGGGCAAGAGGAAGGGAGAAAATTTGGAAATCAAAATTTTTTAAAACTTAAAAATAAATGAATGATTTTTAAAAAAAGAACATTGATTATTGAGCAGAAAGAGTATTCCACTTAGACAACTTCAATCTTACTTTACTTGTCCTTTTGGCTTAGAACTCCAATAGCTCTCCCATGGACTTAACTTGGGAAGAGAAGGCTCCTGAAGTTTGGGCAACTGCTTGCAAATGTCAGCAGATGTTTGTCTAGGCAAGCTTGGTCACCCCATTGGCTTTTTGCCCTGAGTACAAGTGATCCAAAAGTGATCCTGAGACGGGAGCTTCAGGCATTAGCCAGGTTCTTGTGAGTAAAAACCCACAGTCCTTCCTTCTGAGGATTGGCTGCTGATTGGTCCTTGGAGGGGGTGACGACTTTCAGGAGGAAAAGCCACGGTCTGGCTTGCTTGAAAACAGGCACCTTACGTGAGTGTTCAGAAGGGGGGAGATGCCCATTGAGCTGTTCTACTAATCGTTTTGGATTTTAAGAATCAATCTCTCTGGAGAAGGTAATAGGAGTGATGCATTATTTTAAGTAGATCTTTATCCCTTAATATTGTTATATATAGAATTATCTTATTATATCAATATTATTATATTCTATACCACACATTATGTAGGGCTGCTAGGTAGCATAGGGGCTAGAGTGAGAGCCTGGAGTGGAGAAGACTCCTCTTCCTGAATTCAAATCTGGCCTCAGACACTTCCTAGCTTTGTGACCCTGGGCAGGTCACCTAACCCTGTCTGCCTCAGTTCCCTCATTTGTAAATGAACTGGAGTGGGAAATGAGAAACCACTCCAGTATCTTTGCCAAGAAAACCCCTGATGGGGTCATGAAAAGTCAGCCATGACTGAAGTGACTGAATACTACCATATATTATGTGTTATTATTAAATAATATCAACATGTTGTATAGTATATGTTGATATTATTTAATAATTGTATAGCATATACCTAATTTATTATACTATAGTATTTATTAATATTTTCCAGTAAGTATTTGTCGGTATGTGCATGTGTATTGTTAATGTTTTTTATCTTTTGTGGTGAAAAAAATAACTTTTTTTTTTTTTAAATCTAATCTACTTTCAACATTGAGTTTACTTCTAAAGGGGAACTTATGAATTCTTTTGAAGGAGACCCTCCATCTGAGCCAAAACGTGTTGTCCTTTCAGTCCTGTCCAACTCTATGTGATTCCATTTGGAGTTTTCTTGGCAGAGATGCTTTGCTTTTTCCTTGTATTGCTCATTTTACAGATGGGGAAACTGAGGCAAAGAGGACTTGCCTAGAGTCCCACAGCTACTCAGTGTCTGAGGCCACGTCTGAACTCAGGTCTTCCTGGTTCCAAGCACTTTATCCACTGCATTACCTAGTGACCAAACCTCAGCCTTTTCTGGGGTGGGGTTAAGCAGTCCCAGATTAGAATCCTCTTCCTTCTTTGCAAATGTAACACGTTTTCCTTGGGGTCTGTTATAGTTTGGGAGAACTACTAGCTCTTATTTTCTTTTTTAATCTTACAGGGAGAAGGCTCAGTGGGTGGGGGAAGGGAAAGTATTCATAAATGAGGAGGATAAGCATGATCTTCAATAGGGAAAGGGATTCAGGAGGAGACAATGGTGGATTGAAGTCATTCTCCCAGAGATCATGTGGCAAAGGAAAGCCTGGGAAAGAGCGGAGCCGGGAGGGTGCTGAGTGAATGTTTAACAACCGGCTCTCTGAAGAGGCGTGTGATACATTTTGAGATAAGTCTCTAAGGCCTAATTTATAGTCCACCAATGTAAATGCTTCCAATAAAATGTAATCAGCTCCGGGGGAACTGATAAGAGCTGGCTTCAGTACAGCCCTGATGGAGGTCACAGGGAGGACGGAGCTGAGGGAGATGGGATTAAATGAAGGAATATCGAGGTCATAAACACGGATTGCGGACACTTCGGAGCTGATAACAAGTGGGAGGAGCTGATAACAAGTGGGAGGGCCTGATGGAGGAGTGGGCGTGGTGGGGAGTTAGGGAAATGAGGAATAGGTCCTGGGAAATGGGAAAAGGAACTGGGAGGTCAGGGTCTTAGAAGCCCATCGGTGTGAGGGCAAAGGCTGGAGAAGTGAGAAAGGCTGGGGCCCGTGGGGAAGGAGGAGTCCTGGGGGTCCCAGACACCGGATACCTTGATTAGGGGATAAATGTGGATTGTGGTGTTCGTTGTAGCCGCCTCCAAATCTGTGACCCCGTTTGGGGTTTTCTTGCAGTGGCCATTTCCTTCTCCACCCTATTTTACAGACAAAGAATGGAGAAGTGACTCGCTTAGGGTCCCACAGCTAGGAAGGGCCAGCTCTGAGGTCAGGGCTCCGTGTCCCCGGGCCTGGAGCCCCGTGCCCGGCCCCATTCGCTGCCCCAAACAGGGCCCGAGTGACCTCGGAGGAGACTACTGAGCGTGGGCTGCTGGAACAGGGTGTTCTACCCTCTGGCTCCCGGGGCACAGATAGCCGCTTCTGCCCCTTCCTCCTCCTCCCTGGTGCTCCCTTGTCCTGCTTCCTCAGGCACACGCTGGCTAAATATATTCTTGTGAGGTCAGGCTGTTCCCACTCAGCCCACGCAGAGCAGGTGGATGCCTCTCGGCACTAGCTGAGCGCCTACTATGCGTCCAAGGCCGCCCTGCTTGCTGGCTGCCCAGGCTCCCTCTCTGACCGCTGGCTGTCCTCCTTTGCCCAGGCTCCCTTTGACCGCTGGCTGCCCTCATCTGCCCATTCTCCCTCTCTGACCGCTGGTGGCTGGCACTCAGGACGGGCTGCGGGCCACAGCGTGTCCTCATCTGTGTCTGCAGCCCAGAAGCTCCCAGGACCCCCGGCTTCAGTCCTGGGAGGGGCTGCTCGTGCTCTGCCACTGACTCTGGCTGGTTCTTGAGCAGGTTCCAAGGAGATCCTGTTTGTAAAGCACTTAATACAGTGTCCGGCCCTCAGCAGGGCTTTGATTATGTTTGGAAGGGAACAAAGGGGTGAAATAGGGGATGACTTGAACTTAAGGGGGCGAGCTGTCCAAAGTCATCAGTCCCTCTCCCAGGCCTCAAGGTCCAGTGGCAGGAGCCTGGGCCCTGACGAGGCTCCGGATGCAGTGGATGACCGTGGGGGGGACGTCTGACTGGGGCGGGGACGTCTGTCTGACCGTGGTGGGGATGTCTATCTGACCGTGGCGGGGCGTGGTAGGGATGTCTGTCTGACCCTGGCGGAGACGTCCATCTGACCGTGGCGGGGACGTCCGTCTGACCGTGGCGGGGCGTGATGGGGACGTCTGTCTGACTGTGGCGGGGCGTGGTGGGGATGTCTGTCTGACTGTGGCGGGGCGTGGTGGGGACGTCTGTCTGACTGTGGCGGGGCGTGGTGGGGATGTCTGTCTGACCGTGGCGGGGATGTCTGTCTGACCGTGGCGGGGACGTCCATCTGACCGTGGCGGGGACGTTTGACCGGACTTTCTGTGTACCAGAGCCTCCACAGCCCACCAGAGCAGATTGTTCTCCTGAGCCGCAAAAGTCTTCTCGGGCTTGGGGCAACCTCCCCCTAACTCACCAATAGGCTCGAGGACTCTGCTTTCCCAAGCTGCTTTAGGCTGCCCTCTGACATGAAGTTTCTGCCCCTGCTAGAGCTTCTTGGAGCCGCAGATGAGAGCTGGGAGACACCAAGGGTGGATGAGGAGCCGTAGGAGGGCTTGGGGCCCTTCCCAACGGGGGTGCCGGTCCTCCCAGAACCCCCCAAACATCTATGGAGTAAATACTTCATAAATGCTTGTTTACCTCCCCAGGGCCGGCCCACCCTTCCCCCAGCCAGGTGGACTCCGGCTTCTGAGTCTTTGTTTCCTCTTCCTAAAGCCAGGGGGTCGGACTGGATGGTGAATGGGGGGCCTTCCAGCTGTGGGGAATGCCGGGAAGCGGTGGGTGGGAAATGCAGATTTTGGGCCCAGGGTTTGCTGATTCGCTTTTCGTTGCTTTCTCATAAAAACCTAAGGAGATCATGTCACTTTTTTATTCTTATTTTTTGTTTTTCTGAACTTAATATGGCTATTTCCACAAACAAGGAACAACAGAACACTAGGCCTGACTAGGAGCCGCAATGACAGCTTGTTTCCCAGAGTACATGCACTGAAGACTCGGTTCCATCGCGGTCTCTTGCCTGTTCCCCTCCGAACCTGCTACCACAAAGTGTGCCCCTGGGCCCTTTTCTCTTGGGAAGCACGGACTCTTAGTGGGACCACGGGGTGGAAGGAGGGGCCGAGGACGGTTTCCCGCTGACCTTCGGGCAGTCCAGACTTCAGAAGCAGCTTCCCAGGCTCGCCTTTGAAAGACTGGATCCTGAAGAGCCGGTGTCCCCCACCCCAATTTTGGGAATCATGGGCGGAGTCTTTGTGGGACACCAGGGGTCCTCCGGGACCTCTCGCACTGCCGCCTTAAGGGAAAGGTGACGCACTTTAAGCAGTGTAACTCTCTAAAAAACAAACTCTCCCAGACGGGGATGTGCTACTGGGGAGAGTGGCCACCTCGGCCTACAGTTCATTATTTCCCTAATCCATTGATGGGGGGAAACGGGAGCCAGCGAGTCCCTTGTTCCATACTTCCCTCCTCTCCCGGCCTTGGCTTCTCCCAGAGCCTCCTTCCAGCTTGTTTTCTCCCTTTCTCTGAGGTTCCCCAAGCCGGTGGCTCCCAGGATTCCCGGAGGAACTCTGCTCCAAGGATGGGAGAGGAGGAGGATGGGAAGGGCGGGAGCCCATGATTCCTGTGGAAGGGACGGCGGAGGGTCTCTATAGACTTAGGGAAGGACCTGGAGGATCCGGCCCAGTCCCCCCCTTTCATTTCAGTCTCTCAGGATTTATCGGTTAACCCAAGCCCTGACGGGCGCCTGGGCCCGGGCTAAGGGGGGAGGCAAGAAAAGGGAGCAAAAAGACGGTCCAGAGTTTCTGTTTTAATGGAGGAAGAGAATGCACGGGAGGGGAGAGTCTGGGGGAGAAAGTGCGAGGCCGGGGGAGCTAGTGAGAGTCCCCGGAGGAAAGGCTGGCCCGCCCCAGGGCCTGGTGAAAGGGAAAGTTCGGGAGGATCCAGTGCGAGGAAGGGGTGGCCAGAGACACGTGACGGATACTTCCAAAGGGAGAGATCCCGGGCCAGGGGGAACCTGGAAGCCGAAGAGGCTTCGCAGTCCCGACCCAGAAGGTCCCGAGCGGCCCGAGGGGAGCCTGGAGACAGCGGTGGAGGGGAGCCTGGAGACGACGGTGGAGGGGAGCCTGGAGACGACGAAAAGCCCCATCACTTAGCAAGCTTGCTGGCTCTCTCCCTCCGTCCCTCTCCCCACTTGCTCCGGGCTCGGAGCTGGGGCTACAAACAAAAAAGACCCCCGCCCCCATCTTCAAGGTTTCGTTCTCATCTGCGTCCCCTGCAGGCCCAGAGAGCGCCAGACATTGGTGTACAACAGGTGCGGGGACATCCGCCGCCATCTTTGCTGGGCCTTGGGCCCCAGGGCTCCTCGCTGCTCTCCCTCGGGTCCTCCTCAGCACGCCACCAGATTCACGTCCCTGAAGTCTCGGATGTTAGATCACGTTCCCCTCCCCCCCCCCCCCCCCCCCCCCGACGCCAATGGGTCCCGGTTTTCTGTAAGATCAAAAGCAAGCGCGATTCTATTCCTATTTATTAAGCTCCTACTGCATGCGAAGACCTGCTCCAGCCCTAGTTTTGTAGATGGGGAAATGAAGGGCCGGAAAGGGGCAGCGCCTTATGGAAGGACCCGGACATCAGCCGGGGGCAGCCAAGGGGACTTCTCCCAGCTCCCTGGGCCTCCTCCTCCACCTCCGATGGTTCCTGGCTGAAGGAGAGATTTCCTCAAGTCCCTCTGGCTCTAACCTGTTCTTTGCTTCGGAACTTCAGAAGCTCGTTACTCTGCGTTTGTCCCTCCCGGAAGCCGGGTTCCCTCTTTTACCCTGGCAACTTTTGCACACATAAGGTGCTGGATAAATGCTCCGGGCTGTTGCGTGCCCAGATGAGGGTCTGAAGCCCGGCCGAGTCGTTCCCTCAGTTTCCCCAAACGCCCCGCGAGGGGCTTGGCTTGGAGGCCGTCGAAGTCCTCGTTCAGCGTCACCTCCCACAATCCTTCTCCCTCAGCAGGAGTTTTTCAATGAAGAGCATGGAAAAACACCAAATTAGTCACCCCGATCTGGTTCTGGGCGGAGCCTCCTTGCCTTCCGGCCAAGCTGCTTGGACCGGACCGAGATCCTGGTGGGGGAGGGGGAGGCACAGAGCTCTGGCGCAGCGCCAGGCTCCGGGAACCTCCAGGGGACTGAAGGTAATGACCTGACCTTCCGCGTGTCCCGGATGGAAGCTCAGGCCTCAGGGCCCGGAGGGACTAATCCGGTTCCTCCCAGCGCAGGGAACCTCTCAGGGGCTTTCCCAGAGCTCGCGGGAAGGAGGCTGTCGGAGGGGATTCGGACCCCGGGCCTCGCCCTCCACACGCAGGCTCAGGCTTCGGGATTTAGGCAACACGGGAGTGTTAGTGGCCAATCGGGTCCTGGAGAGCGGCGAGGCCTCCGCAGGGGAGGCAATTCAGATTCTTATCTGGGCCGCAGATAACGCTGCCCTAAGGGGCCCCGGAACAAGCTGAGGCTCTTCCCGTGGGAGGCGGACTTCGGGGCTCCCGGCCTCCACCGCCTCCAGCCCCTCCAGGGCTCACTGCTCCACCCCCTCCAGAGCCCCCGGCCTCTCCCCCTCCAAGGCTCCCGGCCTCCATCCCTTCCAGTTAGGACATCACCCCTCTGTGTCTGAACAGCTGCACCTCAGACTGGTTTGATGGCCTCAGATACCGGGAGAGGTTAAGGAGAGCAGGCCGGGGCTGGAGGAACCCGGGTTGGAGTCAGTAAAGGCGGCCTCTGCCACCGAGGTTTCTGGAGCCTTTCCTTTGATCGGCCCCACGCGGCCCAAGTGCTTCAGAATTAGCCTTCTGAGGGTGGGAGTGGGGGAGGAGGGGGAGGGAGAGGGGCGGCAGGAAGAGCAGCCCCCGGCCCTGCGCCCCGGGGAACTAAGTGCAGAGGGAGCCCCAACTTTCCTTGCCGGAAACTTGCGTAAATCTGGACAAAAGTGGAAATCACTGCGTGAGGAAAGAGGCTCGGAGGCGAGTCCTGGAACACAGGAGGGAGAGGAGGCTGGGAGAGAGACCGGGCCTGTTCCAGGGCTGATTTAAGCCCTTCATTCACAAGCTCTTCCTGCTTTTCGTATCCCATCTTCTTATCTATCAGATGAGTCTGGATGAACGACTCCCCTCATGGTTCCCAATCCAATCATTGTTTGTCTTCCTAATTTCTGGGCCTCAGGTTCTTTATGCTGGTGATAATCTCTCACTGGGGCTCCTTTCCGCCTTGAAATCTCACCAGGCAGTCTCGGTTTGCCCATCTGTGAAATGGGCAGATCAGAGCCACTTGGTACCGAGTGGGACCCTGGGAAGGCCCCTTCCCTGAGTCATGTCTTCCGCATTTATGGGTCAGCCAAGCCTAGGGCAGCATCCGTCCCCCAGGATTCAAAGGAGAGGATGCTGGCAAAGCATCAATCATCAGGCTCATTATTAACTCCCAGGTCTCTTCTAGAACTCGGTCCCCTCAGAACTAATGTTTACAGAACGCCGTGAGCAGCCCTCCCTTCGGAGAGCGCTTCCCCCTCTGTGAAATGGGCATCTAGGGAGGGAGGCAGCCAGGGCGGCTCAGGAACCTCCGGGAGTTTGGCTCCCAGCCCCGTTTCTGCCGGTTCCGGCTGCATGACTCTGGGACGGTCATTAGCCTCCGGGTTCCAGACAGCCTGGCTGGCCGGGCCGCAGTCACAGAATGACGGGAGATCCCCTCGGGGGAACGCGGGCATCCCTCCCCCCGACTTGGGCCCGGAGATCCAGGCTGGGCGAAGGCTTTCCTGCCCTCCGGGGGCTTCACTGTCTCTGGGTACACGAGGGGCCCACAGATCCAGGCTGGGCGGAGGCTTTCCTGCCCTCCGGGGGCTTCACTGTCTCTGGGTACACAAGGGGCCCACAGATCCAGGCTGGGCGAAGGCTTTCCTGCCGTCCGGGGGCTTCACTGTCTCTGGATACACCAGCGCCCACACAACGGCCCACAGAGAGGTCATGCCCCGCTGTTCCCGATTTACAATCCCCGGGGTCTCTCCCATTGTCCCGGCTGCTCCCCCCGGCTCCGGAACTGCCCGGACTGGCCGGGTCTCTCAGGTCCCGGGCCCCGAGGCCGCCTCAGGGCGGGGAGCGGCCGGGAGAGGCCCCCGCCTCTGGGCCTGGGACCCCTTTCATTGGGAAGCTCTGAAAAAGCCCGTTTGCCGACGGGATCTCGGGCTGTTCACTCCGCTAAAAACAAACCCGTCTCACGATTCCGGCAGGTTTTGGCCTCCCGTTCTGAGCCTCGGCACCCCTCCCCCCCCCTCCCTGGGGGCCAGGGACCCCTGCCGGACGGCGGCCGGACCCGGCGCTTTGGCTCAGATCCCTTCTTGCTCCAGCGTTCAATGCCCGGCCGGTCTCACAGTCAGAAGCGGGGGAGCCTTAGTGCGGTCGTGTTTTGGACCCCATCGGTTTTGGGGATACGGAGCCACCCCGAACCCCCGCGTGGGCGGATCGGCCGGACCCAAGAGATCCCGGCAAAGGGGGCGGGGGTTGTCCCACGCCGGGCCGCGGGACGGGGGAGGGGCCCTTTACGCTCTCCGGGCCGGTTTCCTCTTTGGGGGAAGGAGGGGCTCGGTCTGGGTGACCCCGGGGTCCCCGAGCCAGAAGCCCGCTCGGAGGCCGGGCGCTCCCCCTCTCGGGGCTGGACAATGGCCAGTTCCCTTTCGCGGGAGTTTTCCCCGGCCCGCGTCAGTGGCCGCCGCTAAAGCGCCGCGGGCCCTTGGGAGGCTCCTTTTCCGCGGGGCGCCCGGCCTGGGGGTCCCCTCTGCGGCTCGAGGGTAGCGTTCGGCGCCGGCAGCCGCGGCCCTCAGTTTCCCCTCCCCGGCGGCCCGGCCCCGCCGCCCCGGGCAGCCCAGACTCCGCCCGCTTGCCCGCCGCCGGCCCGGCCCCCGTGACGCCGCCTCCGCCCCAAACTTTTTCCTGCCCATCCCGGCGCGGCCGGCCAGGAATGGAAAATGGCGGCCTAGGAGCGGACCCCGCCGCCGGCCGGCCAGCCCGCGCACCCGTACCCCGCCTATCCGGCCGCCCCGGCTATCCGGAGCCCCGCGCACCATGAGCCGCTGGGTGCCCACCAAGCGCGAGGAGAAGTACGGCGTCGGTGAGTGAGCCGCCCCCCCGCGCCCCCCGCGCCCCCGATCACTCTCCCCGGGCCCGGGGGCGCCGCCGCTGCCCGCCAGCTCCTCTCCGGGCCCCCCGGCCGGCCCGCCACCCCCGGGCGGGACGGGACCAAACTTCCCGGCTCCGCCCGGCCCGCCCGGCCCGCAGCCGCAGCCGGAGCCCGAGCCCGAGCCGGGGCGCAGAGGAGCGCGGGGGCGCGCCGGAGGAGGGGGCGCCCCGACGAGAGCGAGAAGGGTACCCCCTCTCCTCCCCTCCCCTCCCCTCCCCTCCCCAGCCCTTTCTCTGCTTCCCTCCTTTTCTTCTTCCGTCCCTCCTTCCCTCCTTCCCCCGCCCGCCTGGAGCCTGTTGCTGCTGCTCGGGAGGAGGGAAGGGGGAGGAGGCGAGGGGGAAGAAAGAGGAGTAGGGGGAGGGGGCTGAGGGGAGGGAAAGAGAGAGAAGGGAAGGGGGAAGGGAGGGAGAGGGAAGGGGCCTGGGCAGGGAGTCCTCCCGGGGCACCCGGGTTTCCGCTTCGGAGCTTTCCCGGCTCTGCAGCCCCGGGCCTTGGGCCTCGCCCTCCGCTTCCCTCCCCCCTCTTCTCTTCCTCCCCTCCCCCCTCCTCCCAAGCCCACCTCCGGCCGGGGTTGCCCCTGTGCCCCCCACGTGTCCGCCCGCCCTCCTCGCCCGGCAGTTCTGACTTATCTGGGCACATTGTGTCTCCCGAGGGGGTGGGGGCAGCGGGGGAGGGCCCTGAGCCCGGCCCCGAGGGTGGGTGCTTCCCCGGGGCACCCAGCGCTTAGGGGATGAGCCGCGGCCCTCCGCCGTGCCAGCCCGGGGTTCCCGTCCTGCCCCGTCCTCCCCACGCCCCCAACATGTAAACACTTGCACGCCCTCATCCTGGCACCCACTCATGGGCACACGCGGGCTGGCACTGGGGGCGGAACTCTCGGCCCCACACCGGCTCCTTACCTGCCCCCTTCCTCCAGATCCCTCCTCTGCTCCCCGGTACCTGGGGCCGTGTCCCCCTCCATTGCCGGGTGGGCGCCCTCCCCTCTTGTGCCCCCTCCCCCTCCCAGTTCAAGGCCACCCTCTCTGAATGGGCTGGGCCAGGAGGGTTCTTCCTGCCCGGATTTTCTTGATGAATCTGTAATCTTAGGGACCCCACGTCTTCTCCTGAGGTTCAGGGCACCCTGGGACAGGGGTCCTTCTGAGAGGGCGGCTGCTCTGTCTGCATCCTCCATCGCTGGTCTCTTTCCCCCAGCCTGGGCCTGCCGAGGCTGAGGAAGCTGGGCTGGGGGGGGGGGGGCATCGGGAGCCCCGGGAACGTGGGAGCCTGAAATCCCGGCCTTTTCTCCAAGTTAAAAACCCAGCAGAAGCTGGGGGGAGCAGAGTCCGGGGACCCGGGTTCCAGTCCTGCGACGAGCTCTCGCCACCTGCGGGACCCTGGGCATCTTGTTGGCCGTGAAACCCCGGCCCCCTGGGAACTGAGCGTCCTAACGGTCGGTGTCCCCTCATCCTGCCTCTGCCCCTCCCTTCTGGCACAGCTGCCCTCCTCAGGCCGTCATCTCCGCCGCTTTGATGAATTATTAATTAACAAACCCCTGCTTCGTGCCAGGCCCCAGTTGGAGGGAAAATCCCCGTCCAGGAGAGATCTCGGCCCCTGAGCGTCCCAGTCCCGTCCACCTTTCTGCACCTCAGTTTCCTTGTCTGTAAAATGGGCAATTGCTCTCGTCCCGCTCCTATTTATCTCAGGAGATGGCAGTTAGGGAGGCACTGGGAGTGTGTTGGTTGCCAGGCCTTGAGGTATCTCGAGGTAGAGGCGATCCGTACGATCTGGGCGGGCACCGTGCCTGCTGGTGCCCAGCTTTCACCCCCGCACTGGGGACAGGGCTCTTCCTTTCCTATCCTTTACTTGGGTTTCCTGAAGCTCAGATGTGACCACCTCGCTCTTGTGCCCCTGTTCCCGTAGGAATCAGCTAAACTCCAGCTTCAGCTGTAGTTTCTTTCCTTAGCCCCCCTCCCCCACCCAGTCCAGCCCGGTGGTTCCCGGCTGGCAGACCTGGAGGGGGAGGGGCCCGGGCCAAGGTGGGCACCGAGCTCTGCACCTGTTGGGGCTCCTAGAAGGGAGGGGGAGTGTCAGGAGGGGGGCAGGAATCCCGGGGATCAGTGGCCTGCTCCCAGCTTCCCTTTGGAGCATCTGTGGAGCCCAGCCCGAGGCCGTTGCAGGGAGGCCTGGCCTTTGGGCAGCACTTTGCCTGGGCGACCTCGTCTGTGAGTCCCCAAAATGTGCTCGGATATTTGTCCGGGAGCCGTGCCAGGGAGGACGGGAGGCAGGGGTCTGAGTTCGAGCGTTGTTCTGCCGCTCAGTGCCCGACTGCAGGCCCTCAGGGAGGCAGAGGTGCTTGTGGGGCCTCTCGGGGTTCTCATGGCAGAGATTGTGCGCCGGTCTGGGGTTGTCCCATTGCAGGGGGAGGGGGCGTGTTAGGGAGCCCCGAGAAGCAGGCCGTGCGGGCTCAGCTCGGACCCTGCCTCTGCAGTCTGGCAGGAGGGCATCTCTGGGAGGTCGCGGGGAGAATTCTTAGTCTGAGAAACCAGATGCCGGTTCTAGGCTTCTTCTACTACAGTTCTAGGCTTCATCCGCCAGCGTTCTGGATTTCCTCTGCCACAGTTCTAAGCTTCTTCCACCACGGTTCTAGGCTTCCTCCGCCACAGTTCTAGGCTTCTTCCGCCAGAGTTCTGGATTTCCTCTGTCACGGTTCTAGGCTTCCTCCACCACAGTTCTAGGCTTCCTCTGCCACAGTTTTGGAGTTCCTCCACCAGAGTTCTGGGCTTCACATCCGTGGGAACTGCCCATCAGCCCAGAGCCCAGAACAGAACAGGGCCCAGTGTCTTAGCCGTCCCCGCTCTGGAGAACCTCAAACCCTAGAGCTGGACCCCCGCTGTCAGAGAGCCGTTGTGCTCCATCGTTGGGGGGCCCTTCTGGCTCTGGAGTCTTTATTACGATTTAGTTTCCAGCATTTATTTTTGTAAGATTTTTGAGTTCTAATGTTTTTTTCTCTTCCCTCCCCTCCCCCCCTCAAGACGGCAAGCAATCTGATACAGGTTATTCATGTACAGTCGTTTAATTTCATTTAAATAATTATTTTTTTCATGAAAATTTTATTCAACTTTTTATTTACAAAACAGATAATTTTTCAGCATCGACCCTTGCGTAGCCGTGTGTTCCGACTTTTCCCCTCCTTCCCCCCGCCCCCTCCCCTCGCTGGCAGGTGGTCCCGTACATGTTAAATATGTTAAAATATCTACTAAACCCAATATATGTGTGAACATATTTATATAATTATCTTGCACAAGAAAAAATCAGATCAAGACCAAAAAAAGAGAAAGAAAATAAAACGTGAGCAACGTATGGTCATATTTCCATGCTAGTCATGCTGGGAAAGTAAAATTGGAACAAAAGGGAAAGGAAAAACCACAAGAAGGAAAGGAAAAGCGACCAAAAAAGCATAATTACTGCGCAGCAGCCCACGTTCCGGCTCCGCCGTTCTCTGGATGGGGCCGGCACTTTCCATCCCAAGTCTGTGGAACCGTTGTGGATTCCTGCTGTGGAGAAGGGCCGCGGCCGGCAGAAGTGATCATCGTATAATCTTGGTGTTCCCATGTACGCTGATCTCCTGGTCCTGCTCCCTTCCCTCAGCCTCAGTTCCTGTCAGTCTCTCCGGGCTCTCTGCCTTCATCCCGCTGGTCGTTTCTTACAGAACAATACTATTCCAGAACATTCATAGACCACAACTTACCCAGCCCGTCTCCCACTGAGGGGCATCCGCCCAGTCTCCAGTTCCTGGCCGCCACAAACACTTTGGCACACGTGGGTCCCTTTCCCTCCTTTAGGATCTCTGGGATCCAGGCCCAGTAAAACTCCGCTGGATCCAGGGCGCGCACAGTTGGGCCGCCCTCTGGCCCCGGCTCCAGATTGGTCTCCAGGATGTCGGCTCTGGAGCCTTGGGTGATTCCTCCCCGATGCTCTGCACACAGTAGGTGCTTAGTTAAAGTTAAATCCCCGAGAGCGAGTTCTTTACTGTCATCCGGAGCTTCTCTTTCTCTCGGGAACGGCCGCCTCTGGGCTTTCCAGGCCTCCCGCCGTTTTCCTGGCGTCTGCAGACGGGTTTATTTGTTTTTTGGGGGCTAGTGCCCCTTAATTACAGAATGTCACGTGTACAGGTCAGACTTGATGTGGACAGGTTTGCTTGGGCACAGCTTGGTGGCAGCTGGTGATACGGTGGTTGAGGGTCAGGAAAACCTCGTCCCGATCTGGTCTCGTGCACTCGCTCCCTGGGGCTGAACACAGACACACGCGCTGCACGATTCCCGGCGGGTTCGAACTTGGGAGCGTTTCCCTCAGTTTCCTCATCTGCACAATGGGGCAGCAGCGGCGCCCGCCCCCCGAGGGGCAGATCGCGTCCCGTTGTGAAGCGCTCGGTGCGGACCCTGGCGGTCTCCCTCATAAGTGCCAGTTCTTGTGGGTTATCAGATACGAAAGTGAATGAAAGAAGTGGATTAGCGCTGACCCTTGAAGGCGACTTCTCTTTGCTTCCCACAGTGCGCCTTCACGGCTTAGCGTGAGTCATCTGCAGCCAGGCGGGGTGTCCTCTGCTCCCCTTTGTCTTGGGGCCTCTCGTGGGCCGGGGTCTGGGGCTGGTCCTGGGGGGGAGGTCCAAAGGCCCCGCCCCCCTCGGGCCCGAAGCCTTCCCTTGCCGGTGTGCAGCTGGGCTCCGCGCCCAAGGAGCCCCTTCCTCGGCCCCACTGGCAGCCCCAGAGAGGAAGGAAGGAAGGAAATCCTGCTGCTGCTGGGGAGAGCCAGAGACCGCGGTCCCTGGGGAGAGGGCGTGCTGAGAACTCGCAGGGGCCGCCCCCGGGCCTTCTCCTCCTCCCTGGGCGGCCCCCAGGCTGCCGTCTTTCCCTCCAGCTCCGGTCCTCACGCCTCCCCCCTGGCTCTGCTGGAGACGCCGGTGATGGGAGAGCCCTCGGCCTGGGGGAAGGGGCTCGACAGGTGGGCAGGACCCAGGAGGCCGAGAGCTGCCCGGCTGGTCAGTCAGGGACCCTTTGGCCGCCCTCTGCCAGGGGCCGGACTCGGTGCTGGGGGAGTCGGAGCCTCCCCTGGGCCCTGGGTCCACATCCTGGCCCTGCTCCTTCGTGCCCGACCTTGCCCCCGGCCCTCCTGAAGGACAGCGGTGTAGGCGTGGGAGCGGGAAGGCCTGAAAGCTCCATTTTGGGTGTGATTCTGTCCTGCGGCAGCGCGTGCGAGGGCACGGAGGCAGCGCCGAGTTCGGGCAACGAGGAGAGGTCCAAGTGGCCCCTAGAACGTGGGGAGGGAGTCGGTCCCGCAGCTGCAGCCGCCATCGAGCTGGGGGAGACGGGCTCCGGGTCTCATTTAGGAGGAGTTTCTGGCCTCTGTCGGTGACGGTGAGCTTGTGCTGGCCCGGCGGGGGCCAAGGTGGTCCTCTGTGAGGGGTGGGCACAGCTGCCACCTCCCCCTGGAAGGGCGGGCACAGTGGGCACCACGTGTGTGCCCCGGGCGTCCCGAGGAGAAGCCGGAGCTGGGCAGGCCAGGCTGGGCAGAGGGAGCTGGGCAGGCCGGGCCGGGCGGAGGGATGGCCTGGAGCTGGGGTGGGCCGGCAGCAGGTCGGTGGGCCGCGGAGGGTCTCGGGAGCAGACACCGCTCAGCTTTAACCTGGCCTTGTTTCCACCACATATTTGGGGTTAATAAATGTGTGTCGAATGTTTCTCGAGTTGTGTCGGGCCCAGGTGCTCGCCATCAAGGCTGGCCGGACCATTGGGTGGGAGTTCGAGGCCGCAGGGTTAGGAAGGCCGGGGATCCCCAGGGCCTGAGCACAGCTAGAACAGGCCTGATGCCCCCCGGCTCCCAGGCCCTAATTCTGGGCATGGAGTCGGGAGCTGAGTTCAAATCCCTGTTTCATGTTTACCGCTGTGTGGTCGGATGGAGATGAGAAATTACCAGAAAACAAAGGGAGGTTTTGCCGCAGAAAGTCCTCACTGAGGCCTGAGCCCGAGCTCTCTGAGGCGCCCGATTGTGGGTGTCTGTGACTGGCTGCGGGGGCCCGGGCTGGGCTTAGTGCCGGTCATGGAAGGGCCGAGGTCTGCCCGCCCTCGGGGGTTTGCAGTCTCACTGTGTGGGGAGAGCGTCCATCCCGGGGAGAGCTGTCTGTCCGTCCGTCTGCCTCCCTGTCTGTCCCTACAGTTTTACTGTATTTGGGATATTTGGAATCGTCCTTCCCGAGTGGAGATCTGTCTCTCTGTCAGTCCGTCTGTCTTTCTGCTCGGGCCTCCGGCTCCCTTGTAGGATTTCATTGCGGGTTCCCTCCTCCTTCCTCCCCCACCTTGTGCCTGATGATCTCATTGGCCCCCATGGGCTCAGTCCCTCCTTGCTGGACACTCCACCTCCCGCCCCCGTCCCTCCATTCCCAGAAGCCTCTGCTTTGGGTGTCGGAGCCCCGTGGCTCCCTGGGGTCTCCGGCTGCGGGGGCAGGGGCGAGGGCTTCCTCCGCCGGCCCCAGGAGGGCCATCCCGGATCCCAGGAATATTCTCCTTCCTGGCTCTTGGCTCGGCTTTTTGATGTGGGATTGGGCCGTAACAAGCGCCCTTTGTCTGGACACAGCCGGCTTTGTGAGTCCCAGGAAGTCAGACTCCTCCTTGACATCATCCAGGGATGGGGCGAAGTCAGAAAACAAACCCCAGCCTCGCGGGGGCCCCAGACTGGCCAGAGTCGGGGCCCTTCTCACCGCAGCCATTTTTAGTGGGATCATTAATGCGGAGGAGCTCGGGGTCTGCATCTGCCCCATCTCCTTCCGGTTACCCCGCTCTCTGCCCCCATATAGAGCGGGGGGGCGCGGCTGGTACCCCGACCCCCTGTGCCCTGCTCCTGTGGGGGCCTTCCCTCTGGCTGGCGGGGGCAGATTTTCTCCGTAGGAACAGTCAGTCACCAGTGCTTCTGGGCCAGGTCACAGACAGAACTGGGAGAGATCCTGGGGATTATCCAGGTCCACCCCTCCAGCTTGCAGGGACCTCCTCCTCCTCTTCTTTTTCCTCCCCCTCCCCATTTTGGGGTCCAGCCCCGCGGCCCACTCTGCCCCCCTCGCTGTGGACGCACCCTCCCTCTTCCCGCTTCTCACCCACCCACTGACCCCGTGGCACACCAGGGGCGCCATCTTGGAGCGGTTCCCCTTTCCTGTCTCATCCATTTCCCCTGAGGTTCCGGGTCTCTGCCCCAATGGGTTGGGGGATGGTTCGGCATGGCCCACCCCACGACCTTGGGCGGCTCTGGGGGATGAGAGCCCGGGCCCCTGGGACTGCTCCTGTGAAGCTCCAGGAACCACCTCCGATCTCCCCTTTCCATCCTCCTGGGGATGGGCTCCATCTGCTTTAGGTTTTCTGTGTCCTTGTAGACGCTTCCTTTGTGGCCTTTGCTTTGGGGGGGCCGTGACCCTCGGGCTGAGCTTGAGCTCCTTGGGGAGGGGGCGTTTTAGACTCTTTGTACCCACCCACGGTAATGGGCAGCTCCCAAGGCTGGCTTAGGCTCAGGAGATTTAGGGGGTCCTAGTCAGTCCCTCCTGTCACTTGCTGCGGGCCATTGACGGAGGGAGCACAGCGGCCGGACCCAGCGCAGGGAGGACTCCTGCTTGGACTTCTGGGGACCGGGCAGAATCACAGGCACCCAAATCCCCCAGAAGAAACGGACTTGGACCGGCCCTTCTTTCAGACAGAGAAATCCCTCTTTCCTTTAAGCTGTCGCCTTTCCGGGGACAGATGCATTTAACAAGAGGAAAACATAATTATTTTTTGTCTAAACTAGTCGCTGCCGCTCTTCACTTCCGTAAGATTTGGCTCGAGTCCCTCTCGACTTCCCGGACGGTTTTGTCACAAGTGCGGCTTCCCTTAAGGTCCTTCCGCCCCAGGTGGAGTTTTCCACAAACAATTTTTTAAGGTAAAACAGAGGGAAAGGCGGCGACCTGCCTGTCACCCATGGCGGCGGCGTGGGCAGGGGAGGAGGAGAGCCTTCCGGTGCTCGGGGAAGCCGGGAGGCTTCTGACCCTCTGGGAAAGGCCTTCTCTGGGAGCCGGCCCAGGCAGTCCCCGGCCCAGGCAGTCCCCGGCCCAGGCCCAGGCAGTCCCCGGCCCAGGCAGTCCCCGGCCCAGGCAGTCCCCGGCCCAGGCAGTCCCCGGCCCAGGCAGTCCCCGGCCCAGGCAGTCCCCGGCCCAGGCAGTCCCCGGCCCAGGCAGTCCCCGGCCCAGGCAGTCCCCGGCCCAGGCCCAGGCAGTCCCCGGCCCAGGCAGTCCCCGGCCCAGGCAGTCCCCGGCCCAGGCAGTCCGCGGCCCAGGCCCAGGCAGTCCCCGGCGCAGGCCCAGGCAGTCCCCGGCGCAGGCAGTCCCCGGCCCAGGCAGTCCCCGGCGCAGGCAGTCCCCGGCCCAGGCAGTCCCCGGCCCAGGCCCAGGCAGTCCGCGGCCCAGGCCCAGGCAGTCCCCGGCCCAGGCCCAGGCAGTCCGCGGACCAGGCAGTCCGCGGACCAGGCAGTCCCCGGCGCAGGCAGTCCCCGGCCCAGGCAGTCCCCGGCCCAGGCAGTCCCCGGCCCAGGCAGTCCCCGGCCCAGGCAGTCCGGCTCTCTGAACCCTGGGCCGGGCTGAGATCCGTGGTGTCCAATCGGAAGCAGCTTCCGTTCTAACGGGGAGAGGGGGCGCCAAGGACGGGGCACATGGGGGGTCGGGAGGTCAAACTTCAGAAGTGAGATTCTCACCCTGGTCTTGGGGCTCCTGGGAAAGGAAGCTCTCCCTTGGCACGGTCAGTCAGGGAGGTAGGACACAGCCACTGAGGTACAGCCGGAAGTTCTGGAGGAGAGTTGTGGGGGGAGATTTCTAGTGTGGGGGGGTCTCAGGGAGGACTTCCTGGAGGAGGCAGCTTGAAGGTTGGGTTGGAATTCAAGAAGCAGGAGGGGGGAGGGGCAGAGGACTTTGTCAGTGTCCCCCCTTCCCCCTTGCTGGCTGCTTTCTGGGTTTCTCTGAGCCCACTTGGGGCTGGGCTGTTCTCCTGGCTAGATCTCCCTTCTCGCTGCTTCCTCTTTGCTGTGGCCAGAACCTTCCCTGATCCACTGTCAATTATTTTGGGTCTGTGCAGATTGACTTAATCTGTATTCTCCCTAACTGCCGGGTCCCCCTTAGCTCAGGATGCTTTCATTTTCCTTTGGCATACAGTAGGTGCTTAATCAATCTTGCCCAATTGAATTGGGAACCAAAAAGTCACATGGTTGTGTTTACATTTAGCAGTTTTGTTTTTTCTTAAAACATTTTTGTATTTCAGCTTCGGGGGCAAACATCCCCTCCTGCCCAGATACCCGGGAGCCCCCTCCCCCCCCCCCCCTTTCTATTTTTTATCAAAGAATACAAAAGGCAGAACTAACCATTCCCATCAGCCAATGGCAAGTCCCTTCCTCACCTGCTGGCCCCTCCTCAGCAGAGAGGAAAGGGAGGCCCATTTTCTCCCCAGCCGCCCAGTTTGACCATTCCTGAATTATGAGTGTCTCATTCTTTAGCTGTTTATGGGGTCACCAGGCCCATCTTCTCCCCCGGCCGCCCAGGCTGTTTGTG